>NC_044363.1:1972804-2300267 GCF_007364275.1 Archocentrus centrarchus | reverse complement strand
TTGGACATCCCATTTTTACACTATTCATCTCATCCAGTGTTACCGATAACTCACTCAGTGAACTCTAGACTACATCCTGACTACAGCTAATGTTTGATTGGCTTGTATTGAGTTATTTGTATGTTTTTCCTGCATGCTGAGAATTATAGTTGTGCCTACTTTTTTCATTTAATATTTTGTCCATTATTTTCCTTTCTCTAAGTACAGAACACTTCTGCAACGGCAAGCACGGAGACTTGTGGGACTGTTAACTTTAGCTCATGGAGTTTCCAGTGTTTTATGCCAAACACCGGTAATACACTGTTCTCGTGCCAAGAACAGTGTATTACCGGCCACCATGGCTGAGACTCTTGTAGCAATTAATGACTTGTGGTCAGTGTTTCTGTAACTGTGTGGTGTATGGGGCGCAGAAAAGTGACAAAAGCTCAGTTCTCAGTCTTTTAACACAGTGTAAATATTTTGTACAAGAACTCTCAATTGCAGCCCATGCACAATGACATTCTGCCATCCATCCATTTTCTGCCGCTTATTCTGGCCTGGGTTGTGGGCAAAACAGTCGAAGGCTCTTCTGGGAGGACACCGAGGCGTTCCCAAGCCAGCCGAGACATGCGAGCTCTGCAGCGTGTCCCGAGTCTGCCCTGGGGCCTTCTTCCAGTAGGACATGCCCAGAACACCTCACTCCAGGAGGCATCCTAATCAGATGCCCCAAAACCACCTTAACTGGCTCCTTTTGATGTGGAGGAATAGCAGCTCTAATCTGAGCCAAACCCAATACACTGAACTTCTCACCCTATCTTGAAGGGAGAGCCCAGCCACCATTAGTAGGAAAATCATTGCATCCGTAATCTCATTCTTTCAGTCACTACCCAGAGCTCGTGGCCATACGCAAGGGTTGGAATGTAGATTGTCCGGAAAAAAGGGAAACTCCCACTCCGAGTCAGGAGGTTGAGGTGAATATCTCAGTCTTGTTCATGAGTGAGGGGAGAGTGGAGCGGGAGATTGACAGACAAATGACATTTTGTAAGTTTATTAAAAAAAATTGCTAAACTAACATTGTATAAAGTTGATTTAAGTTAAAATTAAGTTGAGCTTTTTTTTTTTAGACTCTTTTAGACCATATCAGCGTATGGTACAGAATAAGTTGCTGCACTTTAATTGGTGTTACTTTTTTGATGCAACACGATTCAAAAATATATGTAAGTAACCAGTTTGAGGGGACCCGTTGCGTTCTAGGTTGCTCAAGAAAGAAAACTTTTATGTTTTTTTTTTTTTCTTTTGTTTTTTTGAGCAGCTTGACAATAAACACACCCAACACCTCTGGGATGACCTGAAATGCCAACTCTGAGCCAGACTATCTCACTCAAAGTCAGTAATGAGGCATATTGATGGCCATGAGTGTAAAAATTCATGGAGTAATGGTTGTGTGTTCAAATATTTCTAACCATGTAATGTCTTCGAAAGGTTTCCCTGTCCATGTTTTATAATGACAGGCTCATTATTTGAATGCACTAATACCCAAGCACACAGTAAGAGCATGTTTGTGTACAGATTTTAAGACCATGTAGCTGTGCCTACCAAAGTCACTGCAGAGCAGAGCTCTGTGGGACTCAACTACACACTCACTGGGAAACGATCTGCGTCACAGCCTGTATTGTAAAATGGACTGGAATTTGACCACGGCCTATGTGAAACGGCTGCCTTGGTGCATACAAAACAGACACAAAAACTCACCCAGCAGGGACCGGGAAGACCTGGTCCTGAGCCTGAGTTTGCGTTTTGGCTCCCATCCGGTCGTCACTCCTCAGCTCTGCTCACAGACTGAAAGTTCATCCACAGTTTTCTGCTTATTACTCTTACAGGATTTTTTTTTTCCTTTATTTTTTTTTTTGCCCCATAGACTTTTGAATGTTCGTGTCTGTAAAGAAATGTACCTTCCATGAATCGAATTATACTGACTGGGAACAATTTTAAATCAGGTCTCCGGTCAGCTAAGACGTAGAGTAAGACAAGTCCAGGTCCTTAGAGGTCAATCGAATGGAACTAACATGAATGCAACAGCTATGAAAGACAAATTTAATAGTTATAGTCAACAAACTTTAGTGACAGATGGTCAGATTTTGCCAGAAAAGGTCTAAAAAGTGTCTAAATTTTATTTACTTTTCTATAATGAACAGCAGACTTGATACTGTCAACACTAGGTATGAAATTTGGACACCACCTCTAGGTCTGAAAAGGGAAACCAGTGCAGGTGTCTTTCTTAAAGCTGCAGTTATTAGAGTGACCAGCAGGGGGTGACTCCCCTGGTTGCATGGTTTTAAAAAAATGAATAGAAGTCTATGAGGAAATGATCCTGCTGCTCACTTGATTTAAGGCCTCAGCGAATGTTTTCCTGATTATCTTATTGTCTCAGTTTGTCGCAAGTTTGAAGACTTATTTAACAGAACATGATGTTAAAATTCTCATTTATGGTCCCCTTTAGAGTAAAATAGATAAAATAAAGAATGGTATGCTTAAGTGTGGTCACACTTTGTTCTTGAAAAGTTACTGCCATACGGATGTGCAGCATGCTCAGTTTATTAATCAGATCCACCCATCACCTCTCACAAACAGTTACAAAACACCCAGAAAGCGACAGGCAAAATTATTCACGGCAACATGATTGTGGCTCTTTCCTTTATAGTCTACAGTATAAATGATCTCATCCTGAGTCTCCACTGCTGCAGAAATCACCTCCACCAGGAAGGAGCACACTGATAGGCTGAGGAATCAGCTACAGCAACCAACCAAACACACACAAAAAAACACACAAGCGGACTCTAATGCATCCATGCACACTGGCAAACTTTCTCTCTGTGACCCCGAGGCTGTCTCAGTCATGTGGTTGTGGGAATGTTGCTGGGATTTGTGTGTTCAGTGACTGCAATAACAGGGATCAAATGGGAACATGTGGACAGAATTCCAAACCCGGGTCAGAACACAGCGGTGCTTGTTTAAGCTCATTTTGATGTCGCTGCTTTTCATGAGAATTAGTTTTATGGCATTTTTGTTTATCATTAGAGAGAACGCAGCGAGGACATCAGTGGAAAAAAGTGCAAAAAGTGCAACAAAGCAGGAAAGATCTGAGGCCTGAGCGCACCACGTCTCCTCCGCTAACCAAAATATCCATGAAAGCACCAAACTCTAAATGACCTCAATAATCGTTCGTAATGAGGGTTTTTTCTTTTCATTTTTACTTTCAAACTCACAGCTCACAGTATTCACAAGTCATTTGCTGGTGTTTCTTTTTTTACCCTGACAGCCTCTCACTGCTCCAGTTTCGTTCTGCTGTTTTTCACATGACAGAGCTCGTTGGCTCCATTAAAGGTGTGTCTGTGTGTGCTTTGGTCGTTGTCATGCAAAGGACGGCTCACGAGATGGTTGGAGCCGTGAAATGTTTAATGCATGAGGAGCACTTGTCAGAGAAAGCTGGCATTTCCTGTATTTGTACACACGCGGTCCCCACTGTCCTTTTGCCCCCATCTTTTTTAAATTTCCTGCATTTAGTGTTTGTGATGGCTGGATGCTTGTTTGGTTTGGTGGGGAGCGTGGAGGATATAGGGCAGTTTTCATAAAGGACATGACTTAAAGAATCCTTCAGGCTGGGTCACGGTGCTCAGCTTTGCTTTAAAAGAACTTCTTTTTTTTTTTTCTCTCTCTTTTAAATCTGTGACCTCAGTGCACCCAGGCAAGCGTTTTACTGTGATCCACTTTATAATATTTATTTTTGAAAGGTTTTTGCATAAAATCATCTTCCATCTGTTCCTTTGATGCTGTAATGTGAGGGAACTTTGTTTTTCATACCTGCAGCACATGATGGTTAATTTGGTTGCCTTGTCCTGCCTTTGGACCCCCCCCCCCCCCCCCCCCCCCCCCCCACCCATCACCCCCACCCCCCGTATGATGTTTTCCACTGACTGCAAGGTTGGTTAGTTCTCAAAAAATCATTAAGAGATCTGACACCAGTTTGGTCAGAAACGACATGAAAGGAGGAGTTGGGATGGAGGCGGGCTGCAAACTGGCAGATATAGACAGACAGGGTATCAGCTGAGCCATGAGCTGATCTGCTGGAACTGCTCTAAGACTGACTTCATGGCTGGCTTAAACCGACACTCTGCTCGATGTTATCAGCAAATAACTCTTGGAATAAACTAAACTGTTTCACATTTTGGCCAATGTGTATACTTTTTCCTTATTTCATACAGTGGGGCCTGAAAAGTCAGCTATTTTCACGTAAACCCTGAAATTCCATGTAATTTTGGCTATGACATGTTTAAATGAATAAGATACAGTACTGTGCAAAAGTCCTGAGCCACCCTCAAATTTCTTTGTATATTTTGAAATAATGTAGGTGCAGCGACTTATTAAACATGTATAAACATAAATAGAAATACAGTATATAAAACAAAAGCAGAGTTTGTACAATTATAAAAAGCTTAAAATTCAATATTTGGTGTGACCACCTTCATTCTTCAGCACAGCCTGAACTCTCTGAGGCAGCTTTCTTGTCATTTCTTTAAGTCTTCAGGAAAAGTTCTTCAGGTTTCTTGAAGGACATTCAGAGCTCTTCTTTGGATGTTGGCTGCCTTTTTTTTTTTTCATCCATTTATCCATCCATCCATCCATCCAGCCATCCACCCTGCTTTTTCAGGGCCGGGTCATGGGGCAGCAGTCCTAAGCAGAGAAACCCAGACCTCCTTCTCCCCAGCCACCTCCTGCAGCTTATTCAGGGGAATGCCGAGGCCTTCCCAGGCCAGCCGAGAAATACAATCTCTCCAGCCTGTCCTGGGTCTGCCCCGGGGCCTCCTCATAGTAGGACATTCCTGGAACACTTCACCCAAGAGGTGCCCAGGAGGCATCCTAGCCAGATGCCCAAACCACCTGAACTGGCTCCTTTCAGTGTGGAGGAGCAGCGGCTCTACTCTGAGCCCCTCCCTAACGGCTATACTCATCACCCCATCCCTATGGGAGAGGCCAGCAACCCTTTGGAGGAAGCTTTTTTCTGCTACTTGTATTCGCGATCTCGTTCTTTTGGTCACTACCCAAAGCTTTCCTAAACTAACACACACTGAACTTGATAAGTTGATATTATCATTTATAATGAAAAAAATGACTAAATTCATGCAAAGTCCAAGTATTTGTGTCCAGATGATCTCTCAGACATTTTGATCCAACTGTATTCCCAACTCAGTGAGAATCACGGAGAATCCCATTACTCCTTGGTAAAGGTTCACCGTTGCAAACATGTGGATGTAATGTCAGAGAATCAGATTTACAAACTCTGTGTATCCCAGCTGTCCCTGACCTCAAACAGGAAAACCAAAATAATCTGCCCCTCTTCACTCCTCCCCTTCATCTTTCTCTCTGTCTCTCCCTATCGCTTGTTTTCATTTACTCGTTTTATTTCTTTCCTTTGTGTCTCTGTTGATCTGGTTCTCCATCACCCCTTCATCTCTCTCTGTTGTAGCTTTCTCTGTAATTATGGCAGAAAATAAACTTGGCTTTTGGACAGGCCACATCAGTCAGGATCGATACACAGGCAGGGACGCACACACGCAAATTTACACATGTAATCGCACTTACCCACACAAATACACACACACCCACACACACACACATGCATGCACGCAGAAGTACATTTTGAGCAACTCACCGATCCATTAGAGAATTGAGCCAGTAACACGGAGGAGTCTTTCTGAGAGAGGAATCATATAAAAAGTGTTTATTTTTCCGTCTCTGGCCTTTGATGGCCAACTGGATCCATATGGCTCCTCAGCTCTGTTTAGCTGCTACGATTCAAAGTGGTAAACTGTTTTCCACATGGTCAGACCAGGGTCAGCAGTTCGAAGCCCGATTTAAAGTAGTTTACAAGCAAAGGCTTTACGTGTTTTATCCCTGGCTCTTCCTGTGTCTTCACATCCTGAGTACTCAGTGGTTCGAATTTTTTTTGTATTTTTTGTGTTCTTCATGTGTCTCTTTGTCTCATGGTTGTTTTAATTTACTTCCATATTTTTCACAAATGTTTGGATCAAGCTCTTCCTGCAGGTCACATGGTAAGTGTTATTTAACTTGTTGGCGCATGAAAACTGCAGTGTGTTTCTGATCTCATGTGATTCATTAAAAGCTGAGTACCACAGTTCTGATAGTTTTAAGGGGATACCTTTGTTTGTGTGTGTGTGTGTGTGTGTGTGTGTGTGTGTGTGTGTGTGTGTGTGTGTGTGTGTGTGTGTGTGTGTGTGTGTGTGTGTGTGTAATGTGTACACTTAGTTTTTGTTAATAAATAATGACACTGTGTAATATATCACATGTTGTTAACCTGAGGTTGTATTTACATAATTTAAGACCTGCTAAGGACATTGCAGGATGCAGAAGAGTGACGTTTGTCGAGTATCAATGACGTGCAGGTCGGATGAACGTGACCTGGCCGTACGGACACAGGTCGCGTTTGAAAATATCGGATACGTATTGGATTTAGGACTGTATATCCAAGTGGCCTGGGTCGCATTTGAAAAAAATTGAATCTGTGTTGTTCAAACTGTCATGAAAAGATCAGATACAGGTCTCATTAGGGTAAAAAAATCGGATCTGGGTCACTTCAGGCTGCAGTGTGAACCACCTGCTGTTCAAACCTGTTTATGAGGGGCAGCCAATCAGAAGAAAACTGGCTTAAATGGAGGGAGGATCAATTCCAACAGTGCATGAATTAAGGGGCTGCACCAAGGCCCGGTGTAAGATAAATAAGGGTTAGTTTGAACGGGAATCTTTATATGGAGCTGGAAATGAGCATAAATTGGCCACAATGAAGGAAGTCTGACATTGTGTGTAATGCATTGAAATGGCCTGTGCCTTAAATTTGCTAAAATTTAATAGCTGACCAAGTGCAGAACCTTACTAATTTCTCCTTCATTTTACATCTCATAAATTCTTATAAGTTATTTACCGGTTTCTAAGAATACAAAAAAAATAATAAGAATTTGTTGGTGCATTCTGAGACATTTGGAGCTTGGAAACGTCTGTCTCACTAACAAAAGAAGATCAAACTAACAGATGAAACCAACAATTTTTGAAAGCTTTGGCTGACTCTGAAATGGTTTTGGCTATCCTTCTCCCTTTTCATTTTTTATTCTTACCATCTCACTGATTTAACCGTCTTCTTGCAACTTCAGTACAGTAACAGAACAGAAAAGTGACAAGAGCTGTAAGAACCTGAACTACTGGTAAGGTTCCTCTATTGTGTTTGTCTTTGCCATTGGTTACAAATGTTTCTGTAAAAGACAGAAATTTGAATGTGTGCGTGTTGGTTGAATATCTTTTTAAAAACACCCATGAGTCTTGTTGGCTGCAGCTTTGAAGAAGACAGTAGACAGAGCAGTGAAATCAGACTTTTGGCAGATTCGCAGCTCTCTCTCTCTTTTTTTTTTTTTTTTTTTGTTCGGGTCAGGAACTGAATGCTGAACCACAGTTTCTGAATTGATCCAAATCCAGCAGTGGATCCATTTAAATTGATTACATTATTTATCAACTTTGACAAACTTCAACCTCCAAGTTCCAGCCGCCATTAGTAGCTAGAGGTCCGGCTTTTCTCCTAGAGGCTTTAAAAAAATTTTTATTAATACTGCTTGCACTTGTAGCAAGGACTGGGACATTTTTAGCACATGTTCTTGTTCCTTTTATTGATGATTCAGTCATAAGAAGGCTAAACTCATACAGCCTGTGTGAGAACAATACCAGAAATTTGGCACTGAAAATCTGATCTGATTCAGCTTTCCATTCTAAGTTTAGTCTGACTGGTTTTCTTAATGTTTAATAATATCAGCACTTTTATAAACACGGGTGTGGGCTGAACACCATGATATTCACATGAATATGACGCTCTGAGATCAAATGCGGTGCATTGTCACAAAACTTTGTATTTGGAAAAACTCCTCCTGAAAACCTTTTAATCACAAAAAGAGCTCTAATGAAGGGTGGGGTTCAGGTTTATTAGGTGTTTAACATGTAATTTATTTAGAAATGTCTGTCTTTGAGTGGAATATGTCTGAGCCCTTCTTAGTAAACCCTCCAAGTAAAACTGCACTTGCTGAAGTGAATAATGCTGTTATTTTACTTGATAAGACAGTCTTTAAAATATAGCCTTAGTCTGAGGGTTTTACTGTAGTAATAACGATTAGATTCAGCTTGGCTTGGTATTAACTTCTTGTCACGGTGCATGGGAGCAGACTGTGTGGCATGTGAAAAGGTGAGGACCCAATAGCAGGACTCAGAGACAGGTGGCGTGACTTAACAAAAGGGTGAACTTTTATTACGGCCGAAGGTAACAAACTCACAAAGCATCATTCCAGAATTTGGAATGAACAACATGAAAGCATGGATCCACCTTGTATCAAACATTCAAGTTGCTGGTGGTGGTGATGTAATGGTGTGGGGGATAGTTTCTTGGTACACTTTGGGCCCCTTAGTACCAACTGAGTATAGCTTAAATGCCACAGCCCTAAATATTTTTGCTGACCATCCCTTTATGACCACAGTGTACCATCTGCTGATGGTTGCTTCCAGCAGGATAACGCACCATATCACAGCGCTCAAATCAGCTCAAACTGGTTTTTTTTTTTGTTTTTTTTAAAAACATGACAGTGAGTTCACTGTATTGAAATTGCCTGTCACGGAAAAAATAAAGATTGTTGTGGCAAGCATCCAAGGGTCACTGGTGTGTGTTTCAGGACTAAACAGACGCGTTTGTGTCACAATTACATTTTAGCAAAGATTTTCCCTCCCAAAAGCCTTTATATTTATAAAGAATATGACATTGCAGAGTTATTGGTCTGAACTTGAGGCCTGTCCAATCTTCTGTTCTTGTGCTAACCTCTCTGAGTTCTGGTTTCTGAAGATGACTCAAACATCATTCCTTTAATAGCCAAGACAAACATGGTTGGTTTGACAGAACACTGTCATTCTCATTAACTCGTCTTCCTCTCCCTCCATCTTAATTCTTCTCTCTCTCTCTCTGTCTCACCACTTTCTGCTCAGTGATGTGATAAACAACTGCAAATGCTGATTGCACTGACACACACACTCACGCAGAAGACAAGTAGCAGCTCATTGGTGTGTCATGAAGCTTTATAATTGGTCCATTTATCTTCATGTTAATTTAATGTGGTGGAGTCTATATAACCTTCACTGGGAAGACGATTGGTTTCATATGCGAGTCTGGAGCATCCCCTCTCTCTCTCACACACACACACACACACACACACACACACACCCACACACACACACACACACACACACACACACACACACACACACACAAAACACAGTATGCGTTGAGATGGTCTGATGGTGCATATCCTTTCATCACTCTGCACTCGCCCTCTTCTTCCATGTCTGGTTGTCTGCTTGCACCTTGGATGATCTCTGTATCTTTGACTCTCTGCTGTCTCAGCTGTGTACTGTTATACATTCATGGCATTGCATCCTAAATTAGATGTTAGTAGAGGCTGTGCAATTACTTTGCAAGCAAAAGTGGTCACACTCAACTTGCAATCAGTCACCGAATGGGGAAAAAATTACATGCAATCACCAAGCAACCACCAATTTTTTTTTTCCTAGTCACAAGGAGGCTGCCATCCTATTGTTCCTCTAGTGTGACTGAGCCATTAGGAGGCAGAGGAGGAGGTTAGGTTGGATGGATGGGTATACACACTATAATTTACAAGTGTCATCAAGCAACAGTCATCACTGGTTTGTGATGACCGGTGATTATTTCCTGGCCTCATTTGGGGAATCTACGTAACCTTAACATAAAAAACTGCTGTTAGTTTGTCTGTGCTTTAATGGCAAGATCTTCCAAACAATTGCTGTATTTTTTTTTTAAAAAGCCTTTTGTAGCCTTGAGGAATTAAAACTTTAATTTGCTTTGACAAATTCCCTCACTTTCTCCTTCAGTGTCTGTTCCCAATTCTTAAATTCTGTTCTAAAAACTTCCAGTTCAAGTGTTTTATTGTTCTAGCTGGTCAGCAGAGGAACTTTGAAATATTTCTTGTCAGTCTGAGAAACCGTTTCAGATACAGCCCAATCTTATCCTCAGAGACCCCCCCCCCACACACTCTATCCTTCTTTCATCCATCTTTTTGATAAACTCCCTCCTTGAACCCTCCATGAAACTCAGCCATGTGCATATTCTTTCCTTTATCTGTCCATCAAAGCAGGTCAGATCTTTTCTCATGTACATTTTCCTACTTTCTCTCTCACCCTGTCATTTTCCAATTGTTTCTTTTTTCTGGTTCCAGCTGTCTTTTCCTGCCTTGATGCTGATGGCAGAGATAAACACAATATGACTGTGAACCACGATAACCAACTGAGATGATGAGATGAGATAGTCTTACATGTATGTTTAGTTACAAGGAAGAGACAATATGTTAATATCAAGGCTCTTTTGTCAGCTGTCTCACATCCATGTCTGCTTCATTACATGCCAAAAACACACATCAGAACATAAAAACACACATTAAATAAGGATGGTGACACAATGCTGTATTGTTGCAGTTTCCCCAAGGTCTGATCTAATTTACAGTATAGAATCATGCAAAATGAATTCTTTACTGTCTTTTTATTCTTTATTTGTCATAGGAAATAAAATGGACGCATGCATTACAAGACTATGGTCTGTGCATCTGTAAATATTTACACTGAATAGCATACAACTCATTTCTGGAAGCATAGCATGCCACTATGTTTTAGACTTTGCATTATCTTTTATGACTGCTTGGTGTACATGTCCACTGTATATATATACACATCCATTCATATGAATGGGTAAGTGTGCCCACTGGTACTATATATATAGTATATATGTATGTGTACATCTACTAATCCCAGGCTTCAGACTACTCTAAAGACTCTGTTTCAGACAGTTTTCTTTCCGTTATCGACCCTGTGTTATGTCAGTGATACAAGTCCACAGCTCAGACTGTGAATACAGAAGCCCCACCTACCTGATATTCAAACCTTCTATGTAGGCGGGGCAGCCAATCAAAGTAAGGGAAGCTAAAAGTGTTTATTTCACACAGTGAATAAGCCGACACACAGTATAAAATAAACAATCATTGTTTTGAATTCTGAGTCATGCAAAGTTGCAGAGTTAAGAAAAAAAAAAATCTGGAAATGAGCAAAATCTGTCAAAAAAAAAAAATACTCAGTGCTTTGCTTGTCAGTAATAAAGCCAATGGCAAGATTTAAGACAAGATATTTTCTCATGCTTCCTAAACAATTATAAAACAGAGGAAGTCATTACTTTCAGCTTGCCAAGTACTATACTGGCCTGCTCATGCCCTTCAAGCAAGAATCTTTCTCTTTCTTTTAAGCTCGCCATGTGTGAAAGTCATAATTCTTGACTGCCGTCCTGAAAAATCAATTTCTGCATTTCTTTTTTTTTTTTGCATTTTTGGCCATAGCGGCTTTTTGTCTACAGTGGAGAGTGACAGGAAATGGGGGAAAGATACGAGGGAAGACACGCGGGCAGATTGGCGACAGGTCGGGACGCGAACCCGCGCCGCCCGCACCGCAACGCGACGTGACGTGTGTATGTGGTCGCCGGCTTCACCACTAAGTCACCCAAGCGCCCCAATTTCTGCATTTCTGCAGTAAATGGTTTTCAGTCATCATGACCCAGGAGCAACCTGTGGGGCTTAAAAAAAACAAACCCCCAAAGCCAATCCACATGTGACAGTTTATTAAATGATCCTTTGTGGCTGGCTCCAGTAGCATGCCATTTCCAAATAGGCTCCTATTTTTAAAAGAAATTACATGTTTATAGTCATTCCATTTATTTTTTTATTAGTACTAAGTTGTGCATTGTTATGGGCAGGTGTATGTCAGCTAGGTTGCTAGCTGTCTACTACATATCGCCGCTCCATGTCAAGTCACTTAACTACACCTCCTGACAACGTTTGTGGTGATGGGACATTTTTAATGCAGTTATCTGGCATAGAATCTGGCTTTTTGTTCCAGTAATTGTACTGGTAGCCTATCCAGTTAATTTGTCCTTCAGTCTTTGTGACAAGAAGAGGAAGAAGTGTGAGATACAGCAGGAGTAAAGGAAAGGCCGAAAGCACGGAGGATGTCTTCAGTGAGCAGTGTTTCACTGGACTAAATATTACTTTGTTCACCTAGACTGTCAATTTTCATGATAGGGGGCAAAGCTGAAGCACCAGGAATGGGACAAATATAATGAAGAGTAGCTAACAGTGCTGGCAACAATGCAGTACCAAGACAATAAACTACAGACAAACTAAAAATACTCTTCTTACCCAGAATTTAAAAGACCATGTTACATGGGTGTTCTCCATCCAAAAGCAGGATCTAATGCTGTAAATATATAATCATTTGCTTTTATTAGAAGAGAATTTTCAATTCTAATAACCAGTCTTTTTCAGGACAGTCATCCCCATTAAATGCTGTATGTTGTCCAGCTACTATTTAAGTCTTCCATCAATTTCCTGCAATACACATTCACAAATGCATACAGTACATGTCTTTGCCAGTATTTCATTTGGACAACATCCAGCTGGCCGTCTCCATCCCCACCCAAGGCAATGGGAACCAGGTTTACTGGGAGAGACCATCCGTGTGTGTACGTGTGTACTTGTAGGTCTGTGTTTGTAAGGACCCGTTTGAACTTTTGGAAAAGTGAGGACATATTGTGGTTGCTCTTCACTTTGGATTAAATATTTAAGGGCTGTTTGAGGGTTTTTCACCTCAGGTTAAAATTAGGTTTAGATTATAGTTAATGTAATTTTTAGTAGATTCGGTTAAACGGGCTGGCAAAGCATTGTATAAGTTAAGTTTCTCACAAAGACAGTACAAATGTGTGGCACAGTCATCTGACAAATGCTTGTACACAGCAAAAAGCACAGCGGGAACTAAAACAGACCCCAACCGTGCCATCAAAGTTCTAAACAACTTTTTTTTTCTGTTTTCTCTAAATTATGTTTTTTGTTTTTAGTTTTAACAAAGCAGCAACCTCTGGGATTAAAAAAATATGAACCCAAGATGGAAATGCAAAAAAACATAGTTGCTCTAATGGCCACTTTAGCCTGGCTCCAAAAGGCAGTCAGACCCCATAAACTTCCATGTTAAGATGTCCAACTCCATCCATCCATCCATCCATCCATTTTCTTCCGCTTATCCGGGGCCGGGTCGCGGGGGCAGAAGCCTAAGCAGAGAAGCCCAAGCTTCCCTCTCCCCAGCCACCTCCTCCAGCTCATCCGGAGGGACCCCAAGGCGTTCCCAGGCCAGCCGAGATACATAATCTCTCCAGCGTGTCCTGGGTCTACCACGGGGCCTCTTCCCGGTGGGACATGCCCGGAACACCTCACCCAGGAGGCGGCCAGGAGGCATCCTAATCAGATGCCCGAGCCACCTCAACTGGCTCCTTTCGATGTGGAGGAGCAGCGGCTCTACTCTGAGCCCCTCCCGGATGGCCGCACTCCTCACCTTATCTCTAAGGGAGAGGCCAGCCACCCTTCGAAGGAAACTCATTTCTGCCGCTTGTATTCGCGATCTTATTCTTTCGGTCACTACCCAAAGCTCGTGACCATAGGTGAGGGTAGGAACGTAGATCGACCGGTAAATCGAGAGCTTCGCTTTTACGCTAAGCTCCCTCTTCACCACGACGGACCGGTGCAGCGTCCGCATCACTGCAGAAGCAGCCCCGATCCGCCTGTCGATCTCCCGTTCCCTTCGCCCATCACTCGTGAACAAGACCCCGAGATACTTAAACTCCTCCACTTGAGGCAAGAACTCGTTCCTGAGCCGGAGATGGCACTCCACCCTTTTCCGGCTGAGGACCATGGCCTCAGACTTAGAGGTGCTGATTCTCATGCCAGCCGCTTCACACTCGGCTGCGAACCGTTCCACTGCGAGCTGGAGGCCCCCCCCTGATGAAGCCAACAGAACCGCATCATCTGCAAAAAGCAGAGATGAGACTCTGAGGCCCCCAAGGAAGACGCCTTCCGCCACCTGGCTACGCCTAGAAATTCTGTCCATAAAAATTATGAACAGAATCGGTGACAAAGGGCAGCCCTGACGGAGTCCAACACCCACAGGAAACAAATCCGACTTATTACCGGCTATACGGACCAAGCTCTCACTGTGGTTGTACAAGGACTGAATGGCCCGCAACAATGGGCCAGACACCCCATACTCCCGCAGAACCTCCCAAAGAACACCCCGAGGAACACGGTCGAATGCCTTCTCCAAGTCCACAAAGCACATGTAGACTGGTTGGGCAAACTCCCACGCACACTCGAATATCCTTGAGAGGATAAAGAGCTGGTCCAGCGTTCCACGACCAGGACGAAAACCGCATTGTTCCTCCTGAATCCGAGGTTCGACTAACGGACGCACCCTCCTTTCCAGCACCCTGGCATAGACCTTACCGGGGAGGCTGAGGAGTGTGATCCCCCGAAAGTTGGAGCACACCCTCCGGTCTCCCTTCTTAAAGATGGGGACCACCACCCCGGTCTGCCAATCCAATGGCACTGCCCCAGATCTCCACGCGATGTTGCAGAGGCGTGTCAACCAAGACAGCCCTACAACATCCAGAGCCTTCAGGAACTCAGGGCGAATCTCGTCCACCCCAGGGGCTCTGCCACCAAGGAGTTGTTTAACTACCTCAGTGACCTCACCCCCAGTGATGGTCAAGTCATCCCCCTCATCCCCAGACTCTGCTTCCACTACAGAAGGCGTGTCAGTGGGATTCAGAAGGTCCTCGAAGTATTCCTTCCACCGTCCGACTATAGCCTCAGTTGAAGTCAGCAGCACCCCCCCCGCACTATAAACAGTGTGAGTGAAGCACTGCTTTCCCCTCCTGAGTCGCCTGACGGTTTGCCAGAATCGCTTCGATGCCGTCCGAAAGTCTTTTTCCATAGCCTCACCAAACTCCTCCCACACCCGAGTTTTTGCTTTGGCCACTACCCGAGCTGCATTCCGCTTGGCCTGTCGATACCTGTCAGCTGCCTCCGGAGTCCCACAGGCTAACCAAGCCCGATAGGACTCTTTCTTCAGCTTGATGGCTCCCTTCACCTCCGGTGACCACCATCTGGTTCGGGGGTTACCACCACGACAGGCACCAACCACCTTGCAGCCACAGCTCTGAGCAGCAGCCTCAACAATGGAGGTGCGGAACATGGTCCATTCGGACTCAATGTCCTCAGCCTCCCTCGGAATGCTGTCGAAGTTCTGCCGGAGGTGGGAGTTGAAGATCTCCCGGACTGGGGCTTCTGCCAGGCGTTCCCAGCACACCCTCACAATACGTTTAGGTGTGCCAGGTCTGTCCAGCATCTTCCCCCGCCACCTGATCCAACTCACCACCAGGTGGTGATCAGTTGACAGCTCAGCTCCTCTCTTCACCCGAGTGTCCAGAACATACGGCCGCAGATCTGATGATACGATTACAAAATCGATCATCGACCTGCGACCTAGGGTGTCCTGGTGCCATGTGCACTTATGGACATCCTTGTGTTCGAACACGGTGTTTGTTATGGACAAACTGTGGTTTGCACAGAAGTCCAATAACAAAACACCATTCGGGTTCAGATCGGGCAGGCCGTTCCTCCCAATCACGCCCCTCCAGGTCTCACTGTCATTGCCCACGTGAGCGTTGAAGTCTCCCAGCAAGACTATGGAGTCACCAGATGGAGCACTCTCCAGCACCCCACCCAGCAGCTCCAAAAAGGGTGGGTACCCTGAACTGTCATTCGGCGCATAAGCGCAAACAACAGTCAGGACCCGTTCCCCAGCCCGAAGGCGCAGGGAAACTACCCTCTCGTCCACCGGTGAAAACTCCGACGTACAGGCAGCAAGCCGGGGGGATACAAGAATACCCACCCCAGCTCGCCGCCTCTCACCGAGGGCAACTCCAGACTGGAACAGAGTCCAGCCCTTCTCCAGGAGACTGGTTCCAGAGCCCAGGCCATGCGTTGAGGTGAGCCCAACTATGTCTAGCTGGTATCTCTCAACCTCACGCACTAGCTCAGGCTCCTTCCCCACCAGAGAGGTGACATTCCATGTCCCAACAGCCAGTTTCGATAGCCGGGGATCGGTCCGCCAGGGCCTCCGCCCTCGGCCACCGCCCGACACACATTGCACCCGACCCCTACGACACCTCCTGCGGGTGGTGGGCCTGCAGGAGGGCGGGCCCATGTAACCTCTTCGGGCTGCGCCCGGCCAAGCACCACGGGCTAATGCCTGGCCACCAGACGCTCTCCCTCGAGCTCCCTCCCCAGGCCTGGCTCCAGGGTGGGGCCCCGGTAACCCTATCCCGGGCAGGGTAAACTGTTCCCTTGTTTTTTCACTCATAAGGGTCTTCTGAACCGCTCTTTGTCTGGACCCTCACCCAGGACCAGTTTGCCATGGGAGACCCTGCCAGGGGGACAAGCCCCCAGACAACATAGCTCCTGGGATCACTGGGACACACAAACCCCTCCACCACGATAAGGTGGCGATTCACGGAGGAGCAGATGTCCAACTTTACAGCAAAATAATTTTTTTTTTAATTATCATTTTATTTAATAACATATTTATATGGATACTGGTTAAAAAAAAAAAAAAAAAAAAGGGACATTTGACAAGGGTCTAAGCAGCAGACAATATAAAAGGTGGACATAACCACCGTGACGTCACCCACTGGTGGTCTGAAGTCCTGTTTTGAAGCCTCAACATGAGCCTTTTCACCATTACTCTCTTGGTTTTTAAAAACCTGGCTGAGACGAGGAAGGGCGGGGTCCGAATGTGAAAAGTCAATCTCAAGTTCTTAGCCAATCAGTAGGCTGCTACCTTGTCACAAGGGGTCAGTCCACATGTTTGATTTGGTAGAGTTTAATGCCAGATGCCTCTCCTGACACAACCCCAAAGGGGAATTGTGTCTCTAGCTGCTTTTTTTTTTTTTTTTTGCTTTTTTACCTTTTTGCTTACAGAGTAAATGTATAAACCACTCCACAATCAAGCCACTGAGTTGTTAACTAATGAGTATACCTTGGATAAAATGTCATTTTAAAATCAATATCATTCAACATCAGGAAAGTGTTTACAGAGGTCAAGTCAGAAAGATTTCCCATAGCCTACTATAGGACCTTCTGCAACCACAGCTGTTGCCATCTGGAGGCAGAATGCAGGTTTAAGGCAGTCTTCCACTGGCTTCATTTTTCTGACTCCATCTTTTATACTGTCTGTGGCTATAGATAATCTCTGTTGGCTGGCCCTCACCGTTGCCAGTTTGAATCACTGAACTGGACCTCTGAACGGTGTTTGTGCTGCCGGTTCCTTTTGAAGCATTTTCAATGGAATTTTCTGGCAAATAATATAATTTGCTGAGTAGCTCAGACAATCCAAGAACTGCGTGCTTCAGATTTGGTGAATTTTTTTTTTTTTTTATTAAATCATCAGTCAGCACTAATTGGGATTTATGTGTTTTTGTGATGCAGCTGCTTTATTAATGCAGTGCACTAGTGTTGGCTGATAATTTAGTTCTCCACCCTCCCATCCACATATGGTCACTGCTGACTCCAAGAAACCAGCATGGCACTAATGTTGATTTTTCAAAATGTAGAGTCCAAAGCCAATATCAAGGTGGCTACATCCATCTTTTTTATACAGTCTATGGTTTTAAGCCAGCAAGAACACAACTTCTGCAGTTTGATGCATGTGTGTGTGGCTTTTGCAGGTTTGGAGGATTCTGGATCCTGAGAGTTCAAACCTTATTGTGAGTAGTTTCTAGTGAACTACAGTGCTTTTCTTTCTTTCTTTTTCATATTTGTCCTACTTACATGTTTTAGATCATCTAACAAATTTTAATATTAAAGATAACCTGAGTAAATAAAAAATGAAGTTTTTAAATGATAATGCTTACAAAGTCATTTCTAAGGCTTTGGGAGTCCAGTGAACCCCAGTGAGAGCCATTATCCACACATGGAGAAAACTTGGAACAGCAGTGAACCTTCCCAGGAGTGGCCGGCCTACCAAAATTACTCCAAGAATGCATCAATGACTCATCCAGGAGGTCACATAAGAACCCAGAACAATTTCTAGAGAACTGCAGGCCTCACTTGCCTCAGTTAAGGTCAGTTTAAAGTACACAAAAGCTTGTCTCACATTAGTCAAAAAACATCTTGATGATCCCCAAGACTTTTGAGTAAATATTCTCTGGACTGACCAGACAAAAGTTGAACTGTTTGGGAGGTTTGAGTCCCTTTACATCTGGCATAAACTAACATTTCATAAAAAGAACATCATACCAAGAGCCAGACATGGTGGTGGTAGTGTTATGGTCTGGGGCTGCTTTGCTGCTGCTTCAGGACCCGAATGACTTGCTGTAATTAATGGAACCATGAATTCTGCTCTCTACCAAAACAAAATAAAATGGCTTTTGATTGGCCTAGTCAAAGTTCAGACTTAAATCAGAGTGAAATGCTTTGGCATGACCTTAAACAAGCTGTTAATGCTGGAAAACCCTCCAACATGGCTGAATTAAAACAGTTCTGCAAAAAAGAGTGGACCAAAATTCCTCCACAGTGATGTAAAAGACTCACTGGCAATTATCACAAATGCTTGATTGCAGTTCTTGCTGCCAAGGGTGACACAGCCAGTTATTACTGTAGGTTTAGGGGGCAATTCATTTTTTCCCCCCTTAATAAATGAAATCATTTAAAAAACTGCTTTTTATTTACTCAGGTTATCTTTGTCTAATATTAAAATTTGTTTGATGATCTGAAACATGTTACTGTGACAAATGTGTTTTTTGCAGCACTTTACATCCACCAAGTGTGTCACTGGGCAGAAGAAAGCATCATGACATCAAATCCTATTCAAGAGAAGTTAAACGTCCTACAGCCGATATCCTCCAAAGCTGGGAAAACCACACCAAAAAACATCGAGGTGGATAATTTGGAGTGAATGGCCCCTTTAACAGCAAATTCAAAGCAACAATTCACTGAAACCAGAACTTCATCTCTGTTAGAAGCAAAATAGCAGCTTATGAGCTAAAATCATTTCTGGAGCATTTACACACAAACCTGAATAAGAGCATTTATTGCTCAGAGGAAATTACATAGCACAGTCTCTGTTATCTTGCACTCAAGTTTAATTTGCTTTTGACAGTCGGGCCCATTGTGTCTATGGATTTCACTGATTACTGTAAGGTCCTGCCCTTTGTCTGCGATGGTGTTATGATTGGCTCATTACCTGGCGTAACAACGATGACAAACTAAACAGGGTGCTTTCGTTCAATCATAAATGCTGGTTCTCTGCTGGAATGCAGCTTCCCCTCTTTTTACCCTCTGAGGGTGATGAGATGTCTGGATGCAACAAGGCTTTGCACAATGATGTTTAAACACATTAAATCTGTCCTTTACTTTCAAGTTAAAATTTAAGGCTAGATGAAGAACAGGTGAAATAGTATACATGTATATATAAAAAAAAAAATTCCCTTCTGGCCCTGTGGGTGATCTTTGTCCTCCAAGCTGGGGTCCTGGGAGCTTGAGGGTCCTGCGCAGTGTCTTAGCTGTTCCTAGGACTGTGCTGTTCTGGACAGAGATCTCGGATGTCGTTCCTGGAATCTGCTGGAGCTGTTCTCCCAGTTTGGGGGTCACTGCCCCGAGTGTTCCGATTACCACGGGGTCCACTGTTACCTCCACCTTCCACATCCTCTCTAACTCTTCTCTGAGCCCTTGGTATTTATCAAGCTTCTTGTGTTTCTTCTTCCTGATGTTGCCATCACTTGGTATTGCAACATCATCACTACAGTTTTCTTCTTCTTCCTGTCCACCACTACGTCCGGTTTGTTAGCCATCACAAGTTTGTCTGTATCTACAAGTCCCACAGGATCTTAGCTCTGTTACTCTTGACCACCCTTGGGGGCGTGTCCCGTTTTGACCTCAGGACTTCCAGGAAATATTTGGCACAGATGTTCCTGCTATGCTGGCCACTTGGTTATGGTGTTTCATGTATGCCCTGCCTGCTAGCATCTTGCACCCTGCTGTTATGTGCTGGACTGTTGCTCAGCATCTCTGCACAGCCTGCACCTGCGGGCTTGCCTTGTGTGGCAGACCCCAGCCTCTATTGATTAGCTTAGAGCTTGTTGCTTTGCTTCTCTCTCTCTCTCTCTCTCTCTCTCTCTCTCTCTCTCTATATATATATATATATATATATATATATATATATATATATATATAGTTAGCCATATAAAATGTCCTTATTCTTTTCCACATACATTTTTTTCCCTATACAGACTACAGCCTCCTTCACTCCTGGGCGCTGGTATCTCGGATTTATCCATTAATATTTCAAGGGGGGAGATTATTCCACCCAGAAATCATCAGGATCTCAGAAGCCAAGGCCCCTGAAATGACTCACAACTTTCATAATATACCCCATTGTGCCATGCTTTCATGCCAGCAGTCTTTTTGGAAGAGTAGGTGTGAAATTTTCTTTTCTTTTTTTTTTTTTCCAGAGTTGGACATTTCTGTTTTTGGATCATCTCCTCTTCATGTCTTCGCGTGAATAAAAATGATTAACGTAGCATTCAGTTTATTTTTACAACTTTGGACACACACACACACACACACACACACACACACACACACACACACACACACACACACACACACACACAAAGGGAGAGTGGGAGATGTTGACATTCGCCTCTCTATTACATTTTTAACCTCCCTAGAAAACTTTATTGACCAGCGGAGACAGGAAGACACAAGATGCAGCAGACGCAGATAATGCCCTTCGCCTGTTTGTTGACTGTGGTTGGCATAGCAGCTGATCTTGGGGATATATTGCAAAGATTGCAGGAGTATCAATCACACACACACACGCACATACGAAAGGGTGTTCCACTTTTGCCAAAGAACAAGGTTGGCAGAGTTTCATTACAGTTGCCTTCAAGTGTTTGTTTGAGTTTTATGGTCCCAACTTGAAACACTGCAACATTATGTTTTTAGTGTGTTGTTCTGTGTGTGTGTGTGTGTGTGTGCATGTGTGTGTGATGGAAACAAATTTATTAGTAGGTATGAAAGCCACCCGTCGATGTCTGGCCAGAATGACTGGATGTGAGAATTGAAGCACACTGCTGTCAGACTCCCTTTTCCCTCCTCCCTCTCACTTTCATTTATTTTCTTTTCGATCTTTTTTTATCCTACAAGATGAGTGTTTTGTCAGAGAGTGAGAGAGAAAGATAATGGAGATGTGGAGGGACACTACAGTACAATGGAGTAAATAAAGACAGGAAAGAAGACTGAATAGGGGGAAAAAACAAGAAAAGAGAAGGATATCTGGTTTAAGTAAAATGTAGTCTGAGAAAATGAAGAGATGAAGAGAAATGAAAGAGCAAGAGACAGAAAGGTGAAATAAACTGCAAGAAGGATGGTAAAACTGTGGGAAAGGAGAGAGAAAATAAATGAAAACTGCAGCTGGTTTGATCCAACAAGATAGTTAGGATGTTAGAGGTGACTGAAGGGAGGGTAGGAAAAAGTCAGGGGGAAATGGGAACAGAAAAGAGAACGAAAAGCCAATCTGGAAAGCGAATAAAGAAAGGACAAGATAAGTTCCTTTCATTTGCAAAACTTTCCTACTCTTACCTACAGTATGGTCACCAGGTCTGGATAGTGACTGAGAGAATGAAATCAGGGATACAGGCAGCAAAGGATGAGGAACTCAGCCATTGGGGAGGGCTTCTGAGTAGAGCCACTACTCCTCCCCATTAAAAGGTCCAGTCAAGGTGCCTGGGCATCTGATTAGGATGCCTGCTAGGTGAGGTGTTCTGGGCATGTCTCACTGTAAGGAGACCCTGGGGTAGATCCACAATATGCTGGAGAGATTACATCCCTTGTCTGGCTTGGGAACGCCTAAGTGTCCCACCTGGAAGAGCTGGGGGACGAGGCTTGGGAGAGGGAGGTATAGGCATCTGTGTTTTGACTGCTGCCCCCATGACCCAGAACAGGATAAGCGGCAGAGGACTGACGGACGGACGGCCGGATGCATCATTTGCAATTTAGTTTAACAGTAAATATATTTGCTTCAACTACAAGTTTGGAGAAACCTACAAATTAAAAGGGGTCATCACCCAAACTTTCCAAACCCCAACCTTTCCACCAGCAACCAGAGTCTAAACAAAACAATTTCAATAAGTGGAGATCATTTGGGGGAAAAAAAAAAAAAAACGTACTTGGTGATTATTCTCTTATGAATCTACATAGCAGTGGAGACCAATAGGCACTGACTGGCTAGCAGATTACTGACAAAAAAAAGAAGATTGGGCCAGAGTGATGATGACAGAATTGAATTTGACAGCGTGGGAAAGCAGAAGGATGCAAAATACAGACTAGCAGCCTGAACACTGAGGAATGCTGATTTCATTATGAGTGTAGGGTTGACAGCTTCCAGCTAAGAGTTGAAGTGATGCGGGTAACCTAAGAAGACTGGAAAGTCAGATATTTTTAAGAAGAAAAAGAATTACAGTAGCTGAACTAGCCCTTTAAAAGATCTGCCCGTTAAGCCTCAAATCTAACACAGGCCCCAAATAATATGATTATCAGGTCACATTTTGGGATCTCCGTGTGCAGATGCTTTCTGTCCAGTCGAATCACCGTCAGATTCATTGACATTATGAGGATGATCACAATGCATTTTCATTTGTAACTTAGTAGTCTACTGATT
The DNA here is from genome assembly GCF_007364275.1 of Archocentrus centrarchus. NCBI lineage: Eukaryota > Metazoa > Chordata > Actinopteri > Cichliformes > Cichlidae > Archocentrus > Archocentrus centrarchus. The sequence goes on along the minus strand of NC_044363.1, from coordinate 2,277,515 downwards.
AGACCAATAATAATAATAAAAATAATATAAAATAAAAATATTTAAAAAATTGGAAAAATTGTTGAAAATAGGTACATTAATTACATCTTTTATATCTGAACTGCCAAGCTCAGAGAATCTGACTGCATTTATAGTAGGCAGCTTAATAACACAAAGGTGGCCAGTGGTGACTCTAGAGTCACAGGGGGCCCCTCCAACCAGAATTTATCACCATAAAATAAATATGTAATAATATCCATTTAAGTTATTTTTTTTTCCTCATTTTGGTAGGAATGGAAAATACACACACACTGTAGCACAATATTTTACAGATGCACTTTAGTTAGAGGACATGTTTTAATTTCTTTGCATCAAAATTTCATAACTTAGAATTCACAGCTTGACAGACAGCTGTCAGACCCAGCTTTCATCGATTAACTACAAAAAACTATTGTCCAAGATAATTACTGGTGTCCTACTAACCAACAGGTAAAATGGTCCTCTAGAAATGGAAGAGACCATGTTTATTTTAGTAACAATACCCAAAATGTTAATACTATACCTGCTAGCATCAATATTTTTTCAGCCTGAGACTCGAACTCGGGAACTATCACTGCCACAGACGGTGGACAAGCCAATCGAGCTAAAGTGCTGCAACAGCAGCTTTTTTGGGGGGCAGGTCCCAATAAGAAAGTAGCCAAAGCCAGCGCTGCGCTTGCTGCTCTGAACAGCCTGTTCTCCAGCTCCAAGTCTATGACCAACAAGAAGAAACGGCTAAAACCCTCCACCGAAGCGACCCGTGACACTGGTCCTGACCCTCCATGGGTCCCCTTTATCCCCAGAGCTCCCTACATCAGCACTCCACCTGCACATGGATGCATCCCACCAGGGTTTGGTGCTCTTCATGGTTACAGCCCTGCAGGCACCCTCCTTGCTCACGGTTTTCCCTCCAGAATGCCCTCAGTAGTTGTCCCAGTCATCAGAGCATACCCCGTCTCCCACCTCTACCCCTATTAGGACTCTCCCTCGTTCACTTCACAGGAAGTCACTTGTTAAAGGAATATCCTGATTTTGGCTGGAGACTTTTAAGCATCAGGTCAGGCAGTGGGATCTTTGTGCACTGTGCTCCCTCTGGGCTAAAAAACGAAGTCACAGTCATGTTGTTATCCATGTGAACACAGAGTTTGACAAAAAAGCTCTTTTATCATCAAAATGTTATGCAATAAAAAGTTCTGAATTAAAAAATAATAGTAATAATATTTTTTCAGCCTGATTGCAGCCTGTCCGGACTCTGACTCCTGGAAACATACACTTAACTGGACACACCAGGCTGCTCTGATAGCTAAGTTAACTAAATGTCAAAGTAAACAAACAAAATATTGTGATGCTGATGGGAACATGGATGGTGGTTAGCCTCACCTGGGTTCAAATTCAGCAGCTGGCTGGGGGCCTTTCTGTGTGGAGTTTGCATGAACGTTAGGTTAATTGGTGACTCTAAACTGGACATAAGTGTGAATGGTTGTCTGTCTCTTTGTGTTAGCCCTGCTATAGATTGATGACCTGCTCAGGGTGTAACCCGCTGCTCACCCTATAGCTGGGCTCCAACTGTAATTCTGACTTGGATGAGCAGAAGAAAATGGATGGTGTGAGTTAAGTTACAGACTGGCAGAATTAAATTTTTCATCATTATCTGCTCCACTCACCATCTTCTTTTTTGCCCTCTTTCTTTTGCCACTCTCAGAAGGATAACTCCTCTTCCTTTCCATTGATTGGCATCAGTTATTAGTTTTTGTTTAAACAAAATCATTAACACTTGCTGCTGGAGTGAGGGTCAGGTGTCATTGCAAACTTTGCACACTGCCACCACTGTAGCTCAGTTTGTCTGCCCTTGGGAAAAATAGAAATATATAAATTGAAATAAAATGTTACATGCAGTTTAGTTGCTCATGCTGTCCACTCATATTGTCTCTTCCTATTGAAGAGATAATCTTATGTAATGCCTGAACCTATCAAGGCTTCCAGTGACTAAAGTCGAATGAATGAATGATAACCGTGCCAGGATGACACAGGCGATACAGCAAAAGCCATCGTAAACCTTGAATCCATTCTAGTCATTTCTTTCAGAAATTTGCATTCTTAATGCAAGATTCTGATTTTTTTTTACAGTTATTTAACATTCAGATGATCTGCATCACTTTATCAGTCATGGTGTTTATCCTTATGAGCAGTCAGATGAGCCATGGAGTGGGATTATCTCCTCCTTTCATAAAGGATGGCTCAGTGCATCTTATGCTAAAGAAAGCACTGGAGCACCTTTCCTTAGTATTTAGAGACCTCAACTATCTCTTGTTATGGCTGCCACACAGAAATCCTATTAGGAACCTTCCTAAACAAATTTTACTATTTGACCACAACCTAAAAATGACTTAGAGAGAGACATGAACAAGAACAGCAGAGACAGAGTGCAGGAAACACAGGAGACAGCGCGGAAAGGTAGTTGGTAAGAAACACAAGAGCAGAAAAATATACCGAAACAGCAACCAAAGCCCAAAACCTTAACACCCCGTGACCGTACATGGATTGCTTCCTGGTTTTCAGCACTCGCATCATTGCATTCCGAGAAAATGAAAACAGAAAGCACACGTTCGTTCCCACACACAGAGTGAAATGATGATCCATTTTCTCACAGGGTGAACAGAGAAAAGAAATGAAAATATTCCGAGAGTTTCCCACCCTGGCTCAGAGCTGACGCTCCATAACTTTCACTTTAACACATCTGGATGGATGTGGAAGCATTTCGAGCAAGGGTGAATGAGCAGGGGAGATGCAACAGGATATAGCGAGGGGTCACTGTACGGAACACGACACCGCCGCCTTCATTCGAGAAATCTCACAACAAGCCAAATCAACAAAGTCGACAAGAGAAGCCCGTCTGTCTTCTTTATTCCATGTGAGCATAGTCCTCATCTTTTCCATCCCTCCATCTGGAAACAGAGATGCACTCCTGTTAACTCTATTACACAACTCCCCGTTGTGTCTTTTGAGTGTGTATGTGTGGGTATATGTGTGTGTGTGTGTGTGTGTTGAGGTCAAATGCACAAATGCATTTGGCAGGTCACTGTAGCCTTGGATGAGGGATTGAAAAACGTCTTAATGAACTTGCCAATTCGCTGCTGGAGAAAATCACAATCTGCTGTACATCACACAAACACACGCACACACACACACACGCATGCACACCTACAATTGTAAACACACTAATATGCAGACACGTGTTTATTTTCTGCCTGATGTGCAGTCACATATGTATGTTAAAGCTTGCGTGATTAGATGGAAGGCGATGCGCACAGTGAGACTTTACACATCTCAAAGAGAAGTACACACACACACACACACACACACGTGTCAGAGCAGTCACAGCAAAACATTTTGAAGTTGCATCTCTTGCATTATTGCGTACATATCTTGTTTGTGTACCCTTTGTGGCGTTCCACATGTGTTCACCCACATCAGAGCCGGCCCCGAAGCCTCGCTGTGCACCCGTACGAGCCGTTTGATTTGACTTTACCGCCGTGCCCTGCGGGCGCAACGCTTCACGGGACACATCCCTGTATCCGATTCCACTTTGCTTATGACAAACGTAATCCCAAACACGCTGGGTTTCAAAGGGAAAAACGCCAAGAACAAAGACTGATGGCAGCCTGAAAAAAGATCTTTTGAAGGATTCATCAAGCTCAGGTATCATGCTGGCAGAGCGGGGTTTAGAAACATAAAAGCTGCTCTCTGATTCCATAACTCATGCTGCTGATGATATGTTGTAAATCAGAATCTTACTCGGACTGGACTCAGTGCATTGCTTTGTTTCCCAGGCACAGATGGTAGAGTTTAGTGTAAAACCAATCCCCTCAAACACACTTTATTTATTATTTATTTGTGTATTTATAGCTGTTCAAGCCGAAACACATTAAAAGAAATATGTATTTTGTACTTCCCATATTAACTCTAGAGTGATTTAAAGGATTATTAAGATCATTTTTCATGAATGTTTTGGCATGTTTTTTGAAACCTGCTGTGATCCATTGTAGTGTGCTGTAAGAAGACCACATATTATAAAGAGTTTTTCTTAACTGATCAACTGACACAGCTTATTTTAAAATTCAAATCCTCCTAACAGCTGTTTTTTTTTTTTTAAACAAAACAAAACAAAAAAACTGTAAAACCGATAATGGATGATAAACTTTGCACAGAAAGAAGCATTTTTTACTTGGGTCCTCTCTCTGAGGTACTGTGTATTTGTTGTCCAGCAAAATGAATGAAGGTGAATAAATATTCAGTGTACAAACATCATCATCTTGGTGTTTCTAAACAGGAAATAATGATCGAGGAGTGAATCTGACCGAGAAACCAGCGGTCACTGCTTTCTCATACTTTTTGACTCTAATAGGGACCATTATTTACTAAATAAAAATTATGCTGTGTTCAATAAAACTTGAAAATAGTGATTGAGACCATAAACTCATCTGGAAAGTGTTTACTGAGGTGACACATGAAGGGAACCAAAGGCCTTTTCCCCATAGACTCCTACACAACTGGGGTTCTATTTGAAATGAGAGCCCCCTACTGGCCATTAGAAATGTGAGGTTAAAGGCACTTCTCTTGAGCCATTTAGCTAATTATAAACTACTGTAGTAATTTTCTTTTGACTGTAGTAGTTCTGACATAGTGTGTTTCTTAACAGAAATATACACCAATCAAGCATAACATTATGACCACCTGCCTAATATGTTGGTCCAAACTTCTTGTTGTGCTCCTCAAACCCTTCCTGAACCATTTTTGCTTTGTGGCAGGGCACATTATCCTGCTGAAAGAGGCTACAGCCATCAGGGGTTCCATGAATGGGTGGATATGGTCTATAACAATGCTTAGGTAGGTGTACATGTCAAAGTAGCATCCACATGGATGGCAGAACACAAGGTTTCCCAGCAGAACATTGTCCAAAGCCTCACACTGCCTCAGCTGGCTTGCCTTCTTCCCACAGTGCATCCTGATGCTAGGTGTTCCCCGGGTAATAGATGCACACGCAGCCTGCCATCCACGTGATGTAAAAGAAAATGTGAATCATCAGACCAGGCCACCTTCTTCAATTGCTCTCTAGTCGAGTTCTGATGCTCAGATGCCCATTGTCACTTTCAGTGGTGGACAGGGGTCAACATGGGTACCCTGACTGGTCTGCAGCTCTGCAGCCACATATTCAACAAACTGTGATGCACTGTGTATTCTGACACCTTTCTACCAGAACCAGCATGAACTTTATCAGCAATCTGAGCTACAGTACAATAGCTTGTCTGTGTGATCGGACCACACGGCCTAGCCTACACTCCCCATGTACATGAGTGAGCCTTGGCCACCCATGACCCTGCTGCTGGTTCACCACCGTTCCTTCCTTGGACCACTTTAGATAGATACTGACCACTGCAGACCAGAAACACCTCACGAAGATCTGCAGTTTTGGAGACCCAGTTGTCTAGCCATCACTGTTCGGGTCTTGTCAAACTCACTCAAATCCTTACACTTGCCCATTTTTCCTGCTTCTGACACATCAACTTTGAGGACAAAATGCTCACTTGCTCCTTAATATATTCCACCCACTAACAGGTGCCACAATGAAGAGCTGATCAATGTTATCCACTTCACCAGTCGGTGGTCAAAATGTAAAAATTATGTTAAACTCTGCCTTGCTTTTTTAATTCCACATCCCGTTATCAGGCTTTATTTTTAAAAAGTGTCTACGCGTGGACTGAAAGTGCTGAAAGTGATATCTGCACATTCTAAATTTTTTCTTTAGGGACACCTGTATGTGTGTGGGCAAAAGATAATTGCACATGTCATGATTTGTTCAGATAGGTCATTTCCTCACTCACAAAGAGTTGACTCCCTGCAGAACTCGGAAGCAGACGGGACTACGTATGAGGTCATTTTAATGCATAGCTGTATACTGACACACGTTAGGAAACAGGCTCAGTGGAAAAGAAAAACGTTAATCAGCACCATCCCGAGCCAAAAGTTGTCAGTCAGTGTCTTTTGTAATATCACAAACATGCACCATTGCTTTACTGTTTGGATCTACTGACAAATTAATAATCAATATTAAATCTAGCCAAAGAGACAGATCAGGATTGAAGCTGACAGCGAATCCATCTGTCTGTAGGAGATCTGACTGACCTGCTCAGATGCTGCCAGCTTTAACAAGCTTTTTCAGCATCCACATATGGGCTGAATTTTCCCAGTTTGCTGAGGTCTGAAACAACTGCGCAGGCTTCTGCTGACTTGTCAATCGTGTTTCTTGCGCTGTGAACAGGATCACGTTCCCTCGCCAGCACTACCTCAGACACTGTTTCTACCGAAATCCAGAAGCCCTTCCAGAAGCCAGACGCTCCTTTTCGAGCCATGGTAGCCAAAATAATGGCTAACTGTGCTTGCGTGACATTTTCAGAAATCAGCCAAAGCACGAAATGCTACAAGCCACAACTGTGCGAATACTCCTGCTTCTAATATTTCTTGTATGCTGTGTTTTGGGCGAGGATTGCATTCGATCTGACAGTTGACGGTAACTTGTGCTGCAGCTGTATCTGTGTTCCTGCCTTGTCCTTGTAAATAGTACAGCACTGCAGGACCTCTGTGGAAGCCTGGAGGGTGAGGTGGAGACAGGCAGAGCTGCTTCGGCTGTTTGAGAGGCCTCTACAGATCCGCAGCAGGACCCCCAACCCCACCCCTGCTCCACAATCTGCTGGAGCTCATACATGCACTTTCATATAAATCCACACACACACACACACACACCATGTCTGCAGACACACCAGGCTTTACCCTGCAGCTACGGGCCCCTAAACTTACAGGTAACTGTGGCTTGTAGCAGATAGCAGCTGGTTTCAATGTGTGAGGATCACTGGGGTCAGTCTTAATGGGTTTGTTCATGTCTTCTTCCATCTTTTATTAACACACCTTCCTTCCCTGCCAGCACATGGACTTAATGGTTTGTTTTAACCTGCTGAGATGACTTATGGGCAAACTTCACAGAACAAGACATTACAGTGAAATTTAGCTGCTTCCAGCGTGAGCTTATTTTTTTTGCCTTTCATTGTTGTAATTGTTTTAATTGTGCTTTATTTGTTTATTTATTAGCTGTTTCCATAGCAAAAAAAAAAAAAATCCTTACAGACCTGCTGTACATAACTCTGAAGCCACAAACAGCAGACACAGTTGGAGACTGGCTGGAGAACATGGTGGAGCACTTAGCAGATAAAGTGCCAGCAGGTTCACAAACAAATTATCAGCAGCCAGCTAAAACCTCAAAAAGCAGAGGTTACAGAAAGTCACACTGAGGTTGCTTTTCAGTATTCTGTTGTAAACAGAAGTGCAAATTTTCTAAATGAATAGCATTCTTCACCCATAGACAGTAATCTTAATATATTCTGAATGGAACACAAGCCCAAAAATGTTGCCACCAATATTGTGATATAAACATGAAAAAACAACCTGGGCTACACAAAAAATGTGCCTCACTCTCCTCACGTAACACTCCCCTTCCTGTTTGGTGGTCTATTTAAGCTCCACCTTTCCCATCTGCCCCTCTGATAGAGTGCTGATGTTCATCATTCCCTTCTGTTTCGACTCCTGCATCACTCCAACATCCACCTGGAAGCTTGTGAGGGGTGATTAGCTCAATACACCCTCAAGCTAAGGGATGGGCTCAGAGCCTAGAACTGATCATTTTTTCCCAAAAAGAGTTATTTAGCCAGAGCTTCATCCAGTGATGACCAATGTGCGCTCAGATGTATTTAAATAACTTGAATGACCCCAGACTTCTGACACCATTACTTAGATTTGGGTTAGGGTTAGGGGTAGGCTCTCTCTCTTCTCCCTCTCCTCACCCTCAACTGGACAGGGCAGATGGCTGCCCCTCCCTGTGCCTGGCTCTGCCAGAGGTTTCTTCCTGTTTTTTTTTTTTTTTTTTTCCTTCCCACTGTTGTCAAGTGCTTGTTCATGGTGGGCCATGTAATTGTTGGGGTTTATTTCTAATATTGCAGGATCTTTAGCTTACAGTATAAAGCACCTTGGGGCGACTGTTGTTGTGAATTGGTGCCATATAAATAAAAGTGAATTGAACCGAATCACTAGTTTCAAATCTCAATGAATACTGTTTATTTTGTAACTCATGTTTCCTGCTGGAATAAAATACACTATAACCTTTTGATCAACTAGCTGTTTCTGCATATGTTTCTCAGTTGCTCAAACAGAGCCAGCTGCCATTCATCACCTCTGTTTTCAAGACATCAGAATGTTCAGCTGGGAGCTTCCAATGAGCTCTGTGTCCATCACACAGGCAACAGCAGTCAGCAAATTGCAAGCTGCTGATTAGATGGCCCTTCAGTGCATGTTTGTTTGTGTGTCACAGAGGTAACTTAGGCAATTCTTTAATGTTGATAGTTAATATATGACTTTGTGTAGACTTTAATGATAAAGGCTTTATTGTGATCCTGCAGCATGCATGTTAAAACAGGCCCATTTTTCTGAAGCTTTTTAGTCTCAAGTTGAGTTACAGGCCTCCAGATTTCACCAAGTCTTTAAAAGTGCATCATTTTTTGGCCTAAACCACATCTGTGCGGTACGTCGGTATAATGTAATTATTAGATGTGTGAACGGTGTGTGTGTTTTACTGCAGTCTCTTTTAATACGTGAACATTAAAATGCCTGCAAGCATTGAGCACAGTATTGGTCTGCTTCAAGATGGGACTATAAAACATTATAAAAAACACACACAGCAATGAATCACTCTCTTAAATACCGCACGGCTGTGTGTTTGTTTTATAAGGCTACAGGCTTGTGTTTGTGTGTGCGCGTGCACGTGTGCTCTCACACAGTAGCTGGCTTGTCCTTCCCTCTGTAATGTTTACAGCCCTGCTCTAATCACTGAGAATTATGTTAATTACACACTATTAGGCCCCTACACAAACACAACACACACTCACTCAGTGCTTATTGTGCAGGAGTGAAAAGGGGCAACAGAATCCAAAAACCTTTACAATAGCTGCTCAGACATGGATTAAAAGCCTAGATAATCGGCTATCCAGTAAATGGTACCCTTTCAGATCCAGTGAGGTAATCAGAAGCCAGGGAACACCTTTGTTCCTGGCTTCTCCACTAGAGGGAGCTGGAGGTCAGACTCCACTGAAGATTTTATGAGGAAAGGCAGGTTTTAAAAGATTAAAGTAGGGGAACATGGAGAAGAGGGTGATGTCGGGAAGATGTTGATCCATTTAACTCAGTGATAACACCGCTCCATCAGCTTAAATCAAGACTCTGGAGTTTATGTAGCAAAGAATAATGTTATTTTACATGTATTATACTTTTTTTGTGTTTCCTGCAGCAAACTGGGGCAATTTATTTTGGGAATAAGGTGCAAAAATTATTTAGCAAGTCCTATAGCTGTGGAATTACATGAGCCATTATCATGTGATTGGAGAAAATTGAATCTAAATTTCTTGACTGACGGTGTCATTCATTGTGTGCAAAATACATGCTATAAATATATAATATATTGGTTTATAGTACCCTCCTGATACCCTGAACACATGGAGTCAGGTGTGAAGAAGAGTTCAAGTATGCCCTTCATCAAGACCTCTGTCATCTTCCAGAATTGGTAATCTATTAAACTTTGGGTGTCACTGATTACAATTAATCAGCCACAACATTAAAACCCCTGAAAGATAAAGTGAAAAACACTGATAATGTTGCAAAGCAGTGTTCTGTTTAGAAACCTGGGGTCCTGACCTTGAACATTGCTCTGCATCCAGCACGCCGCTCATGGCTACAGCAGGTGGAGACAACAGATGTCTCCATCAGCAGGTAATAACAATGAACAAGAGGAAGGGCTTGAGGAACATGACAAAGAGCCTACGGTGCTAACCCGGCCACCAATAACTGCAGATTCCAAATTGACCATGCATCGACCAGAACCAATCCATGAAAAGACACCCACAAAGATTCTGTGTTTATCCCCCAGTGGGTGATGAATAAGGGTGACCTACACAATACTGGCTCTTGCAATCCTGTTGTGATAAGGAGCAGCTTTGGCTCAGGAGGTAGAGCGGGTTATATACTAATCGTAAGGTCAGTGGTTGGAGCCCCAGCTTCTCTAGTCTGCGTGTCGCAGTATTACTGGGCAAGATACTAAACCCCGAGTTGCCCCCAATGTGTCCATTGGAGTGTGAGTGAGTGAATGTTAAGTTAAAAGCAATTAGGCATAGAAAAAAGTGCTTGTGTGAATGTATGTGTGAATGTAGTAAGTAAGTGCTTGGTTTGCTCAGTTTCCTGCTATGGCAGAAGTTTGACATAAATGAGTGATTTTCTGTTCCATCATCCATAATGACTGATGCTTTTTTTTTAGAACTTGACACTCCAGATTTTTAATACAATGCTTTCTTGTAACATCTAAAATTACTCTCTCTCTCATTTATTAATAGATATTTCCAGTATTTAAAGACTGAAGGAGACATTATTTACTTTGAACATGTATACAAATGAATAAACCAACACAATACCAGTGTCCTCCTGACTCTGTGAAAAGTGATTTGACTTCATCTTCAGGATTTCTCTGACCTCTGACCTCTTCTATCTCTTGCTTTGGCTGTTAACATGTGTCACTGTAAGCAGCTCCAGATTTCCTATCTTGAACCATCCCCGTCTTTCCACTTACAGGGAAAGCCAACAGTGGAGAGAGAGAGGGAGACGGACGGGAGCAGAAAGAGGCCAAAGCTGCGGCGGAGCCAGGGTTACAGGGTTACAGTCTGATAAGACCTACAGAGAGTCACAATGTAATGACGGGGCATTACACACTGCTGATAGCACTGACGAGTGTTAACAGAGAAGAGGAGAAAGGGGGAGGTGGAGGAAGAGAGTGAACGATAAGAGGAAGGTGGACTATAACGAGAGCTGGTCTCGATTGTGAAATGGAGTGATTGACATACAGTAAAAGCCAGCACACTTGGAATCAAACAAATAAATAAATGAGAAGGTTTCTGATTGATTATGATGTGTTTTCTGGCCAAAGTTAAAATTTAGTTTATGTTACACTAGGAGCTCATTCCTGCCTGGATTCACTTATGTTGAGTTAGGAGAGCACAAGGGTCCTAAAGTGTTTTGTCTTGCAACAAACTGGTAAGACAAGCAGGTTATGTCGGGTTATGTCAGTGTAACAACAGTCTCATCTGAGTCTTTTTCAATATGTAACACAAGCACATTGTCATGTGTTTGATAAATAATAAGCTGTTGCTGCATTTGTCTCCCTTCTCTATTTAGAGAACTTTGCTGTTCTTAAAACTGCCCAGTTAGGCTAACCCAAGACTGTCAGTCACAGTATACCTTAAAAACCTGAACAATTCAATTCAGCTGGTGACAGCTACTTCAGCTATCAGTCCATTTTCTTAACCACCTTAGGGTTCCAAGGGCCTGGAACATATCCGAGCTGTCATAGGGCAAGAGGTGGGATACATTCCATCACAGGGCCAGCACAGACAGACAACTATTCACAATCATACTCAGAATCTCAGTTAACCCAACCTTTAGATTGTAGGAGGGACCTGGACAGAGCATGCAAACTTCACACAGCAAGGCCCCAGCCAGCCGGTGGAGACAAATCCAGGACCTTCTTGTTATGAGACAGGGCTCCCACTGCATCGCTGTGCTACCTCCAACTTCAGTTCAGGAAAATAGATTAAACTGAGTGGCTAGTTGGCTTATTTAAGGAGCACTGTATAACACATTTAGTGGTGCTACCAGATTAATCCCTATCAGTTATATTTTTAGTGTATAATTATAGTTAAAATTTGCCCTTATGTGATCACACAGTTAGGAATATACTGCTGTTATGAAATGGTTTTGAATAATTAGCTGATTTCTAAGTTAAGCCATTTGTGTGTTATCACATGAAATTTCACATAATGTTAACTAAGACACCCTACCTTTACGAAGCCATAAAATTACACGTGAAAAGGTAAGAATTCTGGGAAAGAGCACAAGGAATTACCATACAGCAAAGGTCCTGCAGGTCAGACCCTTTCAAGGACATTTTAGCTTTTGTGGTATCGAGGTTTTGGAAACACATGACCACTAACTACTGGGGATGAACTTATCTGTCATTTTGGATGCGTGACACTCATGGTGACAATATAGGAGCAACTGAATTGGGACACAATCACACGGGTTCTGAGACCGGTCTGCAACCATTTAGCAACCACCTGTCGTGAGGGGGAAAATTCCACGAGTTGTTACTGGAGGTTGATGACAGCCACTGGGAAAGTGATTGATGAAGTCCCAGTCACACAGGCCCATAGGCACCTGGCATCCACCTGTCACTGGGGAAAAATGTGTTTTCCCCAACCAGTTGGTAAAAACCTCCTTGTGATTCCTGTGGTTGCTAGCATATTGCTGCGGTCATACTGCTGTGCCAAGCAAGGCAGAAAGGACCCCAATGCAGGACTTGGAGGCTACAGCTAAACTTACACTTCAGCTTTATTTGTGTGAAACACAGGAGATACAAGGCTGGTTGGGATCCAGCTGCAAGATAACATGAAACTCACAAGAAACTCGAAATACTAAGGGCACACAGCAAGCAACACAGTAGACAACACTGACGAGGATGCAACAAAGAGCAAGGGAAGAGCAAAGCACACTAACAAGACACAGGAAGCAAAACTGGACATAACGCATGCAGGACAAGGAACTGCCAAAATGAAACAGGAAGTGACTAAACATGACACAGTGTAAACTTGACAAATAAGGAGGCTGGCACACAAAGGGAAACCAAATATATGACTAAATTGAAACCTACTACAACACACAGGCTGAAATCACATGGGGAAGGAACTAAATGAGAAAGACACAGACACCTGACACACAAACACCAAAGACTTGATGCAGGAGAGATAACACAGACACAGGCGCACAAGAACACAGGGAAACCAGAATGAAATACAAATAACTAAAGTAAGTATAACTAAAAACAGAATACAAAACTACAACAACCCAAGAAGCCAAAATACAAGAAAAACTAGTAAACACAATCAGAGATACTTCACCAAAAGACCTCAAAACACTGGGCCGCTGGCCCAGGACCATGACAGATCAACTTGTCTGCAAACACAGTCCAGCTATTCTTCGAGCTGCAGTGAATCTGTGAAAAGTGCAAAAGTTCACCTTCAAAGTAAAAGTTGTGCTTTTTTGAAAAACAGTAGCTTTGACTTTGAAGGCAAACCTTCTCCCTTTGTGGTTTTCGTCTTTACACTTTCACTACCGCTCTGCTAGTAGTTGTTAAGAATTTTCATTGAGACATTAAAAAAACTGCATGCAACGGTGTCGATCTGATAGCAACCAAAGCAATCACTAGGAAATGAGAGCTAGAAACCTCCAGAAACCACTGCCAACCAATCAGGGAGTACATATTTTTCTCTAGCAGTCAGTAGTTGTCGGACAATGCACGTATGACGTCATGTGAGAGACCTCAAAACACCCCAGGCTTTTGGCCACTGGCCTACCCATCATTCCAATAACAATTGCTAACTTGAGGTCCTTTCTGTGTGTGTGGCCAAGTCAGACTTTCCTGTTTGCTACCCTCAAAACATGAATGGAATAAAATAAAATAAAGCACTCATACTGGATACTGTATGTATGTATGCATCATGTGATGAAAGTGGAAATGCTGGAAAAATCAGGGAAAAGTTTTGTTGGTTTGGAAGTGATTGCTGGACTAAATATAGCATTTAACTTTAGACCCTGTGAACTTGAAGTGACATTTTATCAGTCTGTAGGTCTGTTTTTAATATTTTCCATGTAAGAATGCAAATGTCACACTGGTCATTAAACTGTCTTTAACCTACTAGCTCTCTCTCGAAAAAATGAATATAATGTCTGTTTGGGCCCATGAATGGTGCGAGTTACTAGGCAAAATCACAGCAAGCGCATGTGTCCTGCCTCCTGCATGCTCTACAGATATTAAGTTTATGGATGCAGTTTGCTAACCATGGTGACTTCTGACTCCACAGTTAAAACAAAACAAACAAACAAAAAAAATTGCAGCCAAGATAGTAACATGCAGTTCAGAGGCCAGAAACCAGTGGGTGCCATCTGGGTGCCTGTTTCTATCCTTTATATACAGTCTATGGTGAAAATGGCACAAATGATTTCACAAAAACGTTCTCTCGCTCTCTCTTCTCTGCCCTCCTTCTGACTCCTCACTCTTTTTTAACATCCATCTATCTTTCTCAGTCACTTTGTTTTTCTTTGTCACACACGCAAACTGTTAAACCTCAATGAGGAATCCAAGACCAAGCGCGTAATCAGCCTGACACACAAAGAAAAGCCATGTGGAGCAGGTGTCTGCGCACACAAACAGAGAATTTTACATGAATGTTTGCACTGAAAGGTTGGCAATATATCAAGCAGGGTGTGACACACACAGAGTGTTTTTGTAGGGTTAATTTGAGGAAACGGCACAAGGTTGTAGAGCGGCTAATGAGAGAACAGAGTCAATCTGTCTGCACACACACACACACACACACCCCTGGTATTGTATACCACACATGCACACATGCACTTGTATCAATCAACTGACCAATGCAGAATAACAGTATTGTACAGCGAGCATCAACCATCCAATGCAGACTGTCTGCATAGAAAAAATAAAATTGTTGCATAAAATCATCCCTCCTTTTAGTTATCCCCCTGCCTTTTCTTTTTTTTAAACCCGCTATTCCCCTGAGGAACACAAAACCTTCTCACTTGTGTCCTATCAGTGAAAGTCCATCCATCCATCCTCCCTGGAGATGAACGAAGTGAATGAACCGAGGGGAGAAAGGATGAGAGGGGGAATGGTGACTGACAAAAGAAGCTGTGTCATTCTTCTTCATCCGGCTGTCTGCTTTGACAGTGCGTGTTTGTGTGCATCAGCTTGTGTGCGTGTGTGTGTGTGTGTGTGTGTGTGTGTGTGTGTGTGTGTGTGTGTGTGTGTGTGTGTGTGTGTGTGTGTGTGTGTGTGTGTGTGTGTGTGTGAGCTTGCATAGGTGTGTGCAGGTATGTATTCTTACTCTGTGTTCATTTACGCTCCACACATTCCTTCTCACTAACCAGATCCCCACTCCAGACCGCCAGAGAGGCCCACCTTGCTGCCTGGTGTGTCCCAGGAGAGATGCCCCGACCGGGGCAAGGGGAGCAGGGACCAGTGTGTTGGGGGGTTGGGTTTAGGTCACCACGGAGTTTCCCACTCAGCAAAAGTAATAGGAGAGGAAGGTGAAGAAGAGGACACGGTGATTTGCATTGAATCTAGGCAGTGACCCAATCAACTACAACAATTAAAACCATTACTGTAGCTTCTCTCTTCTTATATATAACTTCTACCATTTTTTAAATTTAAAGCCAAACAATGCTTTTGGCCTAAAGAACAGAAAATGCATCACTCACTTTATGAGTTTCACTTGATGGAGAAGCAGAAAAAATCTTTTACAGCCACGGACAAGCCTAGCTTTTGAGGCTACTCAACAGGGTAAGTTTCCTGACTTATGTATGGATCAAGAACTTATCTTGGATGTTCTTCCACTTGGGGGGGTGGAAATAGTTTTGATCCCAGGGGTGGATGAGATAGCCATAGGAATAAGATAAGTATGAGTGAACAGCTGGAAGACAGACTAATATAAGCACTGTTTCACTGTGAACCCATCTCAAATATACATACAGTCCTGTGAATATCTCCACTTTGGTCTTGTCTGCCCAAAGGATGCTGTTCTAGAATTCTTGTGCTTTGTTCAAGTGCAACTTTGTGTTGTCATGAATGTTAATAATGAACCGTCCAGACCAGCAAACTGCCAAAGCCTCTACTTTTACAGAGGTGGTGTCATTAAGGTCATTAACCTGACCTGATTAAAATTTGGTTGATCTCCTGTTCAAGGTTGTCTTCTTGTGCGTGTCCAGATTATTTTAGGCCAAGTCCTGTTCTGGACTTCTTCCGGTTTCCAAGCATGAATGCAATGCATCGGCTGAGAAGTTAGGCCAGGGGCATGCTCATCATTTAGGGGGTTGTGCACTGTAAACAGAATTGTTGCTTTGACACACTGGAGAAGATCCTGTGCCCATTCCACAAGCACAAATACAGGCAGATATAATGCACTCTCATGGAGTGAGCTAAAAGAAACAGCCATGCTGAAACAGTCCAAAGGTCTGCAGGGAAGATGACCTCGGATCGGATATCAAAACTAAAGAAACTAAACTGTGTTGGTGCATGGGGGTACTGACTTTATAGTTTAATATGACTTGATTGATTTATGACAAAACGTTTGAAAGTGTGCAGCTGAGGTTGAATGTTCCCTTCTAAGCTCCAGCGAAAAAAAAAAAAGACCATCAAGACAACAAATGAAGGGAAAACCAGGGTTCCCATTCAAAGGCTGAATGAAGTGAAGGAAGCAAAGTCCGAGCCAGAAACCGGTTAGGATAATGAAGAGCAGCAGTAGAGTAAATGAAAAATGGAAATCAGGAGGGGAAACCAGGAGAGGAAAGTTCACACATCTTCAGATTCTCCTATATACACTCTGGGAAATGTAACTTTTTTTTAAAAATTTTGTATTTCTTTATGTCTTCCAGTGTCGTCCTCTTTTTTTTTTTTTTTTCTTTCTCTCACTCTTATCCATGTTGCATCAGGTGGGCCAACCTTCCCCTGAACCCTGAGCTTGAGCAGCCTGTTTCCCATACACATACAGCTCTACCTGAGGTACAACTGTGTGTGTGTGTGTGTGTGTGTGTGTGTGTGTGTGTGTGTGTGTGTGTGTGTGTGTGTGTCATGCCAAAAGAGCAAAGGAGCCTGAGTGACCCCGTCTTGTGAAACTGTGAATGAATGGACGGGTGGAAAACAACAGAAGAAGAGGGGATGATAGGCGTCAGGGGTCTGAGAAACTTGTCTGTCTCTGGCAGGCACACACACACACACACACACACTGGGTCTCCAGCCTCAATTGAGCATTAACAGATAAACCTGCTCTTTCCTTATCTGGAAAAAAAGGAGAAAAAGAAGAAGGTATTCTCTTACAGCGAGGAGACAGTTTTTATCTCCTAACCACCCCTCTTTAAGCCTCCTCTCTCCTCCTTTCTCTTGCTTATGTCTCCTTCTATCTCTCTCTGTCTCTTTCTCTCAGCATTGTTCTTGGCCTCTCTGGTTACTGTTAAAAGGGCGAAATAAAGGGCAGAGAGAAAAGGAGGGAAAGGAACTATGAGGCAGGACAAAGAGACCACTTAAAATGCCCAAAAGGAGGCTCTGTGTGGAAGCGTGGTTACCTCCTACCTACCCACCTACCTAGTCTTCCCTGTCTCTATTTTTTTTTTTTTTTTTTTTGTTTTCATCATACTTCTCTGTATGTCACTGAACTCATTCTCACTCCATCTTTGCCCTTTTCTTGCAGCCTCCTGTCTTTATGCTCACTGACTTTTTTCCTGGAAATAAAATATTTTAATTTAATTAATTTTTTTAAATTTATTATTTATATTTTAAATATTTTAATTAAAGATGGAAATAAAAGACATTCATTTGTGATTTAGTCAAAAGTGGTCTCTTAAAACATGATGATAATAACAATGATAATACTTTCATATTTAAGGGGGTCTGACCTCCAATGCGAGCACAGAAGTGAAAATGAGTCGACTGCTTTTTTACATCTTAATATTATCCATGCAATAATTTCAAGTTTTAGTTCCTAATCCCTTTTGTTTTCCTACCGCACTAATACATCTCTACTACTGGCTGTACCGTGATGATATATCAGGTGATGAAGATGATTGTTAGATCAGAAACAGCTTTATTCACCCAGTAAGTATTAATATACTAGGAAATTGGCTTTATATATATATATATATATATATATATATGTATATGTGTATATATATATATATATATGTATATGTGTATATACATATATATATATATATATATATATATATATATATATATATATATATATATATATATATATATATATATAATATATATATATATATATATATATATATATATATATATATATATAAAGCCAATCTCGTTTAACTTCTTCAGCTGACACAGAAAGTACCACCTCTGCTGGGCCTGATTGCTGAGTCAAGATTATATTTTGGGAAATGTGTCCTTTTTCTAAACACAGACTGTTTACATTAAATCCTACCTATAAACCTGTAAGACTAGCTACATAATCAGATATATGTTTGCAGAGATTAAGGTAAGCGCACCAATGATGGAGATAAGCATGAAATGTGCCTGTGTGTGATAGCTGGCGCCCACCTTCAGAGCTATTGTCATGTTGTTGTATGAATAAGTAATATTATTGCTACTAGCTGCCATATTTACATGAGCTGTGCCTTTTCATGTTTACAGTAAGGTGGTACATTTACTGTCTGCAATTGTATTTCAGTGTTTCTGTCAACTATAAAGTCCCTACTGTATATACACTCACACTAACTCAGCCTGTAAATCTTGATGGCACAGATTTAACAAGCTGCTGGAAACATTCCTCAGAGATTTTGGCCCATATTGACTCCCATCCCACCACAACCCAAATGTGCTCTACTGGATCGAGGTCTGGTGATTCTGGAGGCCAGGCGGGGCTTTGTGATATGGTGCGTTATCCTGCTGGAAGCAGCCATCAGAAGATGGATACACTGTGGTCATAAAGGGGTGGACATGGTCAGCAACAATACTTAGGTTAGGCTGTGGTGTTTAAAACAATGCTCAGTTGGTACTAAGGGGCCCAAAGTGTGCCAAGAAAATATTCCCCAACACCACCAACACCAGCCTGAACTGTTGATATAAGGTAGGATGGATCCATACTTTCTTGTTGTTTATGCCAAATTCTGAATGCTGCATCAGAAACTGAGACTCATCAGATTAGGCAATGTTTTTATTTATTTATTTTTAATCTTCTGTTATCCAGTTTTGGTGAGCGTGTGTGAATTGCAGCCTCGGTTTCCAGTTCTTAGCTGAGGGGAGTGACACCCGAACAGCGACTGTTTCCGAAATTGTTGCTGGTGCCGTACAGTATATGAATATTCCAATGTGCAGTTGGAACCTGCTTCTTTCCTATTCTTACAACTTTAAAATAAGAGTTATTGACAGTTTTTATTCTTTAAACAAAATAAGCCGTGAACATCTCTGAACGAAGATATTTATTTTCTCGCAGACCCAGAGCTTTGACATTATGTGTGTTTGGTTCAAGAGCAGGAACACTGGAGGGAACTTACAGCACGATGAGCAACAGTCTGCATTTCATCGGCGGGTGCAGCAGTCAGTGTCGGGCTTTCTAAACGCTCACATCAGCTTCTTTTGATGGGTAAATACAGACCTTAAATTGGCTGTTCATGGTGAAACACTCAACCTTGTTACAATGTGTGCATCTGTCTGCCTCTACCTTTATATTTTAGCTGACTGAGCCATGTTTGCGTGTGTATGTGTGTTTGTTAAGCTCATTCATGTGAGCTTTGGTGTGTGTGCAAAAGGTCCCCTGCCATGTACAGTAAAGGCAGCTCCCAGAGCCCACTAATGGTCCCCTCAAGGCTTAATGGTGCCAGTTAACACGAACACATGCCTGAGGTCACACTGAACACCCTCAGGGGCACCGGAACACCAAATCCTGCTAATACACATTCCAACATACAGCAACATTCAAAACAGGGCAAAGGTCACAGCCGTTGGCACCTTGTATAGGGTTTTACAATCAGGCACACACATACAGTGTTCTTCCTTAATGTGTCTTTTCAGTGTACTTCCACCTTTTTTTTTCTATTTTCCACTACTGTTCTGTCTCGCTTGGTGTCCCCACACACACACACACACACGCACGCACGCACGCACGCACGCATGCGCACACACACACACACACACACACACACACACACACACACACCACACACACACACACACACACCACCTGTAAGGTCTGTTTTAATAGCAGTGTGAGTTGTCAGTAGTGTGTCCAGGCCAGCATTTTACAGTTCTGTTCCCATGGCTTTACCGTCATAGTACAGACCTGCGGGCCAAATCCAGTGGCTGCCGCGCCGCCATGTGATGCCATGGAAAATCACTCCGCCACTTCCTCTGAGCTCGAGAAAACAAGTAGCTGGTGGCAGCAGGAGCAGTTCAGGACAAGCGTTAGGGATCATCTGTGTTGCTTTTTTTCTTTTTTAGTTTGGTTTTACTTACTTCCTCTTTTCATTGCAACTCATTACTGGTGTCTTAGGACTCTTATTGTGGTTATTGGTTTTGTGTCATCATGAGAAACTATTTAGCTCTTCAAGCTTTCACAAAAAGGGACAAACTTGTTGTTTAATTGGAGTTTGTGGAGCCTCGAGGATGGGCGAATCTGAGATTAAGACTGAGGCCTGAGAAAATTTCTTGTTGGATCCATATTCTGTATATGGAAAATAGAAATAGCCAGGGGCATAAAGCTTGGCATTTTGGTCTTTCCCATCTTGTTATTTAGACAGCAGGGTGATGTTCTAAGTATATAAATGCTAGCTAGCTCAGTTAGCAAACTACATCCACACAAATGAATGCTTGCCAATTTGTAGCACAGGCTTCTCTGATGGTCTGTCAGTAACCACAATCATACCTTAGCTACATATATAAAAATGTTTGATTAATGGGGCGCCAGCACCACAAATCTGTTTGACCCATCCAGTTCAGTGACCAGCACCCACCTGTTGCACCTGTCGCCTATCCCAGCTGTCATAGGGCGAGAGGCAGGGTACACCCTAGACAGGTCACCAGCCTGTTGCAGGGCTAACATAGAGACAGACGACCATCACACCTTTGGGCAATTTAGGTTCACCAATTAACCTAATCCCACTAATTGCATGTCTTTGGCCTGTGAGAGGAAACTGGAGTATCTGGAGAAAACCCACGCAAACAGAGGGACAACATTCAAACTCCACTCCAGCCAAAGTGGACTCAAACCCAAGACCATGTTGCTATGAGGCAACAGTGCTAACCACTGCGCTACCATGCTGCCTATATTAGAATAAACAAACTCTTTGTATCTAAAGCATTTTCATGCTTAACATTTATCACAATACTGAATAATTATGTTAGTTCTATATAATTTTTTAAAACTGTGTGCTGCACATATGAATTTTATCAGGACAACAGTTCTGAAGTTCAGTCCCTGCAGCGGATACACAACAACACTTCACACTGGTCCTAAACCAAGTGGCAACTGGCCATTATATGCTTTGTACATAATTTGAATTATGTTATGTTATAATCTATTAATTCTTTGAATTTCGGTGTATTTAATTCAATAAATAATCGATTTGTTGACTCACAATAGGGTTTGTTTGTTACCATTCGTATTGGCTTTTTTTTCTGTAATAAAATTGAGCTGATGTTTGGAGGTGTTTCCCCACACCTCTACAAAATATGTCATGTATGGAACAATAAGTGAATAATATAAAATGCATAGTGATGTGTGCTGGTTAACTACATAACTGGTAAAAGGAAGGTGAATGAAGTTCCCAGATCAATGCTGCGATACAGAATTACAAAGTAGGCGCTGCACTGGAATTTCAAAGTCCTGGAAAATGTTGCAACATCCCCTTTGTGATCAATAAAGTGATTCATAATGCTGCTCATGGAGCCACTTTTATGATTCATTCTATTTTTTTCTTTTTTTTCATGGGATTTTTGCTTTAGTCTGTTTACCATGGAAAGTGGCCGGAAGTTTGCAAATGCCTGAAAACACACATACAAAACAACCCACAGTTACACACTGTATGTGGGTGCTCCACTGTTTCTTATTCAGTATATTAGTACTGATGTGGTCCTTTGTGCTCTCTCTGGATCAAGCTTGTTCTGGCTCATCCTGTATCTGATAGGGATCTGAGTGTTTTGAAGCCCTGTCCTTTGAGTTGGTTTACCAGCAGAGTATTGCAGAGGGCCAATATTCTTCCCTGGTTTAAATGTTGTGGCTCCTCAGTATATAAAGCAAGGTTTAACAAAAAAAAAAAAACTTCTCAGAATTTAATATCTAAAACATTCAACTTGGGAAATCCATCAGTTGTTCAAGTCATGTAAAATGATATCATTTTTGGGTCAGATGATACTTAGCCAAACTAATTACCTGCAGTGGTTAAAAACACAAAAACAGCCATCTTTATGCACTGTGGTTCTTTGAGATAAATACCAACGTCAGCATGCTGACGTGCTTACAATGATGATCGTACCCAGATCATCAACTTACAGGCCCCTGGGCACAAATGCTTGATGGGCCCTAGCTAATTTGATTTTAATGACCGGGCTATTTTCTTCCTCCTTCAAAATTAGACATAGCATAGAGCTCATACAGTGTATACGGTCATGTGAAAAAGTAAAAGTACACACTTTTTCCAATTCTGTTGCGTATCTGGACACAATACAAAAATCATCTGGTCCTGGTTCAAAAAGGATTTCAGTGCAACTTGAAATAAACAACACATGACATATCAGCGTATTAGCTTTTCAGTCAGGTTGAGGTCTGGACCACTGCAACTCCTTGATTCTTTTATTCTTTTATCATTCTGTTGTAGATTTGCTGCTGTGCTTAGGATCATTGTCCTGTCATGTGGCCCAACTTGGGCTAAACTTTAGCCGTCAGACAGATGGCCTCACATTTGTCTCTATAATACTTTGGTATACAGAGAAGTTCATGGTCGACTCAATGACTGCAAGGTGCCCAGGTCCTGTGGCAGAAAGAAATTTAAAAAAAGCCCAAATCATCACCCCCCCAGCATCGTGCTTGACAGTTGGTATGAGGTGCATTATGGCCAAACCTCTCCACATTAGTCTCATCTATCCAAAGGATATTGTTCCAGAAGTCTTGTTGGTTTTTCAGATGTAACTTTGAAAACATAGGCTGTGGTGCCATATTCTTTTTAGAGACAGGAGGCTTTCTCCTGGAAACCCTTCCAAGAAAACTTTATCATTTAACATGCTAACTCAGGCCTGTAGAGTTTGAAATGTAGCTCTTGGGCTTTTTGCAATTTCTCTGAGCATTGCATGGTCTGACTTTGGGGTGAATTTGCTAGAATTTCCACTCCTGGGTTGATTGGCTAATGTCTTGAATGTTTTCCACTTGTGAATCATCTTTCTTACCGTAGAATGATGCAGTTCAAATTGTTTGAAAACAGTCATTTCCTTTTTCTTGTGCTTTTTGTTTATTTGTGGATGGATGCTAACATGCTAATGTTAAACAGGTATGTTTGCCATGTTTGTCATCTTCATTCACTGCGTTAGCAAGCTAAACTTTGCTAATGTAAACAAAGGCAAGTAGGAGTTTTTCAGGTTACTGATTATAATCCAAATACTTGACAACTGAAGTTTTTACTTGATATTTATATTGAAAGTGGCTCTAAACTTCATGGTATTAAGTCAGACAATGTTAAGAGATAGCAATATTCAGCATAAACTGCTGTGAAGCACTATTTTCAAACTACACTCTAGGCTTACTGTACCCACAGTCAAGTCTGAGGTGTGATTCACGTGTCCTCCTCCATGATCCACATGGCCATGAGCAATTTTCCGAACCCCTACAAGGCCGTCTAACTCACTGTAAGTGTCTCTGGATGAAACACTGAGCACTTGAGGTAGAAATGGAAAAGAATATATCGAATCTCTATGTTTTGAGCAGATGTGGTGGCTCTGGTTTCTTTGTATTTTATATCAAAACCCTGGAAGCAGTGACAAACGATGGCCTAGAGATATAAAACTCTTAACGACAATGTCACTGGCTCCTTTTTAAACCAGCAACTTAAAAACATATCGGTCTTTTTCTCTGAGTCCAAGCGCCGTATCTGTAACATCATTTTAATACTTCTCTTGTTTTTTTCTCCTTACAGATACTACAGATATTAACCCTATTAATTTCACAGATGTTGGCTGTTTCAGTGTCAAAATGGAAAATCTTTAATATCAAACCCTTGGAACTTGGATCAAGCACTGCAGGTCTATCACTGAGCGTATGCTGTTAAATGATCAATAAAAAAAGTATTGAGAATATTTCAGCCCACCTTTCCAGTTTTGTGACCTCTTTTTTTTGTGGAGAAAATGACAAATATCAAAGACTGCAGACCAGGGCTGGTTGTAGCCTGCTCTGATAGGGTGGGCAGCTGGAAATAATAGCGGAGCAATGTGGGCAACAAAGACTGGAGGTTTGAGAAGCTGATTAGTAGTAGAACTTCAGTCCTGATGCTGAGACGACTGTTTTTGTGTGATTACTGACTTGCTAATTTGTTGCAATCCATTTGTTTCATCTATAAGTTGGTTTCTACAAGCTGAAGAACAGCAATATTTATTACAAATACTACTATAATCAATGCCCTCACTGTACTTGTAATAAAAGCAAAATAAAAAAATCATCAATTTGTCAAGAGAGAAGTCACTGAAATGAAATTTCTCCCCAATCTCTTCAGGGGAAAAGTAACATTGATCATTAGATAAAGAGCTTATTTTTATGCTAGCATGCTGCTCATTAAATTTAGCCCTACCCTGAAGGTATACAAGAATATTGTAAATAACAACGGAACATCAACGTGGATGTCTAAAGGAAAAGTTAATGGACGTGTAGCCAGCCCAAAAAGATGCAAAAACAAGGAATTCTTAGACAAATTTTACAGATGTAATGATCGTATTTTCTAGACAAGGGGTCTCAAATTCGCGGTCCGCGGGCCGCGTCCGGTCACACCCCCTACTTCCAGTCCGCGATTTGATGTCAAAAATATGACAATTTGACCCTTTAAGTTACTTTTTTGACATTTCGCTTTCCCCTCCAATTAAGAGGAGTTTTGGTAGTTCAGGATTGTAACATTTTTGGGTTTTTCTGTTTTTTTTTCCACTGGACTAAATAATCTCCTTCTCAAAACTGGATGTAAAAATGTCCACTTTTCCAACCATAATGGCCAAATCTCAAGATTAAAAAGCCAGACCCTTTTGGGATGTCCACACAGGACATGCCCCTCATGCATCACGTTGTAGCTCACAGTTGGTTTCCAGCAGACATTCCTAAGTAACCCTATAAATCATTTACACCACACACACACACACACACACACCCATGTCAATCAGCAGTATCCTTCCCTTCATTCACTTGCCTCGAAATTGTGAAAGGTTTAAGTTAGGACCTGCCCACTTCATGTCACAAGCTGTTATTCTGCTCTTGGTTGCTAAAAGTTGCTAAATGTCTATTCTCTGGTTGCCACTTTGCTGCTATTTACCATTGCTGTTTCCTGTGTGAACATTAGTGTGTTAACTGAATATTAAACAAGACGAGAAAAAAGACACTTTGGGTTGCCATTTTGTAAGAAATAGTTAAAACATGCAGGAAATACACTCACAAACCACTTTTTTAGGAACACCTGTTCAGCTGCTCATTAAATCGTGTTTCTAATCGGACAATCATATTGGCTGCAACTCAGTACTTCTAGGTAGGTAAATACAGTCAAGGCAACCTTCCGAAGTTCAGACTAAGCATCAGTATGCTCAGACTGCTTTGAGCTTATAGGAAGGAAACAGTAACTCAAATAACCACTTTTTCCAAGCAAGGTATACAGAAGATCATCCTTGAAACACATTGGAAAAATGGTGATGGTAGTGTAATTCTGTGGGGGATATTTTCATGGTGCTGGTGCATTGATCCCATTAGTACTAACTGAGCATTGTTGGTACCTGAGCATTGCTACTGACCATGTCCATCCTTTTATGACCACAGTGTACCCATCTTCTGATGGCTGCTTGCAGCAAGATAACACACCATGTTGCAACATATCATCTCAAACTGGTTTCTTGAACATGACAATGAGTTCACTGTACTCAAATGTCCTCCAGCCATCAGATCTTAATCCAGTAGCTCACCTTTAGGATGTGGTGGAATGGGAGAGTCACATCATGGGTGTGCAGCCGACAAATCTGATGTGATGTTATCATGACAATATGGACCAAAACATCTGAAGACTGTTTCCATCAGCTTGTTGAATCTATATTATGAACGTTTAAGGCATTTATGAAGGAAGAAGGTGGTCCAATCTAGTATTAGCAAGGTGTAATTAACAAAGTGGTCGATGTATATGTGCAGACTCACACTCACAGAGAGAGGAGTGGATTATGGATGTTTTTGTTTCATCATTTAAAAAACCAAATGAGAAAAAGCTGGTCAGCAATTGCCCGCCTGAACACTGTATAAATGTCCTTAAGCAAGAAACTGAAACCCAGAATGACTGTAAATCACTACTGTCGCCACAAAAAATACTCCCCATGGTTTTGAATACCTGAGCTAAGGCTTCTTTTTTCTAAAAGGTCTCTGTCTCATCAAATGATAAACACAGTTAATGAATATTGGAAATCATTTTTTTTCCCTCTGAGCTACTTCCTTCATCTGACTGCCAATACTTTTAGGTCTGTACTTTCAACACAGAGCTGGTGGTCCACTCTTCATCTCTGATTTATATGCTAGTCAAAAGCCAGAGTGAAAATACCAGTATAATATAGATTTCTTGCTAACAGAAAAATGTGAGGCCAAGGAATCCGACTCCTGGCCTCTCAAACGGCGTCCCAAACACGATAAACACCAGTGGTGCGTCGCTGTCTCACTGGCTGATTTTTACAGCATTTTGGCGCTTCGGATTGCACTTGACATAACCCAGAAATTCAAATGTAGTTGGGTGTGGTGTCACGAGTGAAACCTAAGTCCAGTTTTGGTGTTGGAGGAATTTCTTTTTGTTACAGGGCTGTCAGGAAGAATGACTTTCTACCATCTGAATAACCCTGATATGGACTGGTTTTATCATCAACATGCAACATCGTGCATGTGTGCATGTCTATAAGAAGAGAGCAGGAGAGAGAGAAGGAAAAAGACAAGAACAGACCACAGAAAATCAACTACAGAGAAGCTGATGATGAGAGAGAGAGAGGGAGAGAGTGAAAGGGGGAGATAGAGCAATGAATGAAAGGCCCAGAAGAAGCCAGAGGGTGTGTACACGTGTGTGTGTGGTTTTGTCATTACTGTTGAAGGTTATTATGAGTTCCCAGACTAACTGGCCACTGCAGTAATAATGTGCTAATACATATCTGTCTTTCATTTGGTCTCCTTTAATGTGCCTCTCTATAATCCAATTTCTTCTGAGCATTTGAAGTCAATTCTGTTTGTAAATGCAAGCGATGGGTAAAGTTCTACAATTTTGAACAGTGGTGGCATTTGTGAAAGTAGATGCCCAACACCTTAAATTAAAGTTGCTCTTATGTAGACATGCATTGATAATAACAGTGAGGTTCACATGCTCAGCGTGTCTTGGACAAAGGGAGCCTGCCAGAGTCCATCTCTCTCCAGGCCCAACCACAACCGTAATCCTCCTATTTGGTGGTTCACCCTAGTCACGGATATGTAGCAGTTGTCGCTTGTCAACAAAAGATCATCCGCATTGGTGGTTAGCTTCATCAGGAAAGCTTTCTGCTCAGCGATGCCGTGTTGACTCGGCACCCTCAAGTCATTTTGCCAGTGAGCTGAAGCTGTTGCCTGGGGTTGGCACGAGGAGCCAGACATGAGCAATCTGAGAGACAGGTGAGGACCAGTGTACTTCGTCAGTACAGGTACAGGTACAGGTGCCAAGTAGCAAAAGTTCTACTTCTCCCCAGATCTCCCTAACCATTCTCAGCATCTCTTACTTGGATCACATAGCTCTGTTCTGTTCAGTATGGCTCTATTCTAGGACCTCCTCAGCTTTCCACATGAACAGGTTGAAAGCCTAAGATAGGGAGAGCAGCAGTACAGAACAGAGGATTCATCAACAGACAACATATAATAACACAGATTAAGGATGTACTAGCATTAGATGATCCATACTGTGCTTGAGCAAGGCAAGTCGATAAAAGTCCAGCTTATTTGATTAGTGGAATTGATTAACTTTTCCACTTTTTGGATGTGACAATCATTGTGACAATGTAGGCTCAGTCACACAGGCTGGGAGACTGGACCGTGACACCTGGCAACCACCAGTCATGAGGCAAAAATTAGTATACCCTGATCAGTTGTGAGTGGTTGCTGGAGGTTTGTGGTAGGTGCTGGGAATATGATTGCTAAAGTTCCAGTCACACAGGCCAACCAATCACTGATCCCTTGGCAACCACCTGTCACTTGTTATTCCCCAACCAGATGGCAAAAACCTGTTTGTAATTGCACTGGTTGCTAGCACATTGCTGCAGTCATAGTTTGAATGGAAGTGATGGATTTGTCTACAAACACTGGCCAGTTACACTCCGAGCTGCAGTGAAACTGTGAAAAGTGCGACACAAACTGGAAATGAAGACTGTTTGCCTTCAAAGTAAAAGTTGCACCCTTTGAAACAGGTTGGCTGCACCACTGAGGCAAACTTTCACTTCGAAGGTGAACCTTCTCAATTTCCCATTTGCCTCACATTTTATCAAGTTGTACTACCATTCAGCTACTAGTTAGTGAGTATTTGCAGATAACTGTGGCAATCAGCTAGAAAACAAAGCAATCACTGGGAGATTTTTGGTGCAGCACCTGTTTGCAATCCATTTCACCTACTGACAGCCAGAAACCTCCGGTCACCACTGCCGAGCAGTCAGGGAATACATGTGTTTCCCTAGCAACCGGTAGTTGTAACAAGTTTGATATGTGGAACAACTTTCAAGCAATTTGTGCATGACGTCATATGAGAAACCTCAGTATAGCGGCATACAGCGTAAGCAGGACAGTAGGGGGGAGCAAGATGCATCCTTGGGCACTGTATAAGGCAACTGTGCCTCTAAACGCACTCTAAGTTGAACAGCATGAAAAGGAGGCACTAGTATAGAGGTGGGTTGTGAAGCGGCTTGCAGAGGGAGCAGCAAATGTAGACAGGCTAAAGGAGCATAATAATATGCTCTGTATGAGACAGAGTTTGAGTCCAAGAGGTCATAACTTGAAGAGTCAGGAACTGGAAATACCTAAGAAACCATGAAACTATCATTTTTCTTCTTTCATCTTTTGACTATTGGACAAGGTGGGAGCTGCAGTAAAGATTCTTTTTTCTTTATTTCTTTCTTTGCAGTTTATCTCTGCTGTTATAGATAACATTTCATTGTACATAGTTACTTGTAGGCAAAGCTACCAGATGAATATAGTGAGTATAAAATATTTCATTGCACAATAAAGTCTTATCTTTCAGTCTCAAATGAAGTTGTTTTAAAGCAAAACAACAGAAAAATAGAGAATTTTAATTGCCAATCAGTGCATTTTCCACTGCTATCTAAAACAGAACTACATCTCTTCTTTTCACACCCCAGCTCCTCTCTTTTTATCGCTCATTATCTCTTTAGTATCTTACAGCCTTTTCTGTTTAAACTTTAAAATCTCTCCAGGTCTCTATTGTCTCTGCAAAACAGATTGTGAAAGGCCACTGGCTCGCTATTAAAGGGGACTCGCCGGCTGGAAAGAAGCACTGGAAGATCAAGAAAGTCATATGGAAGGGTCGATGACAGACTGGGGTGAATTATGAAAGAGCAAATAAAATTGTGAGGATAAATAGCCTCAAGAAAGAGGGGGAGAAAGAAAGAAAAAAAGGTACAGAGGAGCAATAGAGGGTTGAAAACGAAAGGAAAAAGAAAGAAGGTAAGGGAGGTTAGCAAGAGGGTGAAACCCTTTTCTACATGAGGGTTTTTAAAGAGAGCTGCAGTGAATCCCATCAGCCAGTAATTCATGCTGATGTGAATTTTATACACATTTCTGAGGCAAGTTCATAGGCTGAGAAAAATGAAAATTTGGACCAATCCAAGCTTTTATATAATGGGGAGAACAGAATGTGTTTTAGGGGAAATGGGAGGTGGGGGGTCAGAGGGAGGTTCATACACTTGAACTCTGTGTTGGCAAAACCCCCAAACCAGAGTCGAGTAGTTGCAGAGTTCAAGTCACTGTTCATTTAAGCCAATGATTATTGGAAGAAATGTGTATGCCTAAAGAGCTGGTGTTTGTCCATCAAGAGTCTGTCCATGTTTGAGTTGCAAAACACACCCAGAGTTTACTGGATGATATTTTAAATTCATACAAAGCACCACCCTCAATCAAGTCAATGTAGAGGCTGACTGCAAAAATGAGTAATTCCCATACACTTGTATGTTATTATACTCGTTTTATATATTCACATTCTGGTACAAAAGTGTTGTTTTCTATAACACTTTTTAGCCTCTATGACAGTAGCACAGGTTGTGAATATTTTAATAGCTTACACTCTTAAGCTTTATAATGTCAGGGCCGACAGGCTTTGCTTCTGCTACTTTGAGTCACTGAAATACACCTGGTACAGAGGTTAGCGCTGACTCTTTCCAGCAAGAAAGTTAACCTCATGGTTGACCGGGGCCTTCCTGTGTGGAGTTTGCATGTTCTCCCAGTTTTTTTTCCACAGTCCAAAGACATGTTCATTAGGTTAACTGGCCATAGATGTGAGTTTTGGTGTGCAGCCATTCGGTGTTTTGTTTGTGTCACAAAACGCTAATTAGTAGCACTCACACAGTTTATAGATGCAACTAACCATTCTAAACAAACTTGCTAGCATTAGCTGAAAATTTAGCCCTCTACGCTCTCCAAATATGGTCAATTAAAAACAAACAAACAAACAAACATGGTGATGGCCAAATGATGCTAACACCAAGGCTTCAAAATGGGCCTTCACAAACTAATTGACACTATTCATCTTCACATCGTTTATGATTAACACCACGTTGATGAAGCTGTTGTCTTTTCATTCTGGTGGGGCTGCTGTTGGGCTTTGGTTTCTTGCTGAAACAGTTTTGTTTTGATAGATAAAAAACCAACACAGTAACTAACAATAAGCTATTTGAAAGTCTGTGACCATATTAACCACCGAGAAAACCCAGTTTTCTTGTGCAAAAGTTTAAAACGTACTTTGCCATTGTTGTGCACTTTAACAGATGACAATAGTTGTATACACCTAACTTCCATAACAGAGGTACAGCATGACACCATAGAGTGTTCATTATGTTAAGGTTTGAATACTTTTAACTAATGTGTCAAATTTAAGAGTAAAACTTTCCAACTGACACTTTTTCAAAAACTAAATTTTTTTCTTTATGTCCAAATATTTATGCATTCTTTTAGTTTTGAGTTTCAGTTCAGGATCCAGTAAATGCTGTGAGCAATGATCAAAACTTTTGCAGCTACCAATTAAACGACCATGGGAGACTGTTTTAGGTCCAGTATGTTTTAAGAAATGTCAGCATCTGAAGTCTATATCATTCTTTCTGTTTTAAGACAAGGTCTTCTTTACCTGACCTGCAGTATATTCCATTAATTTGGTAAGAATGCACAGTAGTTATTTAGTTACATTTATTATCCTTTCTGAAACTTCTACATGTTTGTGCGAACAGTCAGATAATTATAACCTCAAAGGCAAATATATAAGTCCACCCTTACAGCTTCCATAAGAGGGTCACTAGCAGCCAGGTGCTGCTAATCAAATGCAGTTGATTAACTTATCATCAGAAAGTGTGACCACTTCTATAAAAGCTGAGGTTTGGGCACTTTGCAGGTCTGGAGCATTCAGTTGTGTGTTAACACAATGTCACAGTTTTCCCAGGAGTGGATGATCAGACTGTCCAGTGCTCAGAGGAACTGCAAAAAGCCCAAGAGCCACATCTCAAACTCTACAGGTCTCAGTTAGTATGTTAAATGTTAAATTCCATGACAGTATAATTAGAAAAATACTGAACAAGTATAGTTTGATTAGAAGGGTTGCCATGAGAAAGCCTCTTATCTCTAAAAAGAACATGGCAGCAAAGCTTAGATTTCAAAGGTGCATCAGAACAAACCACAAGAATTCTGGACCAATGTCCTTTGGACAGACAAGACCAGCGCAGAGAAGTTTGGTCATAATGCACTGCACCACATTTGGGAAAAAACAAATATAGCCTATCAGCAGAAATGCATCATGCCAACTGTCAGGCACAGTGGTGGAGGGGTGATGTTTGGGCTTTTTTTTTTTTTTTTTTTGCTGCCATAGGACCTGGGCATCTTATGCCGCATTTCCATTAGTACCTACTCAGCGTGTCTCGACTCGACTCGGCACGGTTTGTAGGCATTTCCATTAGTACCTGATACCAGGTACCTTTTTAGTATCCACTCAGCCAGGGTTCCAAGCGATCCGAGGCGATCTGAAAATGTGATGCGGAAGAACAGCATGCCACTGATTGGCCAGCAAGTGTCATCACTAGTTGAGTCATGAGAGCGGCGACTCCACCAGAATCAACCGTGCCATTTTTAAAACCCAACAGCAAGAAAATGGAGGCACAAAAAATACAGGGAGGCTCGGCTGAATGCCTAGACCTACAGTTTACAGCGGTAGTTTTGCAACAAGAGAGCCATCTGGAACATGCACACAGCATGCATATTTTAACCCTATACTGCCAGGTAATTGCCGCTGAAGCACCATTACCTGCCCCTACTAGCTGTGAACAGCTGGTTAACACAGAGCGCTGAGGCGGCTGATCAAAGGAACTTTGAATTACCGTAATTACGTGACCGTTTGTCCTATTGGAAAATTTCAAATGGTTTCTGAAAGCTGAGAAAGTGTACTTCACAAGCAACATAGGGTTATTGCAGTAATTGTTGCTGGAAGTATGCAAACGGTGGTACTTTTAAAGTACACTGAATCGATTACAACATCTTCGGCGGTATAGGTTTATACTTAACAATGATAACCTTCATCCATTAAAACATTGTATGGGGGACTTATGCATGATGACGATAGTAAGCTGGCATTAGCTATGTTCACTTGCCTCTGTCTCATCCATTGTTGTGTTGTGTTTTGAGCCGCATACAAATTACGTCAAGAGACTGCTGCCCGCGTTGCTATATCCACTCCACCCACACTGAACTGGTACTCAATTGTAATGGAAACAAAACAAGACCGTGGTGAGTCGTGCCGAGTCGAGTCGACCCGGGCTGGGTAGGTACTAATGGAAACGCGGCACTGCACTCACTGAGTTTCCTTTAGAGTCAAATGTGAGGCCATCTGTCTGACAGCTAAAGTTTGGCTGAAACTGGGTCATCCAACAGGACAATGATCCCAAGGACAGCAGCAAATCTACAACAGCATTAATTAAAAAAAAAGAGTGAGTCCAGACCTCAACCTGACTGAAATGCTGTGGTGGGAACTTAAGAGAGCTGTGCATAAATGAATGCTCACAAACCTCAATGAACTGAAGCAACACTGTAAAGAAGAGTGGGACCTCCACAATGACGTGAGAGGCTGATAAAGTCATACAGAAAATAATTACTCCAGGTTACTGCTGCTAAAGGTGTTTCTACAAGCTGCAGAAACATGGTGGGTACTTGGTGTTTTTTTTATTTTACATGGCTGCATAGAGTCCTGTGAAAACTTTCTTGTTCACAGGACTGTTCTATGTTTACAGCAAAGTGGGCAATTAGGACTAGGAATATAATTGATCTAAAAATCCAACTTGAACACTTAGTGGATGTGACAATCCCAAATGAGCCTGGCCACTTAAACAAAAAGTAAGCAGATGTTGTAAAGTTGTACTAAAGCCAGAATTCTTAAATGGACACAAACAGGCCTGTCAATAGTTTCAAACCCCAGCAATTAAACAGATCCTTTAGTACAAGCAAGGTAATCTGTTTGCAGCTTTTCTTTCAGACTTTACTACTTGGGGATATTAAACTTTAGCAGAAAACGCTTCGATGCCTAATGTACATAAAAATGTTCTGCATTTTTATGGCCTTTACTCTAAGGAAATGGCAGCAGCCTAAAGATAGAAACTAGACATAAAAACCCATTAAGAACAATAAAGCAGAGAGAGTGAATAAAAAATACTTTCCCTCCTTTAAACAATCCCTTTTCCCCTCGAGGTGCTCTTAAGCAAGGTGTTTAATATTTCCAGTGTTGGTATGTTTAAGAGTGACAGCCTGCAGGTGTGAAATATGTCTTTGGAAGAGGGGAAACCGCACCTAATGTTCATTCACCATTCTCTTCTTCTTGTGAAGGGATGTGGGGTGGTTTGTTTAACCACAATTCTTACTCTTAATATTTCACTTATTAAAGTGGAATATTAAGAGAAAATGAAGTTCATCCAGATCTGCAGTTTAAAAGTTAAGACTTTTAAGAAGTAATCTCGCCTGATGACTAACCAAGATTCCTTACAGGACATCCAAAAAGGTCCTCTATGAGATTTTGGCATCTTCCCGGTGTTAACATTTGTTAGCAATGGTAGCCCAAGCCAACAGGGAACCCAACCAAATCGCTCAAAATTGCATGCAAGCTATTCCACTCAGCTGCACAGGATGTAGTATGATTTCAAGAGTCAGTACTAGAGCAGATTGGACGGATTCGTGTTTCATTTTAACATTAATTGTATGTCCCCTTGATAGTTTTTAGAGCCCTGCTGCCAGGTTTTTGAAGAGGACCTAATCAGTTTCATGCTGGAGTGGCTGGTTTTGTTTCAAGTTTCTTCTTCAGGCTGTTCATGTTTTATGGTCATTATCATCTCACTCTGAGACAGGCTTCCTTGACCCTAAATTTGTGGCAAACCCCCCCCCAAAAGGCCGTAGCAGGCCATTCTAGAGTCTGTGCAGGGATGCATCGGGCCATGTTCAGATAGGTCACAAACCCAACTAATAGCTTTTAAATGAGTAGCTACACCTTAAGCATCAATTTGCAGTGATGCATCGGGCCATGTTCAGATAGGTCACAAACCCAACTAATCACTTTTAAATGAGTAGCTACACCTTAAGCATCATTTTTGAACAGGCTTAATCTGTCTCTGGGTGTATTTTAACCCAGAACACAATCTTTTCCTAAATCTGAACAAGCACTCAAAGCTGACTTCAAAAGCAAGTCAGTCGTCACTGACTCTCATGTAAAAATGCCCAACTTTACAGCATTAAAAGGTATGTTTGAAGCCTGGAACAGAAATACTTTTGGCCTTTATGGATAGTGTCTCCTTTATAGCAACTGTAAGGTGGGTGAGTTTCTTTTATAAGTCATTCATTTGGATGTGGTTAAGGCTTAAATTTAAGGGCACTGCTGCTTTGATTGACAGTGGCCAGCTACCTGCTGAGCCTCACCTCATTAATTAGAGTCAGTCAGCTGGAACTCTCCAATGTGTCTGTGCTGATAATGATGTTTTGGTGCATTTTTTAATTATCTGACAAATAAAATCGCTTGCTGTGAGGTACAGTCTATTGAGTTATTAGTGAAAGAATTCCACCCTTTTATCTGTATATGTGGATTTTTAGCTGCAAAAAAACAACCAACCAAGTGTAACCGTGCTGAACTTGGCCGTGTATTAATTCAGCTCGGTCCAAATAATCATAACCCAGTTCTGTGTTTTCATTCGTCGAATAGTTTGTGTCTGTGTTGTGTTCAATGATAATCAGGAGACAGGATGAGATGAATGCTGACTTTATCTGCATGGAACGGAACATGTGCTGGTCAGAATCATGGGCTCATCATCGGATACAGCACCTTACGAGGAATGGCATTTTCCATTAGCATCAGGCTAGCGAACTTTTCCAACTGTGTGTTATAATGTTATTAATCTCATCAAAGGTACAATATGCAACTCATTAGTGTCCTGGTTGATATAAGTACATATTACAGTTAGCCAGTGATCATATACGAACATACAGCAATAATACACAACATTTTACCACAGTGCTAATATCAGCGAACCCACCTCATGCTCTTCTCCCATACACTGGCAACGAGGTCTCTGTGTCCCCTACCCTTATCGCGGCTAACCACAAAGAGATGGCGCCGTTTCACCCGCTATGCATAAACCCAAAATGAAAAGTAATGACAAGTGGAATCCAATACAATATTAACTGTTACACAAGCAACCACCACATCCTGTTAGGCAACAAATAAATAAGCAAAAAAAAGAAGACGCACAACACATTGATGGCGCACTGAGTTTAAAACCAAAGGGGGACATTATGGTGCGATCTTTTTTATACAGCCCATATCCATGTTAACTAGTAGCTCCACAGTGTAGTTGGTTTGACATTTGCTTGGTAAGGAGATGCTTTCTATATGTACGTGTTAAATTGCTAGTTAACAAAAAAAATATCATGTAGACAGAAAATGACCTGCTAAAGTTCAAAGTGAGCATCAGGATGAGGAAGAAAGGTGATTTAAATGACTTTGAACATGGCATGGTTGTTTCTGCCAGACAGAATGGTCTGAGTATTTCAGAAATTGCTAATCTGCTGGGATTTTCCCACACAACAATCTCTAAGGCTTACAGAGAATGTTTTGAAAAAGAGAAAATATCCAGTGAGCAGTGGGAGAAATTATCTTATTGATGCTATAGAGGTCAAAGGAGACTTCAAGATGATAGGAAGGCAACAGTAACGCAAATAACCACTTATTAAAACCAAGGTATGCAGGAGACTATCTCTGAAAACACAACACGTCAAAGCTTGATGTAGATGGGTTCCAGCAGCTGAAGACCACACTCTGTGCCACTCCTGTCAGCTAAGAACAGCAAACTGAGGCTACGGTTCAGATGGGCTCACCAAAATTGTATAAGAGAAGATTAAAAAAAAAAAAACATTGCCTGGTCTGATGAGTCACAATTTCTGCTGCCACATTCAGAATTTGGCATAAACATGAAAGCTTGGATCCATCCTGTCTTGTATTAATGTTTCGGGTTGGCCATGGTGTAATGTGGGGAATATTTTCTTGGCACACTTCTTGGACCTCTTCCAACCGAACATTATTTAAACACCACAGCCTACCTGAGTATTGCTGTTAACCATGTCCATAACTTTATGACCACAGTGTACCCATCTTCTGATGGCTGCTTCCAGGCGAATAACATCTCATGTTACAAAGTTCAGATCACCTCAGACTGGTTTCTTGAAGTGGCCTCCACAGTCACCCAATCTTAGTCCAATAGAGCACCCTTTGGGATGTGGTAGAACAGGAGATTCATGGATCATGGATGTGTTGCTAACAAATCTCCTGCAGCTGTGTGATGCTGTCATGCCAGTATGGACCAAAATCTCTGAGGAATGTTTCCAGCATCTTGTTGAATCTGTGCTATGAGTAAAAGTTCTGCTTGACACCCATCATTGGTCACAAAGACAAGTAAAAGCATCACATACAACACTTTGGTAATTTCCTGAACTATAAATTTGCTTTTACATTTTCATGAGGGATTTTGTTGCCCAGAGGTGAACAGATGTGAGAAGCACAAAGCAAGATCACAACCATATTAGATGGAAGATTTAATAGTGATAAAAGATGACTCAGAAACACGTCTGTTTCTGGTCAGCATGCAGACTATCTGCTCTTGCTGGCGAAATCAAAAACAAAAATGCAATAAAAAAAGCAGTTTAATATATTAATTAAACCTATTAATTAAACATATTGCAGCCCATATATATTTTTTAAATTTGCATAAAAAAGAACATTTAATTTGGTTAAAACAGGACCACCATTGAAGCAGAGTTATCCAAATCTGCTTTATTTTAAAAAGACCCTCTCCTCCAATTTACTAAACCCTACACAAGAGCACATTGTTGTTACATATGGCCATTTGTTGTGTTTACCTTAATTAACAGCATTACCAGTCAGCCAAAGACACCTCTATACACATCCTTATTGGTTATGTACTGGGGCTCACTGTTCATGGGCAGCAACTCTTTTTATGTCCTTTAAAATAATCATTTTTACAGGAAAAATTTTGAATTCAACAGCAAACAAAGCAAAGAGGCCAAAACAGAAGGAGCCAGTAGAAATGTAATCACTGAAATAAAGTTATTTTAATAAAAAAGCACATACTAATATTGGACGCTGCTGAGGCTATTACAAAGTCAATGTTTAGACTCGGTTAAATGTCATTAAGCAGGAGAGCAGACACAGAGGGCAGCTGCAACTCTGAGTCAAACCAAAGTATATTTCAGTCTTCCAACACGACTTTCCCCAAAACTTCCTGTCTGGATTCAAATTAATATAAATTCACAACCCGTGTACCGGCGCCAGAGCCACTAGGCTCATGTTCTGAACTTGTTTAGCTTCAGGTCGCCATGCTGGCACGTGGTTGGACAAAACGTCTCCAGCGACAGATAACTTGTTTAGTGTCCCACAAGCAGCCAAATAAATAATGTGGCAGAGAGAAATAAACCGCTGTCTGTCCTACCCGTTTGGTCAACGAGACAAAAGGGAAAATGGTGTCAGCATCTGGTTGTTGTGTCTCGCTTGTTTAACCAAACACAAAATGTCTACTTTGGTTTTGTACTTTTTCTTTGAATTGGTCTTGGGTCCTGGAACTCGCCCTACCTGTCAAGGGCCATGTAAACGTTCAGATGAAAGGATGTTTTACTGCAGCAGCAGCAGAAATATTATGTTTGTGTTTGGTGTACAGTCACAGATGAAGAGATATGCAGCATGAATCTTTCATTCATTCTGGGATACAGAGGAAAATCTAGACGTGTAATCACACAGTTTGAACCGTAATGGTCTGGACAGTTAAACATTTTACATTATCCAGACTCTTTGCGTCAGCACTTTTGGAGTTTCATGTACTTTTGATCCCAACCATAGCAGAAACCATTTTCCACAAACTGTAATTCAGATATTTTATTAAATTTTCTTTGAAAGGAAAAAACATAACAAAATTAAATATTGATGGTATCTGCTAATAAGCCTGAAACCCCAGTGATAATAGACTATTTTATTTGCTACATATTTAGCACTGATTAACACGTATCTGTGTCAGTGGAAACACCTCGCTAACTAGCTTGCTAACTTTTAGCAATAAAGTAGCTCTCCACCCTCTCATCTAATTCGTGGCTCCAAAAAACAAAATGCTAATGTTTTCTTCTCCCACAACATCCTGTTAGTCAAAAACAAACAAACAAAAAAAAAATCAAAACCAAAACAATCAAACAAAAGTATACAAAAGATATAGCATAACAAATCAATGCTAATATCAGTGTTAATATTTGCTCATTCGTGTGAAACTCAGCAGAAACTTCATTCGAGTATTTGTCAGGCATTTGGATATAAACAGAGGTACAAACTCAATGAATGTGCTATACAGAGAGAGAGGTTCACAAAGCTATCATCCTTAGGTACAGTTCAAAGCATTTATTTTAAAAACTACAAATGCTAAAGGAAGAAACAGAAGTTGACCAAAATCATTGGAATTCATTCCCTAAGGAAGATGAAAGTTTGTTCCTTATTTTATTGTTAATTCATCCAGATGTTGTTGAGATATATTTCAGTTGGCGTCAGACTGACCAAACTAACAGACCAGCGTTACCCTCCCTGCAGCCACACTGCTAGCTAACAATATCAAGAGCAAAAATCATAGTGATTGTCCTTCCAACTCCATATCTCAGTGAACATAGCAATTCAAAACGAACTCTTTCTGTGTGTAACTTTCTATGTTTCTTTCAAAGTAGGTGCAGTCTGACACTTTCCAGAGGGTAACAGCAGGCTTTATTTTAATTGGTTACATACGACAGGCCTTTAAGGCGATAGCTAGATAGATAGATAGATAGATAGATAGATAGATAGATAGATAGATAGATAGATAGATAGATAGATAGATAGATAGATAGATAGATAGATAGATAGATAGATAGATAGATAGATAGATAGATAGACAGATAGATAGATGTGGTATAATGTGGGTCTCTGGGTTCTTTGCTAACTTTGTGTTAGAAGGCAGTCTGTGCATATGCTTGCAAAGAGCTGAACTTGTGTTATCGCTGAACTTGTGTTATCAGTTTAATGCAGTTGTTTCTGTCCTGGATGCACTTTGAAACTTTACCGTTGCACTCTTGTCCTTTACGTACAATAAAAATTAAATTCATGTCCATATCTCCGCTCCTCAAAAGTTGTAGACCGCTCCACCATTTTCCTCCTCCCAGCACATGGATTGAAATCAGCTGATCGTAGCGCAAGTGCATGAAGAAAAAGACATTTTTTTCCCTTTCTACCCTTTCCAACTTTGTAACGCAAAAAACTACATTATCATAACCGATGTAATTACTGACTTTAGTAGACTAATTCATTACATTACTGTGTGACTAAAAAATGCAGTGTAATTACAGTAACACATTCCTTTGGAATGCATAAACCAAACATAAGCTTGTAAAAACTGAGCAATTACTTTCTTAAATTAAGCTGCAAAAACATTAAAAATCTTTAATAACCTGAAAAAGTTGACCAAAGCAACAGTCTATGTTCACAAAAGTGTCAAATTTACAAATATTTCTCCTTTTGAAAGAGAGGCACTGATCTCCTCTCTTTACCAAAATCTTAAAGGTTAGACCGAATAGACATGACATTGCAAAACATGCTTAAATTGGCATGGACTTTGTGGCTAAATCAGGGGAATGTTTGAAGCAAAAATATTAAAATGTTGCAATAATACCAGAAAAGTGTGGAAAGTGTGGAATAACAGCAAAAACAAAGAATAACCCCTGAAAATCTGGAATAATCCACAGTAAATTTGCAATTTTTGTCTGGAACAGTGCCAAAAAGAGGGGTAATTACCCCCACAAAGTGTAGTATATCCACCAAGAGCATACCAAGAATAAAGTCTAAGCAAATACTTTCTAACATTCAGTGGCAGAAAACATGTCAGACATCAAAAGTGAGTCCCCATTTATCACTTTACTGTATATTTTCCTTCTTCTCCTCAGCATCACATTTTGTTCCATTCTTCGCTAACGCCACTTAAATGATTTCTTTATTACCCCATGCTAATTCAAACACCTCATTTCCCTCCTCTCATCTATCATTTTCCCCACTTGCTTAATATTTTTCCCTTTATTTCTTCAACACTTTCTTATTTTCTGAACCTCTTGTCATTCCATCTCGGCGCTCCCTCAGTTTCTTCCTTGTGTATGTTTCTTTTCAACTTTAATATCTTTCCCCTTCACCTGTAATGCATCTTAATTTCACCTCAACCTCCCTGTTTAATCTCTTTTGCCTCTCACCCAAACTCTTTGAATTATACCTTAATGCCACCTTTATTTCCTCCTCCCTTCTGTGGCATGCCGCTTTTCTTCCTACTAGTGTGAAATCTGTAGTTCTCAGTCTGGCTTAAATTCAAGGGGAGAGGGCTTGTTAACAGTTACGGTTACCAGAGAGTAATTTTCCACCTTAAAAACATGTATTTTAGGCACTGTCAAATAGACATAAAGCCAACATCGTGAAGAGGACTTTACCATCAATGATGGTAAAAAAAGAGAGAGTTATGTGTAGCTATAGTTATAGTGTAACAGACACCACAAAATGTGCTGAACTGATGTGAAATTACACAAGCTGGAAGAACTTTCTAACTCAGACACATCAGAGCATCCTTGTCTCTGTGTGGGAAAATACCTCTCACACACTGGAGAGATTTCCCCCAAGTTTCAACATGAGTATTGGGAAATAGGGGAAACTGAGAGACAGACATCTGCCCGCCAGATTTCCATAGTTTCTTCTCAGAATTTGACTTTCATCCTTTCTCTTGTTCTCTCCTCTG
This sequence comes from Archocentrus centrarchus, assembly GCF_007364275.1. Classification (NCBI taxonomy): domain Eukaryota; kingdom Metazoa; phylum Chordata; class Actinopteri; order Cichliformes; family Cichlidae; genus Archocentrus; species Archocentrus centrarchus. Next base: position 2,235,913 of record NC_044363.1, on the reverse strand, counting down.
TTCATCTGAAGAACATCAAGACCTGGTTCATTGAAAAGTCAGAGAGAGAGCGATCCCAGCATTATGAAACACACTACTACAACATGTCTGTACCACTGATGTACTCATGTAATTTATTACTATTTCAGTAAAGGGCATGTAAACACACCGCAGTCGTCATTTAGCTGGAAACGAGTGTCACAATTCAGGTTGGAACATCTCAACATTCCCATGAAACACTGCTGATGCTGTGATTAAGGCCACAGTCGTGCAGGTCTAGAGACCAGTCACAGAGACGAGTCAGTCGTAGAACAGTTTACCTTCAAACTAAAGGTTATGCCTTTTGAAATGTGTAAGGCACAGGGAATGTTCTCTGTTTCTGGTTTGAGTTGCACTTTTTTAAATTTCACTACTGCTCTGTGGTTAATTAGCATGCGTGCACCAACTGGTGTCCAGGCCTGTGTGACTGAGGCCTGAGTGAACCTGTAAGAAAATTTGAATAAGTCATGTCTATTTTATGTTTTGGTGACTGGCCATTATGCTGTCCATGTTGACCTCATGTGAATATGACAAAGCGGCATCGCTGTGCAACCCGTTGTCTTAGAAATTATGCTTCTATGCAGCTATTTTAACAGCAGATCAGGCTTTAGTGAATCGTAATGCTGCGTAAGTTTAAATGCATTTTGATGAAAGTTTTTGGAAAACTCAGAATGTTGACGTTGGAGATATGAGTAAAATTTTTAGCCATGCAATTCAGTCATTTTTCAATAAAACAGCTAATTTTGTATAGCCCACTTGTAGTGACCAAATTATTACTGTTGTTTTTATCATGCAATTGTTTAGATGTTTAGATAATACAGAAAAAGTTTATACCAATCTATCAAAGAAAGTCAATCTGGCTAGTTGTTTGCTGTAAATCGTGCATGTTTGTATTATTATTATTGTTATTGTTATTATTATTTTGGCTTTCTTTCTGGAGTGGACTGTTAATAACACATTGCGTATGCAGCTCATACTGTAGCTTTGCACCAATGCCATTTCAGACCACAATCTTTGAGTCCGTAACGCTCTTTTATCGTCTTCATTATATTGCGAGGGCACTCACATTGCATTTAAATCATATTGATGTTGCTCTGCTCATTTTAAGCTACTTTGTCACACACAAGCCAGATTCAGATTTCTTTTCTAAATGTTGTTCATATCATGTTGCATTTTTAGACTGGTGCACAAAATATTACGCCCTGTCCTTCACCAGAATGTGATTGTATTTTGTGGCTGCACTGTGGTTTGTTTTGAGCTCAGATTTTATTTGCATATGTGCACAAAGCGAGAAAAACAATTTAAAAAAAAAAAAAAAGTTAAAAAAGTTCATGCATATTGATAAATACAATCCAGCTGCTGCGTTTCCCTTCTGATTTTCCTTCAAAATAAAAGCATTATGTAGCTCGTTTAGGCACAGTAATGACAACAGAATGCTAAGTTTGTGGGAAAGATCGGAAGAAATGGAAATAATTAACATTCTCCATTACAGTCCTTTGTTGAACTCATTTTCTTCTTTTTTCTTGTGATTCTGTGTATTTAGAAGGAAAGGTATTTATTTGTTGCATTTCTTTTTTTAAATTTTGTTCTTCTTCTGAACACATTCATTTTCCAGCTCAGCCCCCCGTGGTTAAACGTTATTGACCAGTCAGATGAACCCTGATAACCTCTCTGCAAACTCCATTTGTACCAAACAAGTTTCAGGTCCAGTCAGCACAGATCTAATGGTCTCCTGTCAGACGCACACATACAAACACACACGATGCTTCCCACACAGACACACACACACACACACACACACACACACACCCCAACATCCAAAAATGTTCAAACCTAAGTGAGCGCATGTTTGCCAGCCCATGCACAAACTGAGCTCCTCTCGGGGTGAAATCAGATCATCTGGCTCAACAATAGACAAAATTTCTAGTTCTACCATTATGTTACGTTGTTCTGATGGTTTACTGGTAAGAGAAGGCACACATGTACACAAGATTATTTTGATGATTTACTGGTAAGACTCGGGGTTGGTGTTGCTGGAGAAATACTCAACAGCAAATAAACACGTGTTTCATCTATAAAGAATGGCCTGCAGCGGCCTCTGTGTGCGTTACCGCTGTGATGGATCGTCTTTGTTCTCATGCTGTGGAAAGATTGTGGCTGCTTTTGAAACATTATCCTCATTAAGATTCCGCAATGTGTCTCCCAAAACTTGTCAGATAGATACAATAATTTTGTAATTATCTTATTCTTTTTCTCTCTTGCCCAAAATGAGCTGGGGTGGATTACGCGGGGAAGGGTTTTTAATTTACTTTTTTATAGTCTCTGGGTGCAGCTGGGTAGCCTCAAAGAAAGGCTGTTCCTTTGCTCTCAGCGCTCACATGAAGCAAGTGTGGAAGTCTGAATATGCTTGACGGTTTTTGTCATTTTTCAGATAGGTATTTGTGATGTGACGCATAGTTAGTTTGCCTTAAAACATGTATTAAAGCTCTACTGTATGTGTCCACGAAGTGCAGCCTCAGCCTCCACTGTTACCTCAATTTCTCTTATTATGTTGGTGTTTTTTCATTTTTACCTCGGCAACATCATTTTGTTAACTGCCTTAGAAATTAACAATATCCATGAACATAATTACATATATTATTTTTTGTTGTTTTGAAATTTTTCAGATTTTTTAGAAGATATCAGACTTCAAATTTGAGTGTCACTCATTTTGAAATTGCAGTTTTTCTGTTAAGTGTTTTTATTTTGGAGTTCCAAACAGGCTGCAGTTTCTTTAACAAAAGGCTGTTAGGTAAATCTAACCCTAATTGTGTGGAAGCTTGTTTCCACCACACACACACACACACAAAAAAATCACCATCCATAACTCAAAATTTCAAGTTGGTTTTTCGAAATTTCAAGTTATGGATGGCAATTTTTTTAATACTATAAAAAATAACCCGAAATTGAGAGTTAGTAAGTCAAAATTTAGAGTTATGTATCTCAAATTTTCACATTAATAACTCAAAATTTCGACTTAGTGCTGCCAATCAGGAAGCTCCGTGATCCATACATCATTTCCTTGTTAATTGGAAGCAGGAAGCTGAAGGTATCAGCTGTCCAACAGATCGACATGAAAAAATTGATTCCTTACCTTTTATGCAGCTGTTTTTTGCTTTTTCTGGCTGTTGATGATCAAAAACATGCTGACAATTTGTTCATGTTCGCTAGAAACTGCTAGGTCACTGATACTGTCACTACCCCATTTTGAGTGCGCGTGCGCTGGCGGCATCTGCTTCCGGGTAACAAGGAAATGACCTGTTTCTCGGAGCGTCCTGATTGGGAGTGCTGAGCCAAAATTTCGAGTTAACACAAAAATTTTGAGATACGTAACTTTAAATTTCGAGAAAACAACTCAAAATTTCAAGTTACGGATTTAGTTTTTTTTTTTTTTGTGGCAGAAACAAGCTTTCATGTAACCAAAATGGGTGGTATGCTGGGGGTTTGTTTTCATTTTTGGCAAATATGCAACATTAAAAGTATCCTAAATGTGCCATTTTGGCATTTTAGATTTGCAGTTTACCCGTGACTGTCAAGACAGCCGTCATTACTGAAGAAATTGTCAAAACAAGATGATTCCCGGGTTACTTCTGCCAGTATAAATTAAAGTACTTTGATGTGAAAACTTGAGTATAATGTAATGTATGATGTATATTGTTTGCACTATATCACATATATCAAATCTGCAGGTTGGCTAAGTCCACCTTTGAATTCTGTTTTTATATGTTTATTCTTTACTCTCTGACCTTTAAATACCACCAAAGCCTTATTTGAAGGAATACAAAGTAAAACTATTGCACATATATTTAAACATTAATTTAATGGAACAATTATAATCCATCAGATTCTCCCTGGTCTTAATGATAGAGGTGTGATACTGAAAATCTGTTAATTTTATACAGTCAGCAATTTTGACACCTTTTCTTCCTGTATTCAATTAGGCTAATTAACATCTTCCAGGATTACTGCAACTCATTGAGTGCTTTAAATAATTACTACTGTGATGCGCTATTCCTCTCACACGCGTTCACACCATGTGTTGCTTTCAGCCTGTATTATGTGTTTAACCTCTTCATGTGTTTCTCATATTATTGTTTCATCTTTCTTAGTAAAAACCAGTTGTTCTGAAGCCAGTGCACTTATCTATGTTTGTGACTGGTCATAAGCTACTCACAGCTTGGCCAATAGACCCTGGGTTGACCTCCTTCGTGTCACTGTTGAGCCTGATGTAAGGGTGAGCGAAGCCAGATAACTGAAAGATATCCTTTCTATGCTGAACCTGCTTCTTAGTACAAGGCCAGAGTTTCCTCCATGAGAGCTGAAATTCTCCTTTCAGTCACCCGTTTACCAAAGAACTTAGAGAATTAAATGCAGAGAAAGACATTCCTTACTGGGATAAATCAAGGCTATTTTATCCTATTTTATCTTACCTCTACCTCTGTATCACTGATGCACATCTGGCATTTGTAAATAAGCCAAACAGATGGAGGACTGCTTGCAAATCCAGCAAGCTGTGATTATTTTAACTGTGGTGACACCTCCTGTCTTAATAGACATTCGTGCATAATTATGTTTGGCTGCTCCTTGCATGTATAGCACCTGCGATATGGTGCTTAAATTTATGTTCATTTTTGAAGTCAGCAGATTAAAGTTATCATCAGAGACAGATAAGCTTCCTTGATTTTTTTTTTTTTTAAGTAATCTTATTTTTCTCTAGTTAACCATTTTTCCATTTAGAAGTTTTATATGACATGTGTTTTATATATGAGGTGAAAAAAATGTAATTTTGTTAAATATTTTATGAGTCTCAGAAAAAAGAAAGAAGCCTGTGACACATTTTTGGGCCTATTTTCACAGAGTTAATCACTGGATGAGGTGTCAGGAAGTTTAGGCTGGAAAAAAAAAAAAGAGTGAGAAAAGATGGCGGCTCTTTGAATGGGAACGAGGCCAATTAGTGAACTTGAACTCCAGAGGTCAGAGAGAGAGAGCGTTCACGGCTTCTCAGAAAGGTCACAACCTTGCCGTTTACTCTACGAGGAAGACACACAGGCCCAAAAAAAAACAAAAAACACACACACACACAAATGTACACACACACACACACCCATGCCACGGTGTAGAGGTTAAAGTTCATGGGTTAACTAAGGGAACTAACAGCAGCTGGAGGCAGGCAGGGAGAGAGGAGAGAGTGTAGTTTGCTAACCTGCGTCTGGCCTCCAGATGGTTTGTGAGTCATCCTTGGGCTACACACACACACACACACACATGCACGTAACACACCTTCAAAAAAATACACACACATATATAAATACAACACATAACACACCTTCACACATACAAACATAGAGGAGCAGTTTTGGCTTCCCCTGCTGAGACTAGATCATTCCCAGGTTGGGTCGATCAGGGGGTAAACTTGACACCTGACTCTTTCCCTCTCTCGCTCTCTCTCTCTCGCTCTTTCTCTCTCTCTCTCTCACACACACACACACACACACACACATGCACAAGCATTCCCACACCCACACTGTTGCAAACAAGCAGTACTGTGTTATAGTGCACATTCTCGACATATGGCTCCACGCACTTCTGCACCAGTCATACTGTGTGATGCTATCACACCACCGCGTACGCACACAATATGGAAAAACACCTGAGTCATTCCTGTGCCAGCAAAGAGTTCACATGCAGGTTACTTTGTGAGGATAAAGATGAAAAAAGACAGGGTGATATATGTGCAGAATGTATGAAAGGATGGAAAATATATGGGGTTAATACAGCAAGGTTAAAAAAGGGGGAGGAATAAAACAGCCTGAAATCTATCAAGCCCATTGTTTGTTTGTTTGTTTTTTTTGAACAATTCAGAGTTAAGGGGAAAAAAAGGTAGGTAATCTAAAAAATAAAAAATAAAAAAATACTGGAACCAATAATCCACGAATAATATTAGCCATATGTGCAATAAACAATGGGAGACTTTCTAGATTACCTACACTGTGCTGGAAAAGTAACATAATCATGTTGTTTTTTTTTGTTTGTTTGTTTTATTAAGGAATTGCTTTAACAATAGCCTTCTTATTTTTATAATAATGGCAATCTTTGTTTTTGGTAACCAAGTCAACAGTAAATTCAGGACAGATTAAATGGTTTATACAGAAATTATAATAATAATTATTATATTATATATAATTATATATTATATAAATATAAATCTAAATTATATAACTATATATATAATTATATAATATATATAATAATATATGAGTGCAGCCTCAAATGCATGTTTAGGTGCTAAACTGTGAGCCATGCTCAACTTTAACTATAATGTGTTGTACAAGAATAGCAACAGTGTCAAAATTTGTCTGCCGTTTGACTCAAATCGTGCAACAAGTTTCTCCATGAATGTCTAAGGAAACGGGAAACTTCCACCACTCTCCATTTACCCACATCACTTTTGAGTCTCTCCTCAGTGTTCGTTTCTGCCCGTGTTTTCCTGGTTTTCTTATGCTTTTGATTCTTAGTTTATTAGTTTTATAAGTCCTGTTATTAGTTATAGTTCTTTATATTGAATTACTGTTTCCCTTTGTTATCATCTTCCCCACCTCTGTTTTGTCCCTCTTGTGTTTGTATATAGTTTGATTCCCAGTGTGGTGAAGAGTCTGCGTCTCTGTCCGGTTCCTCCTTGTTTCCTGCTTTACTTTGTCAGTCTCAGTCTCATCTGCCTTCTTTTTAGTTTTACTTCCTGGTTTTGTCTTGTTTAATTATTCCCGGCTGTTGCTCCCCCTGTTCCTGATCCTCTTGTTATCCTGTGTTTGTAGGGCTTCTTCTTCCCTGGTCTTTTGTCGTGTCATCATCAATGTGTACCCACGCTGTGTGTCTTCTGCTCATTAGTTTTTGTATTTTAGTTCTGGCACCCGACCAACTCCAGTATAGCGGTATTTGTTATTCCTTGTCTCGCTCTTCTAATAAACCACGTTTAAGTTAAGTTTTGCCTGACGAGTCCTGCACTCTGGGTCCAACCTTGCCTGCCACACAACCCCCCCCATGACAGCCAGTCTGAGTGGCTCCAGTACAGAGTTATGATGATGGAGGGCGGCATTAGTGAAGAGAAACATCAAACTACATAAATCCCAATGCAGAGTATTTTCACAACAGCTGCTCAGCCAGACCTTAAGATCATATATATATATCATATATGCTTATGTAAAAATGAGATCATTAGAGTCAGGAAAGAGAAAGGCAGGTTAGAATATTGTCTGAAATCTTGAAATATGAAATATCACTAAATGGAATTCAGCATTTTGCAGAAATTGTTCACTGTCCACGGGTGGCTGTGGGTCAGAATCATTGATTTGACTTTAATAAATACCTGCAGCTCTCTTTGACAAAACAAAAACAAATCAATGCATGCACTTATGCACACGACACAGTAGCATTAAGTTTAAGAGGTAACATCCCAGCTGCTGCAACCCCCAAGATCCTACAAAGTCCCCATCAGTTTCTGACAGAAGACTTCACTGTTGTATTGGGCCATATCAATTCTCCTTCACTTATTGATCTGAGATGCACTGCTGATTCTGGCGAGAAATGCATGAAACCTGTGGTTATACTGTATTACTTTTGTTGGCAGATTACCTGCTTCCTGATCAGGTTTGCTCATTTGCGACCCATTAATTTGTGGTAGATTGTGTTGGTCATTACTGAAACAAACTCACTGTCTTTTATTATAAATTTGTGCGTTGTTGGTAGATCACCACTCCCACTGGGGCTTTTTTTGTGACTGCTATAAGTAGGTTACATCTGAATCAGGTGGCCAACCACGAAAATGCAACAGGTGTAACAGACCTCAGAGTCCTGCCTATTTTTTTCAGTTAATAAGAAAAATGATGTAAAAAAGCATCTTTAAATCTTTAAAATCCAAACAGTTATACACGAGGTAATCTATGGTACAACTTACATGTGGCATGTTCTCCAGCTCAGTGATCCAACTTATTGTTGAGGGGCTACGCTGATGAAGACACAACCTCTGCATGCACAGAGGCACACGTGCGAGTGCTGCAAGTTCAGATTATCTCTGAAGAATTCTGCAGTGATGTGATCCAGATCAGAAAACAGACAATCTTAAAATAAACTTCCAGTGCTGATGATGACTTCTTACTGAAGCCTCATGGTAACAAAGCCTCTCTTAACAACATGAAGCTTGTAGACTAAATAAAAAAGATGTTTACTGCTTATAAAACAGATCGTACCCACTTGTATCAGTCAAAGAAATCTGCAACAAACAGCCAGATGGAATCAGTGAAGAACACAAAGCGGTGCTGAAATCCAGACATGCATTTTGTTTCCTCAGATATTTATGACTGTGACTCTGGTGCAAACAAGTGGTTGCTGTGCCCACAAAAGACATAACAGGTCGCTAACTTCAAAATGGTTTTCGTGCCTTTATGACCCCAAAATGCCCTCAAGATAAATCAAATCAACTTTGAACTGCAGTACTGCGTCATTTGATTACAAGTGAGAACCTGAACCAGATCCTCAGTCCACAGAGAGCACATATAATTACTGTTTCAGGTCAGTAAAGGAATCGTCTGGCATTTTGGACAAAGCGCCTACTTCACTTCTTCTTGAGGGTGAAGACGAGGATTAAACTCCACTGCAAAATTTATATGAAGCTTCAGCCGAGGGACTGGAAACACCTTTTCTGGCATTGTGTGGTGATCAAAAGTCGGCCTGCAGGCCTTTTTAAGGCTCAGTAATGAACACATTTGTGTAATCTACAGGAAACAAGAATTTAAAAACAGTGAGTTGCAGTAGTCTAGACAAAAAACACTTTTGTCACAGACCACCATTATAAAACAGAGTCACGTATGCCTAGAAATGTTTTTTTTTTTTATCACAATATAAAGTCTTTAAGCAGAGGTGAGGACAGGCTCAGAAGTTAAACATTAATAAGCATTCGAAATGGGCTGCACAATGCAGATGCAAAGCACAGCAAAATCTAGAAACTAGTTTTGCTCATGGCAGATTTCAGGTTTTTTTTTTTTTTTTTTTTTTTTTATGGAATGAGTGCCACATTACCTTGTCTTATATGACAGTTTGTCAAATATTCATTTACACTGACACAAATTATTCTTTTTGTGGTTTTGAACAATTAATTCACCCATTTTCTGCTGTTTATCCGCGTCCAGCTCTCTCCCCAGCCACCAATTCAGTTCAATCCAAACGATCCCCTATGAGCAAGCACTTGGCGACAGTGTGAAGGAAAAACTCCCTTATAACAGGAAGAACCAGGCTCAGGGAGGGGCAGTCATCTGCTGCGTCCAATTGGGGGTGAGGAGTTGGAGACAGGACAAAAGACATTCTGTGGAAGAGAGCCAGAGATTAATAATAACTCATGATTAAATGCAGAGCAGGGTATAAACAGAGAGAAAAGAGGTGAGCTTCTTCCTCTAGGGCAGGGATCCTCAAATCCAGGCCTTGAGGGCCGGTGTCCAGCAGGTTTTCGATGTGTCCCTGATCCAACACACCTGAATCAAATGGCTGAAATACCTCCTCAGTATGCAGTCAGTTCTCCAGAGTCCTGCTAATGACTTCTATATTTGACTTAGGTGTGTTGAAGCAGAGACACATCTAAAAGTTCCAGGACACCGGACCTTGAGGCCTGGATTTGAGGATCCCTGCTCTAGGGGGACACCAAAGCATTCCCAGGCTAACCGAGAGACATAATTCCTCTGGTGTGTCCTATGTTTTCCATTAGTCACCATCTTATTGCTGTGGAGGGACCCCAGTGATTCCAGGGGCTGCATTGTTGGGAGCAATTTGCCCTTGGTTGCCTGACGTCCTACTACAATTTGCGTCCATGAACACAAATCAACGAACCACCTAAAACATTACTGAGCATGTGCAGTGGACTGTGCGATTCAACGGCAAATATGTGGCATTGAAAATTTGAATTTAAAAGAAGCCTGTTTGCGGTCCATTCCTTGATTTGAATGGTTGAAATCATAATCATTAGCGTAGTGTCCTGTGCGATAATTGTGAGATAAAATCTCAGCATATCACCTGGTATTATTGTTTTTGCCTCCTTTTGTATGTTTGACCTTAAGCCCACCACAGCTGAAGGCTGTATGACGTCTCTCACTGTCTTGATTAAACATATCTGCCCTCAGAGTCATACAGTATAAGTTTTAGAGATCATAAAAAAAAGCAATTTCTCACAGAAAATGCATGAAGAAAATTTCACAGCTTTTGAAAATTTATAAACTCCAAGAACTGAATTCAGCCTTCCTCATTTTCTCCACGGGCTGAAGCTCCGGGGCTGTCAGGGGTGAAGTAAAGGCAAAAAGGTTGCGGAGGCTGAATGAGCATGCTGTCACGCAGGTGAACCTGCAGCCGTTTACAATAAAACCAGAGTGATAAAGGAGGAGAGATGATATCTGATGGCTCCACACACAGAGGGCAGAGATGGAGGCAGGCGATGGAGGTCATAACCTTTGATGTCTTCCTGGAACTATTGTGAAACCTGAATGTTTTGGTTGTGGCATCGACGGTGTTTTTGGTGCTGATATTCACAAAGGCACACTCGTACAAGCACGAGCATGCATGTTTTCCTCTACTTGTGAACACTGCACACGTACAGCATGTCAACATGCTCAAAGTCACTTAGGGGAGGTGTGAGAGGTCACACACGCAGATGTTTCTCATGTTATTTTGGCGATTTTGTTTTGATGGCCTCCATATTTCAGCTGCCAGGGAATGCATGCTTTTTTCAGTTGTCTGCAAAGTGGGAGGCATCAGGCCTGAGAACACAGTGAGCTCTGTTTTAAATGTGGATGAGTGTTTGTTCACATGCATTTTGATTTACGTACAAACAAATGTAGTAGGAGAACACTGTAAAACCCACTGTAGATCAAAGTGGAAGTGAAAGCTGTGTGAATGCTTTCTGCCCTGTCTCCTGCTCAATTTCATTTCCATATGCTTGTCTGTTAGTGTGTGTGTTTTGTCTTTTGGTTCAGAGTCAGAAAAAAACTCATTAGAGAAATATTCCACTCAAGCCAACGAAAAGAAAGTACATTATAAATTTAAGTACACTGCACACGCTGCTGGCAGTATACTGTGTAATTTAAGATTTAGCATCATCACGGGGACTCAAGAAAAAGAAACTTCAAATTTGGAAAGAAAATCTCATTTTACTCCCGTCTCTAAATCTCTACTTTGTCTCCTTCTGCCTTGATCTAGCTTTTCCTCTTAACTGAACTTACCATTAAACTCGTAGATTTATTCTCTTTGTCACACTTCTTCTGTCTTTAACCTGCCTTTTATTTTTACAAACTTGGTTTATGCTATTGGCTATGCTATTAACTGTGCTTATTTTATTGTTGTCTGGTATTACCTTCTAACAAATAATACAATCTCTGAGCTTGAGTTCAAAGTATGTGTGCAATGTCTTTAAGAGATATCAACTGAACCTGAACTGGGACTGTGCTGTACTTTCATGTACTAAGACATTATCACAAGATGCAGTGAGTCAGTGGAACCACTCTTATTTATGATGGCGGCCCAGCATTGACCAAATGTCTCCTCCCAAGATTGAACCGAGATCTTTTGGTTGTTAAGCAAACGTCTAAACCACCACAACCTTATAAGTAAAAAAGCCTTATAACTTAGAAACTATGAATTATACTGTAAATCTCTACATATAGAAAGTACAGTTTTACCCCCTGTACCCCATAGGGGCTGTGGCCAGCTGCCTTGCATTTCCCCATAACATCTGTCACTGTGTTTCAACTACTGTTTGTATATAAAAATGTTTTCGTACACACTATACAGTATTTTACCATATATTATTAATTATTCAATAAAACAAGAATACATATGTGACAAATATTTTGCAATATTTTACTTTTTTAACGCTGGCGTCAACTCAAATGCTCTGCTGGTGTTCATCTAGTGAGTCCAGGTTCACCCCATAGTTCACCCCATAATGCTGAGTGTGGAGCATCCACGTCTATTTACTCTGGAAGAGGCTGTAAAACTTTGTGAAAGGAGGTGATACAAGTTGATGAGTCAGTGCAGCTGACCTCTGACCAATGACAGTGATACTGAGATGAGTTTCCATAGGTAAGGGTGGAGATGAGGGGCGAGCAGTGGTGGACGAAGTGGATGAAGAAGAGGAGAAAAAAGAGATTGTGAGAAATAGATGAAGAAATGTACAAATCCTAAATGGTCATATATAGGTTAAACTAGCTGCTTGTGATCTTAAAATGAAAACTAACTCATAAATGACACTTTATAGCAGTTTTTATAGGGGGTATGGAGGGTTATATAAAGTTATATAAAGATTTAAAATATTAAAATTTCATAAAATGTCGTATCTTTAAAACACTGCTTAAAATTCTACTGCCTTTGTTTGTATTGGCAACATTTAGGAAATGACAGTGATATATGGGGATTCTAAAGATCACATTATAGTTTGCAGCCAAATAGCATGTCACATTTGACCTCTGACCTCACTTTTACATTTCACATCTGCCTTTCTTTCAAGTTGACCCCAAAATGTGTTGCAGCTTTAAAGAAAGTATTGTCAAGAGAATGAGAATGAGCTGCCTGGTGAGTTAGAAATATACTGTAGTATAATTTTATATAATAAACTCAAATTCATATTCATGTCCTGTTGTTTACAAATCAATTATCCATTACCTACTCCTACATAATGTTTGTGTAACCATTCATCTGTCATGCTGGTTTTTACTGCACTACAAACTAATTAATGTACATTTAAAAAGAACAAAGAAAACAAAATGATTATATACAAAATATAATATTGTTCCCTTAAAATAAATGCTGCCCAGAGAATGAGCTGCCTTGGCCGAGGTTTTCTGTTGATACTGAGTTCAGGGAAAAGTTGTCAGAGTCACAACTCTTCTGCATATCTGTCCCTTTATAAAATCTATTCTCACTGTATCCTTCCATCCTTCACTCACATTTCTTCTCCTTGCGTGTGAAGAGGCACATTTCTTGACGCCTTTGCAGATTTGATGAAACTCATTATAGCTTTATAGGATTGTTGCACACATGAACACACACACACATTCCTCCTGGTCTTTGTAATGCAGTTCTTTTTTATTTACCTGATCATGTCCATCTGCCTGTAAAACAGCATTCTTGATAAAATAAGTCTACACATTAACACATTACACACACACACACACACACACACACACACACAGAGCCGCCAGCCTGTGTATCCATGCCGGGTCCAGTAAATAACTTTCATGTCTGTTTCCAAAGCACCCTCACCTCGCCAAGACATCACTCCTTAAGGAAACACAGGTGGGCGAAATTTTTCAAATGCCTTCCCTGAGAATGTGAGCTTGCGAGTTTTGCCAGCTGAGGAACAATAACAGTTGTTACTGCGAGGTAAGAGAACGGTCAGTGCAAGGCTTTTTAATTTCAGCTGGATAGCACATTGACCAACTGGATTTAGCAGAGCAGAGAGATGGAAAGTGAGTGGTTTGAGTTTTTAGTCCTCCAGAACTTTACTGCTGATGTTCCCTTTTGCATCGCATTCATGTTTGGTTTGTGTGATTGGAATTAGATACCAAATTTTCAGTAGGGTCAAGTTTGTTTTTATTATTCCATTTTCTGATATTGTTTCAAACAATCTAGGGTGAAAATTTAGTTGGTAACTTGCAATTGCCAGTGTGGATAATTATATAGACCTTTAAGTGTAAATACTAACTCTGTGAATGTCCTGCATTCACATACTAACTGGATCTGACTAAATGTAGTTAAGTTCAGAAGTGAAAAAGCTGACACAACACAGCATATTTATAGTCTGCCATCCAAATTGGGAATGGTAAATGGACTCGTTCTTATATAGCGCTTTTCTACTCAGTCAGAGCACTCAAAGCGCTTATACAACATGTTTTACATTCACCCATGCACTCCCATTCATACAAGCACTTCCATGTTTACTAAGCTAAGTGCTTTTAATTAGCTAACATTCACACACATTCATACTCCGACAGGACGGTCGGAGAGCAACTTGGGGTTAAGTATCTTGCCCAAGGATACATTGGCATGAAATCTGGAGTAGCCAGGAATCGAACCGCTGACCTTCTGATCAATAGGTGACCTGCTCTACCTACTGAGCTACAGCCACCCCGTGTTGTTGCCTGTTGTGTTTAGTGTATCTTTGGGGACATTATTTCTATTAATTCAGATTATCTCTTTTGGGCACAAGTAAGCCAGAACTGGATTTACGTTATTGTTACTCTTGATCAATATCTGTAGGCCTGGCTATCCCAGCTGTTATAGGGCAAGAGGCAGGGTACACCCTGAACAGGTTGCCAGTCTGTCGCAGGGCTAACACAGAGAGACGGACAACCATTCACACCTAAGTGCAATTTAGAATCACCAGTTAACCTAGTTGGGGTTGGGGTTATTCAGTTGTCATTCTGAAAATGTATGGTGTTTTCTGATAATATTGCCCAAGGGACACATGTATAAAGTACTGGTCCTAGCACAGAACCCTGTGGAGCTCCATCACTAACTTCTGTGTGTGAAGAAGACTCCCTGTTTATATGAACAAGTTGGAATCGACCAGATAAATATGAGTTACTTCTAATAATTTCTCATTTCTAACTGTATCAAATGCTACACTTGAGATCTAGCAGGACAGAGATGAGTCCACTCTCAGAAGCCATAAGAAGGTCATTCTTAATCTTCACTTGTGCTGTTCCCATGCTATAACGCACTCTAAATCTGGAATGAAACTCTTTAAATGAGCTGTTTCTCCAAATGTCTAAAGGTTTGTTCATTTTAAATGTCTTCTTCCAATCTGGGACCCTTCACATGTTTATATTAGCTTAAAAATAGTAGCAGATTATTATATGCCAGCTAGCTTCACTAACCCTCCAAACATCACTGGTATTTAGCTTTCCAGCTTTGTTTCCATCCAACGTTATAACCATGCTGTGCATTTTTGTTTATTTATGAGAAATACATCAATTAAAACATGGTCTAACATGGTCTGCTAAAATAAAACTCCCGTCAGGCTCGCAAATCCTCTATTTCATGGACGCCTCGACATTAAACGTCATCCTAACACTTGGGAGAACAGCCACACTCCTTTGTTTTGGAGTTGGAAATATTTGGAGAGTTTTTATTTCTCAGTGGAGCCTCAGTGCTTATTTGCTTTTGCCAACTGAATGAGCATTTGAACCCAGAAAAAGCTAATGACATCAGACTCAACAAGCAAATAGTGGAATAACCTCTTCTTTGAAGCCAGGAGGCCGGGGAAAATATAGCTCAAATATGCCTTCTTTGTTCTTTATCTTCGTGCAGTAGGATGGGTTGACACAAATAAAGATAACCTCTCAAACTGACCATTACCTTTCTCGATGTGTCCTTAAAGAGGACATTAAAGCGACTTCCATTGCCCCCTGACCTCTTCATGAAATGAATCCTGAACCAGATGGACGGGATGGATACATGAGAAACTAATTTTCTTTTTCATCAAAGTGCTCTACATTCCAGAAAACTACCTTCTTGCCAAAACGTTGTAAGTTTAAGACATTAAGTGTGCACATCGTGTGCGAAGGATTGCCTGCTTTTCACCACCAGAAAGAGAAGATGACACAGTGGGTTTGTCTGTGGAGCATCCCTGGTCAGTCTGTATTAGGGATGTTAGAAAGATACTACCCAAACACATGCACACAATGAAATAGCCACTGATCACATTAGTTTATGCAACATGCAGAATAACTGCAGTCGGCTAATGACATAGAAACCAGTGAAAATATATTAAAAAACACATGCACAAACTCACCAGCATACACAAATGACGCTCCAAAGGTAGAAGCTGACCATGCTGGGATATCTGGGAAATCTCTGTGGTCTGACTGTCCATTATTAAACTACAGCTGAAGCCAATATAAGACCAGGGTGGAGACAGTAACATTAACCACAGCACCAGAGGAACCCCAGTCAAGGCTGGGCTGAATATTTGACATAAGGTAAAGGTCTTTATTCCTGAGACAGTATTTGTGAAGATGTCGCCTGGTATGCATTACTCAGATGTTAAAATTACAGTCGATTTTCTCATCACAGATGTTAATATTTTAGCGTGCTTAGCTTAATTGTAAGAATGATTGTGTTTAAAACCTTTTTTCCCCTTTTTTATGCTTTGATAGAAGTTATGTTGTCTTTCACATATATAACGTGCACTAACTAACTAACTACTCTGATGGACAATCCAACGAGATTTATGCTTGAGTGCAAATATTGCTTTCAGTATTAGATTTTACTTAGCGCAATGTGGAGTATTGGTGTTTGCTAAGAATATTTTTATGTACCGAATTAGATAACTGAAGTTATATTTTGTTAATGAACATTGGTCCTTTGAGTGCATGTATTGTTCAGGTTAAGTATGATTTGTGTTTTTATAATCTCATCACTGTCAGTACCAAAGTAATTATAGATCCATATTTTAGTTTTCATTGTTATTTAGTTTTAAATCTGTCTTTTTCAGTTTAACTTCAAGAGCATGTATGCTCATTTCAGTCTGTTTTTTTTGTTGAAAAATGTTCAGTTTATTTTTTAAATTTTTTACCTTATTTTTTCATTCCCTTCAGTATAATTTTCTTTATTGTGTAACTGTGGCATTTGTCAGGGGCAAAATAAAAGAAGTTCAGAATTTCAACAATACATTGGCCTACACGCATCCTGGTCTCAACAAACTCCAGTGCTTCCTGAGGTTGGCTGTGTTGACAAATGAAACCAAATTGACTAAGACTAAAACCAGAGACATTTCCAGTATATTTTTTATTTTCATTAGTTTTGCAAGCATGTCATTTTTTCCCCCCAGAAGTCTGCTTTCTTTTTTCAGTTAGTTAACTAAGGTTCCAGTCACACAGGCCTAGAGATCCACTGGACACCACCAGTCACTATAGAAAAATGTGTATTTCCCAACCGGTGAGTGACTGCTGGCAGTAATGAAATCAGTCGCTAATGCCCTATTCAACAACGCCTACAGACTCAAGCATCAGCTACTAGGGAAAAGTGTGTATTCCATGTACCATGCAAACTACCAACAACTGCGGCAACCTGCCAGCGACCAAAAGCATTTAAAAGGCAGCTTTTGGTCGCTGGCAGGTTGGCGAAGTTGCTGGTAGTTTGCAGGGTACATGCCAACTTGTCTGCAGACACCTGGAAACTCACCAAGTTGTAGTGAAAGTGTGAAAAGTGCAAGGCAACCTGGAAATGGAGACTGTTTGCCTTCAAAGTAAAAGTTGTGCTTTTTGAAACATATTAATTGGAGCTTTAAGATATAGCTTTTAATCTAAAGGGGAATGTATATGGTATAAGCTTGTTTCCGCCAATTAAAAAAAAACAAAAACGCCATCTGTAACTCGAAATTTTGAGTTATGAACTCAAAAGTTTGACTTAGTAACTTGAAATTTCTTGTTACTAAGTCGAAATTTTGAGAAAAATAACCAAAAGTCTAAATTTCGAGTTATGTATCTCAAATTTTTGTATTACTAACTCAATATTTTGACTTAGCACTGCCAATCAGGAAGCTCAGAGATCCGTACATCCTTGTTAACTGGAAGCAGGAAGCTGAAGGTATCAGCTGTCCAACAGATCGACATGAAAACATTGATTTCTTACCATTTATGCAGCTGTTTTTTGCTAGAAGACATTATGATCATTGACGGTCAAAAAGATGTTGACAATTTGTTCACGTTTGCTAGAAACTGCTAGCTCACTGATACTGTCGCTACCCCATTTTTGGTGCATCTGCTTCCGCATAACAAGGAAATGACCTCTTTCTCAGAGCTTCCTGATTGGCAGTGCTAAGCCGAGATTTCAAGTTATTAACACAAAAATTTGAGATACGTATCTCGAAATTTGAGATACGTATCTCAAAATTTTGAGTTACGGATGGCAATTTATTTATTTTTTTGTGGCAGAAACAAGCATCCATACAATGGGTAGTGTTTGCACCCAAATCAGTATCTTTCATGCAAAGTACAAGCAGCTGCAGCAATCTGCCAGCTGCCAACACAATTACAAGAAGGTTTTTAGTGCAGCACCCTCCTTGTGACCAATTTCAGGACCCTCTAGCAACCACCTGGCAACCAGTCAGGGAATACACATTTTTCTATAACAACCAGAGGTTGCCAAGAGGTCACCATATTTAGTTCAGTTTTAGTTAACTGAATAAT
Organism: Archocentrus centrarchus; assembly: GCF_007364275.1. Taxonomy (NCBI): domain Eukaryota; kingdom Metazoa; phylum Chordata; class Actinopteri; order Cichliformes; family Cichlidae; genus Archocentrus; species Archocentrus centrarchus. Next base: position 2,217,632 of record NC_044363.1, on the reverse strand, counting down.
CTTGGCTTGAACAGTTTATTACATTGTCAAAAAAAAAAAAAATCCTCTTGATTTAATGTCCACTAAAGTCACTGTGTTTATATTCTTGTGTTGACTTAGTAACAGCTGGAGAGTTTGGTGCAGAGGATTTGCTAAATGACAAAACAGCGCTAGCTTAATTGGTGCAGTCTCACTTGGTCTGTTATGACCAGTTAGCTAATGTAAGCTAATGTTGGCAAACTTTTGCTAGTATTGTGCTGTAGTTACACTCTACCTGTGCTCCAGCTATACACTGAACAAAAAAGAAAACCTTTCGTTCATGAGCACAAAACACTTTTAGGTATGTCAAAGTTAAAGCCTATACGTTGTGGAAGATAGGGAACATTAGCCAATGTTCAAATTTTAGCCAGATATGGCTTACCTTATAACATTATGATTCTTTAGTGTTACTGTGTTTAAGCCTTCTCAAATAACTGGAGCCTGTGGCGGGGTCACTGTTCAGCAGAAGTTACATGTGCTTGCTTTAAATCAATAAGATAGATACAAATCTGTAAGACAGATTTATTTACCCCAAAGTATCAGATTTACATGATTTCAGCATCCAATCTGGGGTCATGAAGCTTTCGCTACCTAGAGATGACAGTCGTATGGCCCACAATTTAGAGCTGTCCTCTTGTATGTTGAGGTGTAGTGGGTGATCTATGAGGCGCACATGGATGATTTTGGTGTCTGCAAAATAACTAATGTGCCACTTTCCCCAAAACCTCAGTGTTTCCCTTTGAAGCACAGAATGAAAAACACTGCCATTACAATGGTTTATACTGCGAAAGAGAGTTTTTGTCGAGAGGTCAAGGTCGGGATTAGGTGAGAGGTAAAGGTAATCCAGATCCTCTGTCCTTAAATAAGAATGCACACACACACACACACACACACACACACACACACACACACACACACACACACACACACACACACAGATTGTAAAGAAATTTAGGCCTCTCTAGTAGTCGGTGAGGTAAAGAGGTGATAACGAGTCTGTTTTACTCAGTTCTCTCACACGCACAGAGGTCAGGCTGAGGTAATGATGACACTATTGGTGCAATATTCGCACATAAACACACACTACCACCTATCCATACACACACACACACACACACAGACTGAGCTCAGGGTCGCGCTGGGGTAAAAGTTAAAGAAGATTTGGTTTTCAGTGGGAGCCCAGAGACTCATAAATATAGACCTGATACACACAGCAGGGGGAACAGGAGTTCTCTCTCACACACACACACACACACACACACACACACACACACACACACACACACACACACACACACACACACACACACATATGCATGGTAAAAAAATGAGAATCAGGGCGTTGTTTTGTAGTTAGTTTCTAGAGTGGAGTTCATAATATTTAAAATCAATTAAGGAGGAGCATTTTGGAAAACTGCTACATATAATGGCTCATCTAAAAGAGAAAGTGTTGATGATCATTGCTACCCAACAATCCAACTGTAAAACATTAAAGTTTAAAGTAGAAGGGATAGTGGACACGTATATTGGACAAATTATATTAAAGATGGAGCTGCCACGCAAGAGGAAAAGAGGAAGACCACAGAGAAGATTCATGGATGTAATGAAGGAGGACATGCAGAGTGTTAGTGTGAGATGGAGAAAGATGATTTGCTGTGGAGACCCCTAAAGGGAGTGGCTGAAAAACAAGCATATTTGGATAATTAGTGAGGGTTAATGGCTTTTTTTCCCCTCCATTCTTAACTGTTGTAGTTTGTAACATATTTTCCAAACAACTGATGCCTCAGTATCTCAGTTTTTCCAGGGTTGCACTTTGTTGATGGTACTTTCATAGTGACAGTCTGACATATAGGCCAACATAGATTGTGATGAAAATGCTTGTAACGCTTTGTCTGGGGTTGAAACGTTTCAAACATTTTGATAATGTATTATTAATTCCAGAAGCTCAACTCAAGTCAGCAACTCATCCAAAGACACATCTGAAAATGCCTCAACTCACCATGATTTGTTAGCCCACCCCCAGAGGGGTAACAGGGTATTGTTTGAGGGCATGTTTGTTTGTTTAACAAAACTGCAGCAAAACAACCAGTTCAATTCATGCCGATTTTGCACAAAAGCTGGCAAGTGACCCCTAGATTACCTCATTACATTTTTTGCCATAATTGGGTCAAGGTAGAAAAAAAGGAACACAGAAAAATTGAAAAAAAAATTCCTATCTTTGGCCCTCTGGAGCCAAAAGACCAGCCGGCGCGTCCAAATGACATTGTCCATTTAAGATGATGCAGCAGCAGGACGCAGCCTCAGTGAGTCTCCATTTCAACTTATATCAAAAGTGTGGACTTCAAACTACCTACCAGTTATTACATTGTGTTAAGAGACCAAGTACAACCAGAGTTATCGTCAATAATTTACACCATGGACATGCATATATTTGGCCATATCTCAGCTGAAAAAAAGCTCATCTGTTGCAGTAAGAAGCATATTGTCCATAGTCTTGTAACATTTGATTAGGATATTATCCAGATACACAAATATATGACACAGCTTTTGACTTTCTATTGATCCGATCACTCAATTCCGCTATTAAGTGATAAAGCTTTAACAAACAATTAAAATGAGTTAAAAAGTTATTTTACTTAAGCTTTTTATCCGTCCATCCACCCACTCGCTTCCGCTCATCCTGTTGAGGTTCGCAAGGGGGGGCTGGAGCCTATCCCAGCTGTCATAGGGCGAGAGACAGGGTACACCCTGTCGCAGGGCTAACACAGAGAGACAGACAACCTTTCACACTCACATTCACACCTATGGGCAATTTAGATTAGCCAATTAACTTAACCCCAGTAAGTGCATGTCTTTGGGATGTGGGAGGAAACCGGAGTACCTGGAGGAAACCCACACAAGCATGGGGAGAACATGCAAACTCCACACAGAGAGAGGGAGAGGCCTGGGCCAAGGTGGAATCGAACCCAGGCCCTCCAGATGGTATTCTAACTGTGAGGCAGCAGTGCTAACCAGTGCTAAACCTTGAAAAATTATGGGAATGGACGATAGCATTTTGGTGATTCAGTGTTCGGAAAGCGACACGTTTGTGAGACGGATAACGTTCAAATGTCACTCTTTACTGTGTTTTCACAGGGAGCACTCTAATTATGCTTTTTAAAGCTGTAAAGTTGGACAGTTTAACATGAGAGTGTGTGGGGATTGACTCACTTTTAGAGCCAGCCTCAAGTGGCCACTAGGAGGAATTTCATTTTTTGGCACTTAATCATTGGCTTAATTTTTCTGCTTCTAATGTTGTTGTTTGACTTAAACTTTCAGGAAAAGTCATGAAATAAGAAATCACTGGGCTTTATTTAAACAGTTAGATGTTTTTAAAATTATTTTAAAATGCTTGACAGTAGATCTAGTGCTAAGCATGCAACAAGTACATTAGTTTGATTCTTCCGGGTTCCGTTTGAAGAGTTTTTAAAGATTACAATGAAGAATATTCAACGGTGAAAAACTTAGACTTACTTTTTAAGACTTAATTTACAAGTAAAGAATAATTTACTAGTGATTGCTTCCTTACTCACTGTGAAACATGAGAAACAGTGCCGCTCTGAAGTCATTTTGGGAGTAAACAGGCCGGTGTTTCCAGAGATTAGCAGCCATTTCGAAAACTTGAAATTTTTACTTGTTTTCCTTCGTTTGTACTGCTTCTTGTGTTGGCTGTCACAAAATCTTCCTGACTGCTTGTTAAGTGATTTCATAATGATCCTGCTTCTGGATCCAAACATCTACTGAGGCTCTTGTCTTTTTAATGTGCTGCATTGCTTTCTCTGTTTTACACAAATGCTGCATCCAAATACAGAAATACACTAAGAGGGTGAAGATTTCTTATACTAAACTGCAGCAAAACAAGGTGGGTAAAGTGGAAATAGGAACAGAATGATTTATAAAATGTTTAAATATTAACAATAACTATAGCAAATCAAACGTTAAAACTCTTAGTGTCTTAAAAATGCAAGTTCATTTTTTAATTTAATGCCAGTAACACATTTTTCAAAAGTTTGTTGCTTGAGGAGACCAACTGTTGTCAATCTTGCTTGCTTTACAGTGACTAAATGGTTTTTGAATGGGTGACAGGTCTAAACTCGTGGTGTGCGATACTGCAAGATTTGGTATTGATCTGATACCAAGTAAATAGAGGGCCAGTATAGCCAATACTGATACCGGTACCGATACTTTTTAATAATTATTTAGAATTTTCATGACATTTAAGTGTTTTGTGATTTTTTTCCTTTGGATTGTTAATTAAAACCTAGGATAGAATTGGGCAAAGATTATAGGTAAATAGAAAATACTTTATCAAAATAAAAGATTTTGTTCTGAAACAATAGAACAGTAAAAAAAACAATTTTCCCCATACATTGTGATGTCTGGATTTTTTTTCTTAAATAAAGTATACAAAATGATCACTAAAAAACAAATTAAACCTTTCACTTTTTTTCAGGGAGAGTTTTCATAAAGTATAATACAAAAATGTAATAAAAAATATCCCTTCATTCACTAATTTTCTGGATTTTTTTCTTAAATAAACAAGCTGTACAAAATTATCACTCCACAACGTTATAAAACATTTAAAGCAAATTCCTTTTTTTCCCAAGAAAAATATGTTACGTGTCACATGATAGTAAAACATCAAAACACTGTGGGGAGGGGAGGAGCTAAGTGTGCCTTCTCTGTGCTGTTACTGTCACTTAAACAGACAGTCAGCTCGCATCTTTGATGAAACCGCAGCACAGGAGAGAAACTGAAGCTAAAGTATCGATCTCATTACACTGGTATTGATCAATATCGATACCAGCATTGGTATCAATATTATCAATGTTTGGATTGATCCGCCCACCACTAGTCTACACCACAGGCAGGTTGATTTAAGTTATCAGATTTTTTACAGCACATCTATGCTGCTGTTGAATAGTTTAAAGCTGTCTTGTTAAAATAAGGTCTTAATTGGATCTCGCCCGAAAAACTGACAAAGAAAAAGCAGCATCATTGATTTCCAAAAGAAATTTTATATGAACTCAGGCCCAGAGAAAGCATTTCTTTATCTAGTTTTGTATCGCTGAGTTTTAACTTCATGTGGAAATGAAACTTCCTCATTCTGAAAGACTCTCTAAGACTGAGACTCTTTTATATCACTTTACTGACCTGTTGCCAGGTAATTCCTGATGAGCAGGGATCCAAATGTCCTGCCACGAATTTGACTTGGACAGTGGAGGAATTCCATTTAGCACAAAAGTCATGGAAATTCCACTGTTGGTACAAAACTTCATGGTAGCCCATCTAGTAGTTTCCGAGACATTTCATAACCTGCCATCTCTAAAAACTGCACCGCAACGTGGCTGAAAACAAAAAAAAAAAACTAACGTTTTCACAATAACTCTGGCCTGTAGTTACAGTGTTTGGGTAACTGTTTAGTTTGGAGATAATTGCTGGGAAAACAGAGGGTTTGTAGACTGAGTATACGTTTGTGTGTGGCGGGGTGGATGAGAGGGCATCGTTGGGGGCCTGGCGAGGCACTGAGGTCTTGCAGGATCGAGAGTCGTAAATGTAAAATACTGTGCTGCAGTTTTTGTGTGTGTGTGTGTGTGCGTGCGTGTGTGTGCGTGCGTGTGTGTGTGTTGGTTCAGCACAGCAAGAGGTTATCCAAACAAACCACTAGAATGTCAAGTTACATGCCGACGATTCCTCTATGTTTTATTGGCTGACTTCACTGAGTTACTCCTAGGTCAGCAAACACTTGGGTTCTCTGTGTGTGTGTGTCTGTGTGTGCAGGGAAAGAAATAAGAGAGTGATAGTAAGACAGACTGCTCAATATCTGTGTTAATTAAGAGTAAATCTGTGTTTTTTTCCTCCTGTATGTTAGCCTGCATGTGTGCATGTGTTGTGACAATAAGCATCAGGTTACAGGGTGAAAGTGCTGAAAAGAGAGCTGAGGGTCAACCAAAGAACAAGGGGTGTCCAGGGACTGGCTGTGTGTGTTTGTGCGCATAACGCTTCGGTATTCTCCGAATCCATAAGACCTCTTGCCCTCTTGACGAACATCTGAGAATGTGATAACTGGAGAGAATGTGAGAATATATTGGAGAGCGGACGGTTGTGAATTGGGAGAGAAACCCGACGGATGTTTCACGAGTGTATGACCTCCCAGTGACCACAAAGGAGGGGGGGGTTAAACGTTAAAATGAAAGTGATCTGAAGCAAGTGTGTTAGCCAAAAAATTCTTGTCTCGGAGAATATTTGGAAGGAAGGCGGATGGAAAACACGAGCAGAGGCAGAGGAAGGTGTGACCCAGTTTTCAAGACATGTAAAAAGATGCAGCTGTATAAGAGACAACTCTTAAATAATTTTAATAAAAATCAGAAAGATCTGTTTCACAAAAACTGTTAAAAACACATGATTGAGCCACAGTGCTGCATGTCACGTTTTTTCCCACACACTTTGTGGTCTAAGTCAGATATTCAGTAAAGAAACAAGTGGCTGAGAAATGCCAGTAAATGGGTTACATCTATGAGATATTTAAGAAATATTTAAGAAAAAAGTTGATGAGGAAAGTGCTTTAGGGCCTAACCGGAACCTTTCCCCTTACTCTTTGCAGTGGCTTGATCCATGTGTGATGGACCGAGGTAGAAGAAACGATTATTTGATGAGTAAGGAGAGAAACAGTCTGTAGGTCTGCTATTCTTTTCTGACACTGATTTAGGCCTCAGCGTTGAGTCAATAAAAAGTATACAAGGTTTTATGCACGTTTTCAAAGTGTGATACTTGATGTGATTTTTCTAACTGACTCACCACAGAGCTTTTCCCAAACACTGAAGGAGTGATTCATTTCAGACGCTGCTTTTGCCTGCCTTCGTGAGTAGCCTGTTGTGTAACAGCTCTTCTGTGAGACATTTTTATGAGGACAGATCGATTTACTTAACACACAAGAAAAAGCAAGATCGGAAGCATTTATGTGTCCTCCTTTATGTGTGCGTGCACATCTGTGTGTGAGAGAAAGGCTATGAACAGGGCACAAGTTCAGCTCTGTGTGAAGTTATGGGAGAGTTAAAATGGAGAGGAGGCGAGGTCAGGCCAGCTGAGGTGTGTGTGTGCAGAGTAAGTGGGGGTAACGATGTTTAAAGGTAAGTTTAGGGTTACAGCTGGTAGTAGGGAGGAGGGGAAAGGGTGAGATATTTGGGGTTGGACAGAGGGAATAAGGTGAGTTCAATGTCAGAAGGGCAAAACAAGGGGGTGGGAATAAAGTTTGGTTTACGGGGTTGGGCAGACAAGAATGGGGTTTAGGTGGGCTGAAGGGGCAGGGTGAGAAGTTATTGGGAGGGTTAAATTTCAGGCCAAAAGGTGCATATGGAAGCAAAAAGGAAAGATTAGCTGGCTGGTAGAAAGTCCATTGCTATGGGGATGCTACTAATGGTTTGAGTAATGAACCAGTGTGTTTAAAAGCTTAACTGATGCCAAAACACTGTAAAATTTGTAATACTGTGAAACAGGACTTTACAGCTCTGGAGAATTATCAAGGTGCTTTTATCCTCTGTTTTGACACTGATGAGAAAAACAGTGGAAACACCCCTGTTCACAATACCACAAAAACATGCTTATTTGTATCTTGAATTGCTGATCTAGGATAGTATTGGCACAGTGTTTAGCAGAGTATTGGATTACACTGCACTGCAGTGAAAACTTAAGCTCAGTTAAACTTTGCCTTGTAACTGAATCTCCATAGTGTTTCCATTAAGAAACAGGGAGTACGGTAGGACATTAGAACATGGCATGTTCAGACCTATATAAACTATAGTTCGGCCTAGTAGGTAAGATGTGTTGATGGGATCTGGCACTGCATTTTGATTGATTTTGGATACCTCTATTTCTAGAAGGATACATGTTTAAGTAATCGGTCAATATATCCATCTCTTCTGGAGCTGCACTTGGGTCTTCATCACAGCAGCAACAGCCTGAACCACGTAGCTGAGGCACCCTTTTTCTAGATGAATTCCACACCCTCTTCCTGGGAGACTTGGGGACATTTTCAGACTCCTCACAGTGGGACGTTGCATTCAGGAAGAAATGGGTTTCTGACTTTGAACACAAAAGACTTTCAGTTTGATCCAAATGTGCTCAAGAATTTGGATCAGGTTACTTGCAATTACAATTTAATTCTTTTAGCATTACCTACATGTTAAGACCTGACTGAGGTTTGGACATCAACTAACTTCTAATGCGATGAGAGCTTCACCGTGACTGTTTTCACAATTTGATGTCATGGCAACATGGTGATGTGGTGGTCCTGGGTTCACTGGATTGATAGGGCCTTTCACGTTCATGTCTGTCTCTGTATGTTAGCCCTGCAATAGACTGGTGACCAGAACCCTGCCTCTCGCCTTATAGCAGCTGGAATAGGGTCCAATCCAATGGACAATAACATCAGTTTTAATCTAAATGCATTTTTTGAAATACATTTGAATGAAACTTCTTTCTTTTTTCTTTTTTTTTATTATAGGGAGACATGGCTAAATGCTACTTTCTTCAGGTGCCATTAACTGTATTGCAGAAAAGAAAATGCAACAAAAAGACGGACTTTTACCTTTTTGCATCCATCGCATTACTGGCAAACTGTTTCATTTCAGGGGGTGTTCAGGAGGCACACACACACACGCAGGAAGTGACTAGCAATGTGGCAACCAGAGACTGTAACAGTGACAGGCCAAATAACCATTTACAACGTGAAAAAAGTGGGTGAAACAGGTTTCTTCCTGTTCAAAGGGACTTCTTCCTTTCTACTTCAAGTGCTTGCTGATGGTGGTGGTGGTGGGGGGTAGTCATGTGATTGTTGACTGACTGACTGCATAATATTCCGTGTGGCACTTAGGATTTGTGTGTGCGCCTGTTGGTGACGGGTACCAAGTATTCGCGTGTGCGTTGGTTATTTTCAGCCTTCCTTCAAGCACCCCATTCGCCACGGTAAGCTGCAGCTCCAAGTCCATTTTACACTTTTATGTGATCATTGTTTTATTGTTTATTATAAAAAAATTATTCTTTATCTTTATTCTTTATTCTTTAAATTATTCTTTTTTATATCTTACAACGTCTCTGTCTTAAGTGAAACGAACCTGAGTGTCCTTCTTGTTTTGGTGAATTGGTATCTGCTGAAGGTATATTTCCCTGGGTGAAATTCCCAGGGTGGCGTTGTTGGTCTTTGCAGGTGACTCAAATTTTAATTGGCAGATTTTATTTTATCGTCACCTGAGTGTTATGTGCTATATTTGATGTGAGATACAGATAGATCCACCCTACCATAGCCACAGTATCTTGGAAAAGTTTGAAACGTAAGATTGAAATGAAAGGCCAAAACGAATGTATGAGTCTTTTGAACATTTTAAATCTAGCATCTTCTAGTTTATTAAAATGTGCTTGTTTAGCATTTGGCCGCCAACTGCTCCAACACAATCAGGAGTAGAGCGACCAAACTTAGCACACTGAAACTTCTTATCTATAGCAGATATTATGATGTCATCGTGTTGCCTAGCAACCACCAACAGGCTAAAATGGCCTGTTTGTAGCATGTATGCACCTACAGTATCTTATAAAAAAAATTGGATCATTTGTATTTCACGGACAACACACATGATGGAAAACTACATAATGGAAATTTGACATTTCTGTCTTTTATTTGTATGAATTTAGGCCAAAAGAAAAATGCACTTGGTCACATTTAGGGTTGTTCCCAATTAATCAGTGCTTCCAATGACAAACTTTTATGAATGGAAAAAAAAAAATTTTTTTTGGAGAAGATGCTTCAGAACAGTGACACACAAACAGGAAGTGAGTGGTCTTTCTAGTCCTTTCAGTTATCTGTAACGGTTCCATTATTTTCTATTTTTTTCTGTCATTTTGCTTCACTGCAGCTCTCCGTTATCTCTGGCCACCTTACAGTTATTCTTTCTTTCTCTGTTTATCCATCGGTACATTTTCTTTTCTCTCGCTCTCTCCACCGTTCCCCCTCACATCCGTTCCAGGGGGTTAAGTAGACTGTTGACATTTTTGTGGCCCTTTTTGTATTATGTTGGGACTATCAGATTTATACTGACATGGTTCACCAGCGTTACACTGACTACCCTTTTGTCTGCATGTGCGTGTTTATGTGTATGCCTGTGTTTTATAGACTTGACCTTGCTAAGAGTGAATGATGTTTGGAAGCAAACCGAGGAATTCCGGCTTCTGAAATTTCCATAATCCTGACTCTAGCTTTCTTTGTGTGCTGACCTCGGAAACAGCAGTGTTGTTCATTTTGGATGCTGCCTCTTATATATATCCGCTCTCTTTCTCTTTTTCATGCACACATGGATGAATGGGGGATAAAATGCATTTTCACACAAACACATACATTCACACATCCATCACACACACACAAGCACAATTGCAAACATATCTTTACAGGCACGTACGCCTGCAGACAGACAGACATTTGGACACACACACAAGCACACACTCATGGAACATTGCGTTCGCCTGCTCTCCAGCTCTCCCAAGTTTCTGATGACATTGTTATGATCATACTGGAACGATTTAAGCACTGTTACACACACACGGGGTCATGCGGGAGTGATTGTACCTAGCAGAGCCAGCCCGGGCTCTTAGACTTTGATATAAAAGGCCCCCCTACTGTTTGACCTCCTCTGTGAATACACACACACACACATGTGCACCCTTTCAGTGCATGTTATAAATTGGCAACAAGGTGGCATGTAAAGGAGCGAGGGTTTGTGAAATATTTTTGAGCTTGCAACTTTGACTTTTTCCATCCTACATGTATTTTTTTTAATCATATTTTCATTCATCCATTGGGCATATGTCAAAGCATATTTATTAAGAAGCCCAAGAGTGCAGTCATATTCAAAGCAGGGGGGGGGGGGGGGGGGGGGGGGGGGGGGGGGCTGATGGGGGGAACATTATTTTTGGAAAATCTGAATTTTCATGAGGATTAATGGGAAACTATTGTGCTTTTTTTCTTATTATTTTCTGTCATATATTAATGCTACAATGGTGGATGCTCATACTAAACAGTGCCAAAGATTCAGATAATGAGGTCAGCATATGTGCAAGTAATGCTCTGCATGTTCAGTTTCATGCAGTCTTTTTGTATTCTTGGCTCAGCGTAATGTCAGTAAAAAATGGTCACATGATGCAAACAGCTCTTTTGTTTGCATATGCCAGCTAATTAGAAGAAAGCTGGCTTAAAGCATTATTAGCATTATAGGTCCCCTTTACGTTTAAAATGGTAATCTCCAGTTACCATACGATGACAAATAAATACTTGTGCTTTTTCTGATAAATACATACTGTATTTATGTAGCACCTTGAGGCGACAGTTTGTTGTGATTTGGCGCTATATAAATAAAATTGAATTGAATTGAATTGAATTGTATTGTATAGAGCGTATTTTCTTAAATGAATACATATACTATATACTTTCTCAGTAATGACCAACAGTTGCACCCAACTTTCCACAAGGCACATACTGATGATTTGACTAAGAGACCCCTTTTAGGGGTCACTACAGCAGATCATCTGCCTCCATCTCACCCTGTCCCTGCCCCCATCTTCTGTCACACCAACCCTCTGCATGTCCTCCTTCACTACACCCAGGACTCCTTTCTGAGATCTTCCTCTTTTCCTCCTGCCCTGAAGCTCCATATTCAGCATCCTCTGTCCACTATGTTCACTATCCCTCCTCTGCCAGACCGTCTCAGCCTGGCCTCTCTAACTTTGCCTCCAAACCGCTAACCTGAGCTGCCCCTCTGATGCACTCATTTCTAATCCTACACGTCCTGGTCACTACTCACAGAAACACAGGTTTCTTCCTGTTCAAAGGCACTTCTTCCTTCCTACTGTGCCCAAGTGCTTGCTCGTAGTAGTGGTGGTGGTGTGGTGTGTGTGTGTGTGTGTGTGTGTGTGTGTGTGTGTGTGGGGGGGGGGGGGGGGGGGGGGGGGGGGTCATGTAATTGTTGGGGTTTCTTCCTAATATTGTAGGGTCTCATAACATAAAGTGCCTTGAGGCAACTGTTATTGTGAATTGAATCTCAACTTTGTGGTGTCACACTAAACAAACTTCTAATGGGAGTAAAGAAATATGTTGATTTATTTATAAGGCTTTCGTAAATACATGAATATGTACATAAAATATATGTACATACATAAAAACCAAGAGCTACAAAGCCATGCACGAGAAATGAATTGATTTATATGTAGACAGTGCCCCAGGGTTAATAGTCAACCAGTTTTGATGGTATCTTGGAAACGCTTGAAGTGTAAGGCCAAAATAAATGTATGAGTCTTTTGAACATTTTAAATCTAGCATCTTCTAGTTTAAATGCAAGGCCAAAGGCCTCTACTGAATATTTTTGTTAAGTTTGATTTTGCAGATTCAGTCATCAATATTTAATGATATAGGCAACGCCTGGTAATGTTAAATTTGAACCAACACTGATTTTTAGTTACATAACATAACATAGCGACTTCATGCCACAAATTTAGTCATTTCTTCTGGAAATACATAAGTCATAATTCCTAGGAAGTGGTCCTTTGTCACTTGGACATTAAATAGTGATATTAGTCTTTATAGATTTGCTGAAAAAGAATAAGAATAATTACCTTTTAGGGGCAACTTGTTGTTATTTGATTCAATTTTGCCCGTCTCTTCTTATGCATTTTTTCTTTCACTATCAACCCATCCAGCAGTGTGCTGGTAGACCTGCTTCCAGTACCATCCTCCTATGCAGACCACACAAAATCCTCTGTTGCTTTAATCCTTCCATGTCTGGCCTTTTTCTTCCCCGGTGCAGTTTTTTTTTTTTTTTTCATATTGAGACAACATACCACAGATAAAATTGCAGTTTTGACTTTCTAGATCAAAGTTAATACAGTTTAATATGTTTTAAATTAGACCAGGGAATCATAAAGAACAGCTGCAAAGATCTTCACTGAACATGAGAAGTTTAATGGACTTTTTTTTTTTCAAATACTACTGTCAAAACAATCGTTCCTTTTTTTTTTTTTGTAAAGGCGGCATTTGCCAATTTGTACAAAACTATCCGATGCAAAAGTTATTGAATTTTCAATCATTTTAATCGCATATAAAGTTTCATTTCATAAGACAGTGAGAAGAACAAGTTCTTACTCTCCTGGCGTACATCGACTTGGGTCTATTTTTCTCCTTTATTTTCCCTTCATCCATCTACACTTTGCCCTCTGGAACACCTCAGCCCGTCTGTCCTCCAGCCATCCGTTTCTCTCTGCCTAAGTATTCCAGTAATGTGGAAGTATTTATATGCTCGTCTGTCTCACAGTGTGTGTCTGTCCGGCAATATTATTATGGTTGGCAACAGCAGATGTCAGCCTGGCATGGAGGGAAGAATTTGCACACCAAAAGATGGGGGTGGTGTTGGGCGAGGGTGGGGAGATACAAAAGCAAATGAATGAAGCCGAAATAGCCAGTGTTCTGTCCCTGCAATGAGTTTCCATCTTCGGAGCTAGACAGAAAGCTTACACTATGAGCTTTTCCAACAAAAACAAAGCGTAACTTTTCTTGACTTTATTGAAGCTTCTCATAAGTGATTATCCTGTTTTTGTAAAACTGCAAAAAAAAAAAAAAAAAAAAAAGAAAAGCACAAAACATGTTGCAAACAGCACCATTAATGTTACTGCATCCCCATTTGCTATCCAGTTCAAATGCTTGGAAAAGAAACCAAAAATTTCAGTTATGCGGCTTGATTAAACTTAAAATGCCACCTTGATGGTGTTTTAAATGCAGTTACTCAAAATACAAATAGTTTCCAAGGCAACAACGTAAAAGCTAGTTACGCCATGTGCTCTGCCAGGTCTGACCTTCTGCACTTTCTTAGCACCAGAAGGTGGCACTGTGGTTCACAAATCCCCTCGAACATTTGTATGCTCTCATAGTGAGAGCAGAACAACCAGAAAGATGGGGAGAAACAGGGAGAGGTGCCGGGAAGTGACGATAATCCAAGCAGGGTTTTTTTTGGATTCCCCTTTAATGTTTCTTTTTCATCTTGTCTGGCTTTCCATCCCCTCCATCTCTCATATAATCTGTGATGATGAATGAAATCAACAAACTTGTAGAAGCCCTTTGGCTCCGATGGCGAGTCATTATGTAATCAGTCATGCTGGCAAAAGTGATGCTCTACTTTCTGTCTTCACTACCAAATGAAGAGCTAAGAAACGATTCCTCTATAAAAGATACCCGCTTATATTTACCCGCTGCCAAGAGCTTAAATAGACATGTGTTCAGGATTATCATGTGACTTCCTCAATTTGTCAGAACTGTAGTGGTTGCATAAATACCAAAGCAGGGCAGACTGTAATGATTTTAATGTGATGTGTAATTACTGTAATTATAAAGCTTCTTTCTTTAATTTATCTTTGTCTTTGTAGTTTTGTGCTGTTTTCTGTGGTCTTTCTACACTGAATTTCCCAGAAATCATGTGTCAGTCAAACTCTGTGTGACTCTGACATCTTGTTCTGCTCGTTTCTGCTCGTTTCTTTGTCTTCTTATTCTATTTGGTTTCATGTACTGTTTATAGTTCTTAAACAAAGATAGGATATTGATTTTGTTGCCTCTCATTACTGCCTTAAAAAAATGTGTCTCCTACTACGTTCTATAAAGTTGACCTGTGTGCTGTTAAAAACAAAAAAGTCAGCCCAGCTAGTGGCAATATTTACAAATATGCATCAAATACAATGTACATCTCATACATATAAAACTTTTAAAAGCTTATTCGTATTCGGTAGCTGGTCGTGCATCTGCTGTTGGAGATGAGTTGAATCCATTGCTGAATTTTTGGAAGCGTCTGTCAGTAACTGACCTGAAAAGCACAATTCAAAGCATTTACTTGGAGAAACTGTGAGGAGGACACGTTGACAGATGAGGTCAGGCAGGAGTCTCTGTGGATCTGTAGTGAGAGGAGGGAGCGGGTGGAAGAAAGCCCAGAGAGGTGGAGGTATGCACTGGAGAGAAGAGAAATGAAGGTCAGTAGATGCGAGACAGATTACGTGTGTGTGAATCAGAGGGAGACAGGTGTAACAGTGAAGATGCAAGGAGCAGAGGTAGGGAAGGTAGATGAGTTTAAATACCTGGAGTCAACCATCCAGTGGCAATGGACAGTACAGGAGATGTGAAGAAGAGAGTGCATCCTGGGTTGAGTGGGTGGAAGGAGTGTCAGGACTGAGACCTGCTATGATGCATGGTTTGGAGACGGTGGCACTGACAAAAAGACAGGAGGCCCAGCTGGAGGTGGCAGAGCTCAGATTTTCACTGGGAGTGAGCGGGATGAACAGGATTAGAAATGAGTACATCAGAGGGACAGCTCAGGTTGAGCAGTTTGGAGACAAAGTCAGAGAGGCAAGGCTGAGATGCTGTGGATGTGTGCAGAGGAGGGATAGCGGATATATCTTATATAGGATGGTAAATATGGAGCTGCCAGGTAGGAGGAAAAGAGGAAGACCACAGAGGAGGGTCATGGATATAGTGAAGGAGGACATGCAGAAGGTTGGTGTTTGGATAAGGTGAGATGGAGGCAGAAAATGTCCTGACGCAATCACCAGTGGGAGCAGCCAAAAGAAGACTGCCCTACTATAGACAGTTAGTGTTTCCCAGTTGAAGTGTTACAAACAGTGGTGACTCATTGTGTTGCTACTTAAGAGATTAAGACACTGGTGGAGTGTTCATTCTTTGTCTTGTGAAGACTATGAATGCACACATTTCATGCTAATCTGTCCAGTAGACATTTCCATCTGACCACATGTGGTGGATCATCCCACAATAACCCACAGAACAACACAGCCAAGCATGAGCCGCTTATTTTACCTGAAATGAAACTTTTCTTTGGAGGAAAATGATGTGCACCTGCAAAGAAATTAAAACATAGTTATTATCCTGCGTTCATCCTCAATTTTCAGCGAAGTTGTAAAGATGACCAGATGATTATTATTATATTTACAGAGCAAAAAAGTGAAATCTACTTCAAGCACAGGTGCAACCCCACTGTCCCTTTATATAGGCATAAATGAAATGAGTGACACTCGGACAACAAGATCTCAGAAGAAAACTGACAAGAGAAAGCTTTCAAAGACACTAAAAATGGGAAATTTCCCAGGGATGGTGTCATGCTCAAGAGCCCTTTGGCAGTGCAAAGACTTAACTGAACCTCTCTAGACCTGGTTTTTCCTTATTCCACTTTATCTGCCTCTTCGTTTCAAACTCACACTTCAAACCAGATGCCGTTTGGAAGGTCCAGCCACGACTCTTTATGTCTGTTCGGTACATATTGAACCTGCAAGCTGAAAAGCTTAAATACATTAATAAATAGCACTTGGCGATGAAAGGCAGCCAAACTCTAGGATACCGTCGGGAACTCTCAGCAGCATTTCCACAAAAAATATGAAGGAAGAAGAAGCCAAACTATAAAGAACCACTCTGCCCACATTCAGGCTGTTCAGAAGATCTGTTTCTCTCTTTAGCTGAGTCATTAGTAAAGACAGGCCTTTATGATCTGTTTATGACTGAAATACTGAGTCCGGATGTGTGTTTGAATCAGAGTTAAAGAGAGAGGTTGAAGGAGGCATGAGGGTGAGTGTATATGAGTGAAATGTTATTTGAAGGCCATATGCTAAGTGTGTGCATACTTGAAGGTAAGAAATAAAAAAAATTCTGGCGTGCTTGAGCATTAACACACAATAAACTTGCAGGAAACTTGTGTTCTGATACAACAAGCCGTCTAGTGTAGACAGATGTTGAATTCACTGACAGATAATTAAAGCAATAACTGGCTCTTCAAAAAATGTTGGCCATATATGCCGTTCTCTGCTTCCTGCTAATTATTATCATTCAGCAGGCTGTGGGATAGATGGACACGAACAAAGACAGCAAAGTGCAAGAGAGGAAAGCGACGATAATTGCATAACAAAGAATGAAAAATAAATGAAAATCGTATTTCTTTGTTTCGGGTAAGCCGTCTGTCCCTTGTGAATCTCTCAAGCACGTTTGACTTTTGGAACTTTTGCACACACAGAAATAAAAAGCAGACAAAAGTGTTTTTTTTTGGTTTTTTTTAATGTTCGACTTGGTTTCATTTCCCATAATTCCCGCCCTCCTTGTCTCTCCTAAACCCCTGGCTCAAAGTTGATCGCCCTGCTACAAGAACACACACATACACACATGTGTACACACCCATGTGGACTTGTGCAAGAAATACACATACGCGCAGAGCTAAACATATGCAAACATGCATTCGAGCCACGACTCGAGTTCACGCCCGCTAGCCTCCAGTGAGCTTCCAGGATATCTTCAACACCTCAAACTGGCAGTCTCCGTCTATAGAAAGAGAAATCACATTACAAAAAGAAAATGAGAGGGAGAGAGGAAAAAACGGGACCTGAGGCAGAGAGTTGGGCCGAAGACAAAAGGGGCGAGGGGGGAAATTAGACAGAAAACGATGAGAGACATTTGGGCAGGAGATCTGGTGAAGAGGTCGAACGATAGAGACACAAGAGAGCGATTTTGGAGCGAAGAGAGAAAAAGATGGTAAGAATGAAACAGCATCAGAAACAAAGACAAAAGGTCAGATTTTATCTGCTCATTATGCTTAGAAGGAAACAGGGTGAAGATGAAGAGCCTGTTTTGTCATTAAAAATAACTCTTTTTTCAGTTGTGGCCCTTTAGCTCCAATTGTTCAATGACTCTTAGGCAACAGTGTGGTCCAACGCTTGCAATGCACATGCAAATAAAACAAAAAACAACTACTAGTATAAAAATGAATGGGTAGCTCAAATCTAATATTTGCTCTTGATTGCTGTTTTTTACTCGGGGTGAGTGTAGCTGCATCAGCTCAGCCACTGATCTGCCACACATGGAA
This sequence comes from Archocentrus centrarchus, assembly GCF_007364275.1. NCBI lineage: Eukaryota > Metazoa > Chordata > Actinopteri > Cichliformes > Cichlidae > Archocentrus > Archocentrus centrarchus. The sequence continues at coordinate 2,199,642 of NC_044363.1, read as the reverse complement.
GTTTTGTTGTAACATTTGAGCCACATCTGGCTCAGAACACTTGCTCTAACCTGTTTCGGGCCTCCCTCCTGACCTTTGGTCCACATCTGGCCCACACGATATTTGCTATTGCCCTAACAAAGCCGTCTGTGCCAAACGTTGCCCAGATCAGGCCCAAGTATGTCTGCTATCTGGGTAGTAGCCTGAAAATCTGATTGAATTTGTATTTAGTTTCACTACAGCTTTTCCTTGGATCTAACATTCAGGTTGGTTACTTCATATTTGGAATCAGGGAGTATTTTTGTGCTATAGCAGAGATTCTCAAACTTTTTTTCTGCCAAGCTCCTTTTCAGAAGCCAAAACCAGCTCATGGCTCCTACAGCGTTTCCTCTGTCATTAACAAGGATAGGGAAAGCAAGTAATAAAAAAAGCTCCCAGGTCAAACTCTTGTTCCTTTTATATTTCCTGAAGAATTGCATACAGCTAGCATATATGGTCATTCACAGCCCCCCCCCCAGGTTTGAGATCCACTGCAGTAGATGATGATAGTGAGTGGACAAAGTTGCCAGGAATAGTGAAATCTTTCTTTATGGATTGAGGAAATGTATCGTCTAAGTCAGCTAAGGTTAGATGGTACAGATTTGATCCATATTTTTCTGATGTTGAAACAAAAATACAGGAAACTCTATTCAAATCTAAGATGTCAACAACTTTTCAGAGGTCTTAAAACAGACTCAAAATTTTGGTGTGGATGAACCTGCTCAGGATCCTGACATCAACCACATTCAGCACTTTTGGGATGGACTGGAGCTCAGACTGATGAGGCCTCATCACCCAGCATCATGTTTTTAAACCACATTTTTGGTCCTGTGGTTGAACTGAAGTAACTATATGCAGCAATCTTATGGGAAGACTCCCCATATAAGTGGAGGCTGTCACAGCAGTGCCGCTGGTTCTAGAATAACATCGTCAATTTTTAGGCAAGTTAATAGTTTTCATCATAAAGTGGAAGTTTTTTTTTTTCTGAGTTCTTGTTTTGTTTTAATTCAAAGTTAAAATGCTTTAAATGACCTGGCTGATGTTTGCAATTTATGCCATCTTTGTTCTCATTTTCTATGATTTTTGCTTTTACTTTTCCAAGTGGAGTTGGGGATTGTCTGATTTACTTCCCATCCAAATCACTTTCTACTTTTTCCCATTGAGCCAAATTCTCATTGGCTGCTTCCAGGATCGCTGACAGATCTCCACCTTGGTGAGTCTTGGCTTGCATTTGACTGTGTGAGCCCAGCCAGACTGGACGGACCAAATCAAACACCTTATAGTACAAGAAGAGGAGGGAAAAAAAGCATCTTCTCAGGCTCCGTCGGGTCTGGAGCGACATGGAGGGTCAATACCTCCAGTTTTGAACTCATTCAGACCGCACTTGACTGTCGGGCCAACTTCGTGGTGGTCTAGCTGGATAATGAATAGGCACAGGAGTGATGTAGATGCATTAAAAGCCTAATAGACTAGTATTGGACTAAAAGGAGCTTCACTAAGAAATCATTTTATTTTTTAGGTGGACAGAATTTTTTAAAATTTCTGTCCATTGTTTCTGACTCAGTTTTTCATCAGGGATGTGTACTTGAATGATGGATAATAACGAAAATGTCCAGTTAAAAAATAAATACAAATTCTTTAAGGTTAAAGTTAGTCTTTTAACCAGATACCTGCATAGTGACGTTCAGAATCTGTAGGCAAAGGACAACATGCTGGAAACCTTCTGATTTACACTTATAGATTTAAAATGGCCAATCATGTTTGATCAGGCTTTGATTGCCATCCAGCAAAATATTCCATGTTGAGAGCAAAATGGGCATTTTGGTGGAACTGGTGGAAGAAACAGTAAGTCTCATCCTAGTTATCCAAAGCAACACCAAAAGTCCTGAAAAACTGGCTGTTACTCCAAGAAGGTAAGTCTGCAGACAGTAGCCAATTGGTTCACAAATTTGGTTAAAGGAGCTTGAGGCTGGCATGATATTATTAAGTATGGTCCAATCAAGAAGAACTGATAACATTTTTAGGCAAATGGATGTCTGGTCCTCAGCCGGGAGCTTCAGTGCATGGCAAGTGACAACCGCCGGGGCTGAAATATGACTCCAATGAAATCTGAAATCTGGCACTAAATGTGAATCAGTGCCTTCAGTTACCTGCACAGTGGGTGGATAGAATGAGAAAAAACGTGATTACCTAGTGTGTGCATTTAAGGTCTCAGTGTTGATTAGTTCTTTGTTGCCTTGTCGTCTGTGTACACCCCAGCTGTGAGTTCCCCTCTTTAGTGTTTTTCCCTTTTTCTCCCAGGCTGGTTATTTTGTCTTCAGTGCAGCCATGGTTGAGATTTTGTTATTGTATTTTGCATTTTTCTATCTTGTGAGCCTCCAGCAATAAAGCTGTTTGAGTTTAGCTCAGTTTCACACGTCCTGTGTTGGTGTCCAGCCCTGCTTGCCACACAGCCTAACCCTTTGTTTGACACTTTGTGACCTCAGAGGGTCTGGACAAGTGCAAGGAACAAGCCAGAAAGTGGTCTCACTTGTTTTTGGAGGCTGTTTCATGGGCCATCCAGGGGCGTAAAGACCAGAGAAGAAGAGTCTCAGAGTTCCCACTGACTGGCTGCTGGTTTGTATTAATGGGCCTCCCTCACACTGCGGCATGATTCCCTCTGTTAGTACTGTATGGGGGGAAACGGCAGGGCGGTTTCAACTGCCTCTGGTGCTGATAGTTCCGACTCCTCTCCTGCTCTTCTTTCTCTCTTCCACTTCCTTTCTCTCTCCATCAATCTGTCTTTTCAGTATTACCATTTGTCTCTTTTCCTCTAGCTTCTCATCTCTAAAATCATCACCCTCCTTTTATCTTCCTCTTCTCATCTTTTTCTTTTCTTGTACCTTCACCTTTCTGATTTTCCTCTTCTTTTCATCTAACTTCATTCCCCGTATCCTCCCTCATTTCCTTTCCTTCTCTTTTGATCTCTCCTACCCTTACTTCTCATGTCCTGTTTTTGCTTGTCTCATCCAATTTCATTTCCTCCATTTCTTCTCTTATCCTCGATTCCCCTTCTTCATCTTCTCGACTTTCTCTCTCGTTCATGACCCTCTTCTTCTGTGTCCCTCCTCCTTATTTATACTCAATTCATTGTCATTGTGTCCATAATCCCTCCAATCTCATTGTACATCCTGTATAATGACAATAAAGGCATTCTATTCTATTCTCTCTCAGCTTTCACAGAGTTGTTTTCTACCTTTCTTTCCATATCTCTCTTCCCGGCTCCTGGTTCCTTCTTTCCATGTCTCTCTTTTTTTTCTGTGGCAATCTCTTCTCTGTTTTCTTGCATCTCGTCCTCCCGTCATCCCTTCATCACCTTAATATTTCTGCCAATTTATTAGCTCTTCTCTTCCACTCTCCATTTTTTTCTTGCCGGTCCTGTCTCTCATCCTGATTCTTTCCTCTTTTCTCCTCCGTTCCTCTTTCAACTCATCTTTACCTCCTCCTGATTTCTTCTCCTCTGTATTCACTTCCCTCCCGGTCTCTCTGCCCTCTGTTTGACTCGTCTCTTCATTAACTCTGTTTGGAGACCAGTAAACCAGCTTGCCTCTCACAAACCTCCCAGTGCCCCCATTTAAAGTACGGACAAACAAACAGAAAGCATGGAGGGAGCGCGCACACACATAAGCATACACGCATGCACACAAACAAGGACTCACATGAACATAACACCCGCAAAGGCGCACAAACACACACTGTGTTTGTCTGATGTCAGTGCCCACTAACATTTAGCTCAATGGCGTGTTTATAGTGTATGTGACCCCGTGCACTGTGGCGTAACAGCCATATTAAAACACACACAAAAACAGCAAAGCTCAGCGTCTTTGAGAAACCACTTTGTTTTGTGTGCAGTTTCATATTTTCGGACGATTTTATTGATCGCAGGGTTATTTCAGAAAGTTAGCGAGTAAACACAAATAACGAGGGAAAACTGCATATTTCTGTGTGTGCGCGCGTGCGTCTTCAGTGCTTCCAGATGTATATTTTTTTGTTATTGATTAATGAAAGGAATAGCAGTGGAGATCAATAAAAAGCAAATTGCAACACAACAGGACATAAAGCCAATAAACAATTGGATGCACCGTTCATTCATAATCACATTCAAATGTTTTGCTATGAAGAAATTCTCACTAATATTTTCATTCAGCTGTTAACAGATTGCAGAAACTATTAAAAGTCCTCTTCTGTGTTGCATTTTTTTTTAAATAGCAAGATAGAAGCAAAAAAACAATAAAGATCAAACCCGAGTCGCAACACACTCTGGCTGTCGTAAGGATCACGACGGAAACAAAGGAGGAAATCTGGTGACGGGGTTACAGAACTGCAAAGAGTGCATGGGGAGGAAAACATCACATCAGCAAATGCTCCAGTGCTTATATAGTACTTTTCTACTCAGTTTCAGTAAGTCTTACTACAGATCTCATTCACCCAAGTGCTTTCTCTGTGCCTAAGCACTTTTAACCGCTTTCACACACTCACACCGTTATGGATGCATCAGGGGAAGCTTGAGGTAAAGCATCTTGCATGTTGGACGACCCTATTGCTCACAGAAATAGGGTCTAGCTGGGGCCTTTCTGTGTGGAGTTTGCATGTCCTCTGGCTGTGTGGGTTCTCTTTGGGTACTCTGGTTTCCACCCAGAGTCCAAAGACATTAATTAACTGGTGATTCTAATTTTAAGATAGGTGTGAATGTGAGTGTGAAGGCTTGTCTGTTTTGCTGTGTTAGCCCTGTGCTAGATTGGCAGAGTGTCCAGGGTCTGCTCAACCTTTTGTCCTATGACAACCCCGAACCCTAAATTGGATCACTGGAAGAAAATGGATGGCTGGATTATAATTATCCCTGAAGTTTATCATGTATCATGATTGCAGAGGTCATCTATGTTTAAAGAAGTAGTAATTTTTCTCTTCCTGTTTGGCCTTGCTGCCTCTCTTCTACTTTATCCCCTTTATTCTGTTCCCTTCTTCTTTGCTTCAACACCTGTTTTTACCAGCTCATTTTAAACTGTCAAAACTAAAGTAGTACTGTGCAGCTTTCACAGTAATATACTCTATTACTCTGTTGCCTGACCCTCTCTCTGGTTTTGACTGAATGTTCTGAATGTACCTCGAACTTCAAGATACTGACTCCTGCAAGTCAGCCAGTGTGTGCGTCTGTTTCATGTTCAGCCTCTCAGTGTGTTTGCGTGTCCCTACGACGACCCAGATCTTGGCCTTGGCGTTCTCCAGCAGTTTGGCTCGGCGTGCCAAACTGTCTTCAGATGCCACACACACAAAAATGCAAAGATTTTTGTGTGCTGTTGAAGGCGGCTGACATATAACAGACCATGTGTCTGAGTGGCAGTTAATTGAACTGGAGTCAGTCTACCAGATCTGGCTTCAGAGCTGTTTAATTCCATTACATTCATTTTGTTGTTAGCGCAACAGGCCAAACTTCTCTTTTTACCTCTGTCTGTTGCCCCCTCTAAGTTGTTCTTTCAGCTTCGTCCATTCCTGTCTTCTGTCTTACATCCTTTTTCAGTCCTCTGCTTTACCACAGCCCTCTTCTGCCCCTGTTTGCAAATATTATTCTTACCAAACAAACAGCACTGCTGCTGGTTTAGCAAAATGTTTAAAAGAGCCTGTGTTGCAGTTATATCAGTGACAGGCTGTGGCAGTGTGACATCGGTGCAGAAAGGTCAGGGTTCATGGGTTGGCTGTTAAACATGTGCGGCTTTGACATCAGGTTTCTTTTCACCAAACCTCAACCAATAAGTATGGTTTTCAACTGTATGAACAGACATCTGCATATGAATATGCAGAATCTGTCCTCAAGGGACAAAAAATTTGGTACTGAAACCTCTCTGGTTCATGTTGTAGCCCACTTAATTTCTGTCATGTCTGAGCAGGCTTTGGTTACACGCATTCTACAACAAAATACAATCTCTAAAACCATTTGTTGTCGGATGGATTTTGGTTTTTGTGCGTTCTTTTGAAAAATGTACCTGCATTCATAAACAATGACTGAATAATAGAACCAGAAGCCTCATGTAGTTTTCTGCTGGTTGTACCAGAAGCCCCAAGAATTTGTCCGCTGCAGTGTTAATTTCGTTGATGAAATATTGTCGTCATAGTTTTCGTCAACGGCCCTTTTTTTCATGATGAAAACGAGATGATAACTAAATAAAAACTGCCTAAAAGGATAAAAGCGATGATGAAATTAATTGACACTTTCGTCAACGAATGAAACGAGACGAAAATGATTGGCGGGGACGAAATCCAATCAGACCTTATTTAATTTTGTGACAGGGTGGGACAAGTTAGAAAACATCCAATCAAACGCACAGTTGCACAAATTTGCTCTGAACCCAGTGTTACGTTGATTCGCGTTTCCCCATCAGATATTGTTTCCCCAGCGTCTCCTCGCCGCTCCGCACCGCCCACGCGGAAAAAACGTGCGTGCTTGCGCCGCAAGGGAACTACTGACACCGTGAAAGGTCAAACAACGTGTTTCGGCGAAGTTGTTCCCACTTTTTTGCAACTGCCCAAAACTTGGAGAACGCCCAATAAGTGCCATCAGATACAGTTCCCCCCGGGTGTTAAACTGGGGGAACCATATCTGATGGCTCTAATGCACCCATTAGATACCGTTCCCCCTGCTTTTGACCTTTCACGGTGTCCGCAGTTCTCTTGCAGCGCAAGCATGGCGCGCTGGTTACAAGCGTGGAACAAGCACGCGCGTTTTTTGCCGCGTGGGCGGCGAGGAGACGCTAGGGAAACAGTATCTGATGGGGAAACGCAAATCGACGTAACACCTGTTAGGACAAACTAGCCTGCGTTTTTCATTACTTCTGATAGAACTAAGTTATATAAACAATGTCAGCAGGGAGAAAGAGAAGAGCCGATGTATGGACACATTTGTCCTTTGATGCCGTGACAAACAAAACGATGTGTAAACCATGTGGGGCGACTATCTCGGGTAAAAACACGACAAATCTTAAACAACATCTGCAAACCAGTCGCCCAGATCTCCATGCAAAGGTAAGCATTTTAATGTCATGCAGGGTAAAGTGTTTTTCCCAGTTTAGCGTTTGTGTTTAGAGAAAATCTCCACACCGCGGTGGATTAGCCTTTCCTAATCTTAGTCCTGAACACTGCCCTGTACCTTTCAGAGCGTCCTGCTGTAAAACGCTCGTATATCTCAGTAAGGTGGTGTTAATGATCAGGTGTGTGGGAAGCAGGTGAAACGCGAATGTTAATATTATTAATAATATTCCATAACTCTTAATAAATGTTTAATTTTGTGTGTGTATAATGACTAATTCAAGGGAACTGAAAACAAGAAAAACATTTACTTTATCCACCCTTATATTTTAGTCGACTAAATCGACTGTAGATTTAGTCGACTATATTCTCACGATAATTTCGTCGACTAAAACTAAAACTATTCAGATGATTAAATTATGACTAAAAACTAAATTACATTGTCGTCAGAAAACTATGACTAAAACTAAATCAAATTTGCTGTCAAAATTAACACTGGTCCTCTGTCCCCGAGGTTAAAACAAAGATTAAATGAAGGTTTTTTGTTTTTAGAATGATGTGGATGTATAAAGAGTTGATCGCATGGCTGAGGAAAATGAGATAGAAAAAAAACTTGTGAAAAACAGAAAATTTAAAACATCTCAAACCTTTTGTGTTGTTTCACTTTGCAGTCTGTTAACTAGGTTTTGTTCACTTATTCAGATTCTTCTAATCAGCCTGTCTCAGTGACCACTTTAAATTTGATCAACTACAGTGACAAAGGTGGAGACTAGCAGGTGAGCCTATTCTTCTCAGAAATTAGAATGTACCAAAACGGAGCTGAAATTACATTTGCACTGATGTGGAGGCTGTACTGATTGTATTGGTTATTCTGCTGCCTTCAAGTGCCAAAAACATCCACTGCTCTAAGGTTAGGAGACAGTTGTGGTCGTAGTTAATTAAGGAAAGGATATGCTGGCTCATCCACCTACCTCAGCTTTTCTTGGTTTTTCTGAGACACGTTTAACAATATCATGTTATTCCCGACTGATAATTCATTCGATTGCAGAAGGTCTTGGTAAACATGGAAGTGTATTTGAACAACTTAGGACAGAGAAGCAGCATTCACAGCAGGCAGAATCAAAAATAATTTCAAATGTTTCAACAAGTCTTCCTCCTGCACTCTGGTTTTCTTCTTTTTTCTTGCCACATTTCTCTTTCTCAGTTCACCCTCTTAACCTTTTTCTTTTCCCACTTATCACTTTCCTTCTTCCTTCCATCTCTCCTTTCATCTCTCCTCCCAAATCCCTCAATTCTGCTTAACATTAACATAGATTTGCAGAGACACAAAAAGCAAAAGATGAGAGTGGCCAACATGGGGTTATAGTGGGAGATGATTATAGATGGAGAAAATGTGTTTGACTTTGTGTGTTGTATTGGGGGTGTGTGTGTGTGTGTGTGTGTGTGTGTGTGTGGGGGGGGGGGGGTGGGGGGTTTTTTTTTTTTTTTTTTTTTTTTTTTGTTGTTTTTTTTTTTTTTTTGTTTTTTTTTTTGTTTTTTTTTTTTTTTGTTTTTTTTTTACGGCTCATTATCTCGTTATGTCTCCAACAACTCACGGACCATTGGGTAAGAAGACACTGTTTGTGTGTGTGTGTGTGTGTGTGTGTGTGTGTGTGTGTGTGTGTGTGTGTGTGTGTGTGTGTGTGTGTGTGAAACTGAGCACGCTTGCATGCTTGCAAGGCTTTGCCTTAGGTGTCAACACAAGTGCTGTGCGATCACCAGAAAATTTCTCTGCTGTAGTTTTTGGTTTCTTTGCAAAATCAGGATCAGCGCTTAGGAAGGGAATCGCAGAGGCTGTATCCTGCACGAGCAATCAAAGCTGCACTGTTGGTGCAGACTAGCAGCAGTCAACTTTGGGCTGTCAGTTGATGAGCTTTCTGTGACAGTACACAACAAAACAGCACAGATATTTACTTGTGCAATTTTCTCCAAGCAGATGTCATAGAAGCGCCACAAAAAGCTTGGTAAGGATTGTTGACTTTTTTTTTATTATGCTAATAAATATTTTCAGAAAAATGGATGTTGGATTTGATCACGCTGGCGGAGCGCGAGAGAGACGGAAAGAAAAGAAGCAGTAATAAAAATGAAGGGGGAGAAATTCTGGCCTGAAAGAAAAGCTCTGATTTTTGAGGTCTTGTCATCACCTTCTGAGAGGTTTGGACACGCCACAAACACACACACACACACACACACACCCACCCACTCACAAACACATACACACATTTACACCCACACGTGTGCACACACACACGCACACACACCACACACACACACACACTAATACATGGATCTGGAAAACTGCTTAGTAAGGACCAAAATCTCTGGGTAAATCAAAGACGCCTGAAGGCAGAGACAGCAAAGAAAGAAAAAAGAAAAAGGGAGACAAGTTCAGATGGACAGATACTGAACGTGGAAAGGGCTTTTCATCTGTATGTCCTATTTATACAAAAAAATAAATAAATAAATAAAAATAAAAACTTGTAAGGAGCCTCAGAAGGAGCAACACAGCAGGGATCCCTCTTACTTGACATTTGACCTGAACAGAGTCCAACAAAGTAGAAGTATTGGCAGCAAGACAAGTCGATCAGTTAGCAAACAGCTGCAATTCATTTACATGCTTAGAAACCAAATTAACAGAAACAAACTGAGTGGAAATTTTTGGAAAAATAAGCAGGCATCAAAGTGGTGTACTGGTGAGCACCGTCACCTCACAGCATGAAGGTTCCCAGTTTAAACCCACCAGTTGGCTGGCGCCCTTCTGTGTGCAATGTGCACGTGCCTGTGTTGGTTCAGTCAGGATTCTCCAGATTCCCCCCACAGTCCAAATGCATGCACGTTAGATTAATTGTGATCCTTAATTGGCCGTAGCCCATTGACCTTATAATAAACCTTTGTCCAAGGATAGCTGGGATAGGCACAGTCGCCCTGTGATCCTGAACTGGACCAGTGGTCCAGAAAATAGATGCAAGTTTTTTGGGGGATTATTATGGGGTGGCTGTGGCTCGGGTGGTAGAGCGAGTTGTCTACTAGTTGGAAGGTCGGTGGATTGAGCTCCAGCTCCTCCAGTACACGTATGAAAGCATACTTGGGCAAGATACTGAACCCCAAGTCAACCCCGATGAATCCATCAGAATGTTGATGTGAAAAGCATTTAGGCTTAGACACAAGTGCTGTATGAATGTATGTGATTGGGTGAATGAGACTTGTAGTAGAAAGTACTTTATTTTTCTTTCACTTCCTGTTTGGTTATGTGCATCCTTTAAAGCTTCTTGGTTAGATTCAGATAAAGGAAAAACAAACAGTTTGAGTTAAAGTACTGAGTTAAAAATGTAGTCAGCAAATTATGAATAGAAATCAATCACCTTCTTCTTCTTTTGGCTGTTCCCTGGCAAACAGGAAATGGACTTGTACTTATAGAGCACAATAACACACACTAACACTGTGATACAGTGATACATTGGGGGCAACTCTGGGTTCAGTATCTTGCCTGAGGATACTTAAACTTACACTTGTTGTAGTAAGTGTACTTTTTTTGTTTCTTCTTTTTTTTTTTTTTTTTTTTTTTACAGTTTATTGCTTTGCTGTATCTATAATGTGAATTAGCAAGAAATGCTGGCTGTATGACAAGGATCAGATCAAACTAGTGATTTGACTGATGATTTTATACATGTAGTTTTGTATATCCCAGTCAGCACTGAAATTAATGTTGAAACTGGAAACCTCCGGTTGCAAGGGAAAAAAGTGTATTCTCAGACTGGTTGGTGAGTGAAGCTTTGGTGGATAGCAGATATCCCCTTGTACATGTAGTTTGCACAGAAGACACTAAAAACGCTCTCCAACTGCTTGCTGTGCAGCAGTGAAACTGAAAAAAGTGGGATGCAAATGGGAATTTTTTTTTTTTTGTCTTACCACTGTAACCAGCACATTTAAAAAGGCAAACAGGTGCAATCTGCTTGCTGGCAAAGCAATCACAAGGAAGAATTTAAGGTGGCATCCTCTCTATTACTGATTTCACAGTGAGTGCCAGCAACTTCCAGGAACCAGCTGCCAACCAGTTGGAGAATACCTAGAATATGATGGTTGCCAGGGAGTTGCCAACCACTCTCTAGGCTCCTGTGACTAGAGCCTTATTATTTTGGTAAGTCCTTTAAGATAACCTGCCTAGTGGCAACACTTGTTTCTAGAAGGACTTGAGTAGGATACATGCTACCACTTAACCTACCAGCTTTGTTAGCAAAGAAGCACACTCTTTTATTTGTAATTCACAAACTTTGACATAAACTCAGCCAGTGATGCTATTTCTTCCTCAGAGCGTTCTGTTTCCAAGACATACTTGGACTGACTAAGAATGCAGTTGTTGGCAATGTAATTGTAAATGCTGACTAAAGACAATGTAGACATTTGTATGATATGAAGCTGAATCATTGGGTAAAAACATGGGGCACTCCATGGAAAAACAAAACACATACATTCAAATAAAAAGGGAGAGGACAGAGAGACTGAAGCAAAGAGAGGAAAGAATGTCAAGAGTCATGGTTATTTGAAGAATGTAGATACCGTTTAAAGAAAAAAAAAATAGACCCAAATTGCTTCAGTTACGGGAATCCTACTGACAACCCCCCCGTATACGACCGACTGCTGACCAGCTAATTTGAGAATCCCAACCACAGCACAGAGGAAAAGTCTCTGTGTGTGTATCTGAGGACCAGCTATGTTTGCATGACTTTGAGTACTTGGCAGCGAGGGAAGGATAAATTTCTCCCCTCATCTTCTTTTTGGAAAGTGCAGCTGATCTCGTTGTGTGTGTGGTGTGTGTGTGTGTGTGTGTGTGTGTGTGTGTGTGTGTGTGTGTGTGTGTGTGTGTGTGTGTTGTGTGTGTGTGTGTGTGTGTGTAGAAAAAGAAAGGAAAAAAACAACAAAGAAAGCTGTTCCATGGATGCGATCCCGTCTAAAATAAGTGAACGGGTCAAAGATATTTAAGTGTTATCCAAACGAGAGGTGCTGTCCTCTCATCTTAATCCCAGAGTGTGCATGTAGGAAGGTAAATCAGTGTAGTAAGCCAATTCAGATCTTGAATTTACTGGAATTTAGGCCACCTAAAAAGTCAGAGGACACACACATGCACACACACACACAGCCTCTATTTGCCCTGAGCTCAAATGAAACACGGCTGTCTAGTAATCCTGTTATCATAAGCTGCGGTCGCTCTATCTGTATCACTTACACTGTATTACAGTATACACAAGGAGGAAAACTAAAGGAATTACAGAGACAAGGAGAGGCAGAAAGCAGATAATGGCAGTAAACAAGACAAACAAAAGGAAAGAGATTAAAAAAAGAAAGCTTTTCCAAGCATACCAATGGCTCGGTTTTCCTAAAAATCTAATTTTAAGGCAAGAACTTGCTCTTCTGATGTGAAGTTTTGCAACTCTCGTCCATTTCTTGCAGCGGGCCTAAAACATTTTGTTATCATTTTCCCACCAGTCTGTACATGGATGTAAACATGGACAAAGCTGGTTTCAAAGCTGGTTAAAACCTCAGAAATCAGTGGAGATTTGTGACACTGAGGATTTGATGCAGTTTCTTGAAAAATCTGCTCAAGTCCATCTTTGCATTTAAGATTTTTTTTTTTTTTTTTTTTTTTAAAAAGCTCTTCTCAACTGAAGCAGATGAGACAAGTGAGCGGAAGATAACATCACTATGAACAGTGAGGGGAGATGAGGCTTAGTGACCCCTGGTGGAGAAAGGACAGTCATTATTAGTGTATCGATATGACCATCTTTTTATGACCACATTGTATCCATCTTCTGATGGCTGCTTCCAGCAGGATAACACACGTCACAAAGCTCAAATCATCTCACAATGGTTTCTTGAACTTGACAGTGAGTTCACTGTACAGTGGAGGAAGGTAGCCTGCTTTGATTAATCACATTTTATTTTACATCACGTGGATGGTCGGTGCGTTTATGCCACTTACCTGGCGAACACCTGATAGAAGGAAAAAGAAGAAGACTAGCCGGCGGCGGCAGTGTGATGTTTTAGAAACCTTGGGTCCTGCCATCCATGTGGATGTTACTTTGACACATATTGCCTACCTCAGCATTGTTGCAGACCATTTGCACCCTTTCATGGAAACTGCATTTCCCGATGGCTGTGGTCTCTATCAGCAGGATAATGCGCCCTGCCACAAAACAGAAGTGGTTCAGGAATGGTTTGAGGAGCAAAACAAAAAGTTTGAGGTGTTGACTTGGCCTCCAAATTCCCCAGATCTCAATCCAATCAAGCATCTGTGGGATGTGCTGGACAAACAAGTCCGATCCATAGAGACCCGATGTCACAAGGCTTAAAGGATCTGTTGCTAATAACATGATGCCAAATACCACAGCACACCTTCAGCAGTCTAGTCGAGTCCGTGCTTCAATGGGTCAGGGCTTTTTTTTTTTTTCTTTTTTCTTCAGCAAAAGGAGGACGACGCAGTATTAGACAGATGGTCATAATGTTATGGTTGATCGGTGTCAGGAAGAAATACAGCAGTTCTGAAGGCAAAGGGGAACCGAATCCAGCACCAGCAAGGTGTAACTAACAAAGTGTTCAGTAAGTGTTTGTACACACATAAAATCTGAATACAAACTTATTTTAACTTTGAGAAAGTACATAAATTACGAATTCTGGCGTGAAATTCTACACAAAATGATTCCCTTTCAGATGTTTAACTTAATGTGCTCCTGGACCTAGCACTATGAAGCTATGAAGTTAACATATCCAGGGTCTCTCCATTATCTGGATTACCCTAACATTTGCAGTCAGGAACACAGTCACACAAAGCTGGTCACCAGCTCATTAAATTAACCCCAGGATTCCTCCAGGCATTGAAACGGGTGGTGCTGGCAGCATCTGGCAAGTATTGATAAGTGTGCTGGCAGCAGAGTGGCAGATTTTACAGAGGAAGATAGAACTACACCATGGAAAAAATATGAAGAGGTTAAACACATAAACAGTCTGAAAGCAGCGCAGCTGCTGCAAATAAATCAGCACAGTATGAGTGTGTGTGAGGGGGGGAGAGCACTGTACAGTAGTTAAAAGCACAGAATGAGCACGTGTGGGCTTTAAGAGCTTTGGTCAGTAAGACTGGAAAAGACCTGCTATATTAATTAAGTTTCTCTGAAGCCAGGAAAGAAACCGGGCAAAAATGTTGACTGCGTAAGTTAACAGACTTATCAATCTCACAGCTCTGTCATTAGAATGTGGGAGAATCTGCTGGATTATAATAATTAAATTAGTGTTTAAAAGACATCTTTCAGTTCTTAGTTTTGCTTTTTGTTTAGGTTTTGATCTTCATTCACTCTTGAGCATTTTTGAGTCTTTATTTCTTGTTTTGCAGTCTTGGTTATAGGTTAACTGGTTCTCTCAGCGTTCCCTCTGTGTGACCCTTCGGTGTTATTTTTTCTTTTTGTTACTTTGTATGTTGGACTCAGTTTTTGCCTCTGTTTTGGATTTATTTTTGGTATTTCTATCAGCCTAAATAAACGGCTTACTTTTTTGTTCCCTGGCCTTTTGCCTTGGCATCTTGCATTTTGGGTCCTCATCTCAGCACACTCAACATTATGACACTTTAAAGAATATAAAAACAGAATTCAGATGTTCCAGGAATGCTGATGTTATTTTCCAAGAACTGACTGGTCAGTAGGTGGTCACTTCATACCTGTGATTTCTAATCTGGAACCTAACCTAACCTAACCACATTCATGCTACAGAAAACCCAGAGTTAACCCTGAAGTTACCTGGATAAGACTAAATCCTGTTTCACAGTACAGATATCTTCTTCTTTTGGCTGCTCCCTTTAAGGGTCACCGCATAGGCTCATCTTCCTCCATCTCACCCTATTCCTGGCATCCTCCTCTGTCACACCAAGCCTCTGCACTACCATCGATGAATTTCTTCTGAGGTCTTCCTCTTTTCCTCCTGCCTAACAGCCTCACATTCAACATCCGTTCTCCAATATATCCACTATCCCTTCTCTGCACATGTCCGAACCATCTCAGCCTTGCCTCTCTAATTTTGTTTCCAGACTGCTCAGCTTGAGCTGTCCCTCTGATGAACTCATTTCTAATCCTGTCCATCATGGTCACATCCAGTGAAAATCTGAGCATCTTCAGCTCAGCCTCCTGTCTCTCTGTCAGTGTTAATGTGTCCAAACCATCCATCATAGCAGGTCTCATTACCATCTTGTAAACATTTCCTTTTACTCTTGCTGCCATCCTTCTGTCAGAAATGATCCATGACCGTACCTCCACCCTGCATGAACTCTCTTTTTCACTTCTTTGTGTACTGTCTGTAGCTTTGGGTGGCTGACCCCAGGTATTTAAACTCATCTACCCTCTCTACTGCTATGTTCACCTTTCTGCCTGTCTCCCTCTCATTCACACACGTCTTCTGTGTGCTGACTTTTATTCCGCTTCTCTCCAAAGCATACCTCCAAATCCTACTGCACACCTCACCACTGTTTTGTTGTCCTCATACAGGTCCTGCACCACCCTCTCTGCCACTCCTGACTTCCTCATGGAGTACCACAGTTCCTCTCTAGGCACCCTATCATGTGCTTTCTCTACATCCACAAAGACACAGTACAGCTCCTTCTGACCTCCTCTGTACTTCTCCATCAGCAATCTCAAAGCAAACATTGCAGCAGTGCTCTTTCTAAGCATGAAGCCATACTGCAGCTCACTGATCATCACCTCTCCTCTTAACCAACTTCAACAACTCTCCCATAGATTCACACAGGCCTCTGATTAGACTGATTTTTCCGCTTCCGGCGCCGCGCGAGCAGGCAGCCAGTTTCAGCAGCTCCGCACTCATTTCGTGTTTTTTCTCATTTTGTTTAGTATTAGATGTGTTTTTGTGTTTCTGTATCTCTGCTCTTTTTCCCCATGATGGAGCAGACTTTTTTTCTGGAAAACTTTGTTTTTTGATTTTTACCCTTTTTATGGTGTTTATGTTTGGAGACTGCGAGAGTGGCCACACTCCTATTGTTTACTCTCGGGACCAGCTGTTCTCCATCGGGAGCTCCGCTGTGCCTACTCCTGCTGAACGACTCGATATTCCCCGCGAACTGAGAAGGAAGAGACGCGGGAGACGTGCGGGCATAGGTCGTCGTTGCCAGAGGAGAAGGTACAGGCCCGTCATCCCGTCCATCATCATGGGAAACGTGAGATCTCTTCCCAACAAAGTGGACGAGCTGGCGGCGCTAACGCGACATCAAAGGAGCTACCGGGAGAGCAGCCTCATGTGCCTGACGGAGACGTGGCTAACCGAGCTAACCCCGGACTCACACATAAACATGGCCGGCTTTCATTTGATCCGTGCCGACAGAACCAAGGAGAGTGGTAAGACGAGGGGCGGGGGGCTGGCTGTGTTTGTGAACGATAGATGGTGCAACTCCAGACATCTAACCATCAAAGAGACGCTCTGCAGTAAGGACATTGAACTGCTCGCTGTTGGTATGAGACCGCACTATCTTCCTCGGGAGTTTTCACATGTTATTGTGATAACTGTGTATGTGCCGCCCTCTGCTAACGCTGCTGCAGCCTGCGATGTCCTCCATGCTACTACCAGCAGACTCCAAACACAGCACCCACAGGCCCTCTTTCTGATCTCAGGGGACTTTAACCACGTCTCCTGTCCTCCACTCTCCCCACCTTCACCCAGTATGTCACCTGCCACACCAGGAATACCAACACACTGGATCTACTGTATGCCAACATCAAGGAGGCATACAGCTCATCACCTCTGCCTCCCCTGGGGGGCTCAGATCACAACCTGGTTCATCTCCAGCCTGTGTACAAACCCTTGGTACACAGAGAACCAGTTGTGACACACACAGTGAAGAAATGGTCTGAGGAGACTGAAGAAGCTCTGAGAGACTGCTTTAGCTCCACTGTGTGGGAAGAGCTTTGTGCCCCTCATGGGGAGGACATCGACAGCATCACGGACTGCATCACTGAGTACATAAATTTCTGCGTGGAAAACACTGTGCCCACAGGAGGGTACGGTGTTTTTCAAACAACAAACCCTGGATCAACTCCGAAATAAAGGCTCTCCTGAAGGAGAAGAAGAGAGCCTTTAGATCAGGAAATAAGGAGGAGCGGAGAGCCGTGCAGAAGGATCTGAGAAGGAAATCAGGGATGGAAAAAACATCTACAGGAAGAAGATGGAGGACCAGCTACAGCAGAGCAACATCAGTGGGGTTTGGAGGAGTTTGAACTCAATTTCAGGCCACAAACCAAGCCCTAGGATTGTGGGAGACTTAGAGTGGGTTAACAACCTGAACCAGTTCTTTAACAGGTTTGGACCAGCCACCCACCCCTCCCCCAGCCAGTCCCCCCTGCTGTCAGCCCCACCATCTTTAATGACTGCCAACCTTTCTTCTTCTTGGGACCTCACACCTCTCAGCTCTCAGCCATCACCCACCCCCTTCACTTCTGAGGACTCCATCTCACAACCCCCACCCCCCACCTCCATCTTGTCCTCTCAACTCATCATGTGAGGAAGGAGCTACGTAAGATCAAGGTGCGAAAGGCTGCTGGTCCAGACGGCATCCGCTCCAGGCTCCTGAGGTGCTGCGCAGATCAGCTGTGTGGCATCATGGGATACATGTTCAACCTGAGCTTGAAGCTGGGGAAAGTACCACAACTGTGGAAAGACCTCCTGTGTGGGTACCGGTACCAAAGACCAAACATCCAAGGATCTTAGCAGCTACAGGCCGGTAGCCCTGACATCGCATCTAATGAAGACCCTCGAGAGGCTGGTCCTCAACCATCTACGCCTCATGGTGTCGTCTTCGTTGGACCCGCTGCAGTTCGCCTACCGGCCTGGCATCGGGGTGGATGACGCCATCATCTACCTCCTGCACCGAGCTCTGACCCACCTGGAGAAGCCTGGAAGCACTGTGAGGATCATGTCTTTGATTTCTCCAGTGCTTTTAACACCATCCAGCCAGGACTTCTGAGAGGACAAGCTGGAACTGTCAGGAGTGGACCACCACATCTCCGAGTGGATACTGGACTACCTCACTGACCGCCCACAGTATGTGAGGACACAGGGCTGTGTCTCTGACAGGCTGGTCTGCAGTACGGGGGCCCCACAGGGAACTGTGCTGGCACCGTTCCTCTTCACCCTCTACACTGCAGACTTCTCCATCAACTCCCCACGCTGCCATCTGCAGAAGTCTCTGACGACTCTGCCATAGTTGGCCTCATCACAGGTGAGGATGACTCAGAGTACAGACAGTGGACTCAGGACTTTGTGGACTGTGCCAGCGGAACCACCTCCTGATCAACGCCGCTAAAACCAAGGAGCTGGTGGTGGATTTCCGCAGGCGCAGACCCACCACACGGACACCGGTGAACATCCAGGGAGTGGACATTGAGATAGTGGACTCTTATAAGTACCTGGGTGTTCACCTAAACAATAACTGGACTGGACTCCATACCACTGATTGCGCTCTACAGGAAGGGTCAGAGCAGACTCTACCTGCTGAGAAGGCTGAGGTCTTTTGGAGTGCAGGGGACACTCCTGAAGACCTTCTATGACTCTGTGGTGGCATCAGCCATCTTCTATGCAGCAGTATGTTGGAGCAGCAGCTTATCTACAGCTGAGAGGAAGAAGATAGACAAGCTCATCAGGAAAGCCAGCTCTGTCCTAGGATGTCCTCTCGACTCAGTGCAGGTGGTGGGAGACAGAAGGACTCTGACCAAAATAACATCACTGATGGACAAGGTCTCCCATCCCATGCATGAAACTGTTGCTGAGCTGGAGAGCTCCTTCAGTGACAGACTGCTGCATCCTAAATGCACAAAGGAGCGTTACCGTAGATCCTTCCTCCCAGCAGCTGTAAGACTTTATAATCATCACTGCTCCCAACAAAAACCACAATAACCTACACAATGTAGGATAATATATAATATACTGTAAATAGTCCGCCTGTTAAGGTTCAACACACGGCACATCATGTACATTGTATATTAGTGTTATTATTAGTAGTATTAAGGTTATATTGTTTGTTGATTTTATATATATTTATATTCTTTTTCTTAGTGTGAATTATTATATTTTTTACTTATATTTATAATACTGCGGCTGCTGTTACACCCAAAATTTCCCCTCTGTGGGACAATAAAGGCTGTTTCTTCTTCTTCTTCTTCTTCTTCGTAATGACTCACAAATAATATAACATGCACTCCTAGATAGGTCTTTGGTTCATTTACCTCTGTGGCAGGAAGGGCCTGCAGGTAATCCCAAGTTTTTGTACAGGCTTTCAGTTTAATCCCCCACTTTTTGCAGCCAAGTTCTATGCAGAGCTCACCCTAAATAACTGAATCAGATCGTGCTTCTCTGGTAGAGAACAAAGCAAAGGCTGCAGCAGTGCAGCTGAGTTAATGGTTTTGGTTTTTTAAGATGTTTACAAAACGATCCTCTGTAAGAAGTAAATTATTACCTTGTTAGGCTTAAGGTTTACATGGGTTTTAGTAGACTCAGAATATGATATATGTCTTTCTTTATTTTCTCTCCATCCTCCACCCATCCATCCAGACATCCCTTCTTCACTGTTCCAGTAATGTGTAACTATATATACTATTCTTCATTCTTTGTGTGTGTGTGTGTGTGTGTGTGTGTGTGTGTGTGTGTGTGTGTGTGTGTGTGTGTGTGTGTGTGTGGGTGTGTGTGTTGTGCATGTGAGAGAGAGAGATTCTATTCCTGGAAGAAACTCTGTCACCCCAAGTCATTATAATTTAACGACCACACCGCGGAGAAAACTCCTTCAGTAGCAATGCTATACCTCAAGGTTGATGGGATAGCCTGTGATGTCTAAGATTATGCCTCATAATTGTGTTGCAAAGGTACCGATTCAACAGCTTTGCATGCATTTTTTAGATTTAAGTTAGTCGCCTAAAATCTGCTCTATAAAGTCAAAGCTTCCATTTTTTTTTTTTTTTTTTTTTTGCAGCACTGGTGAAAGTAAGACTTTTTTTTCACTGCCACCTGCACTTAAGCCTCAACTTAAGTGTGATTTTAGGTAGTTAGATGAAAGACATCACAGAATCACAGTGATACAACTTTGGTTGTGGCTCAAACCAAAGGTCCTCCTACAGGCTTAAGACCAAAAATAAATATGACAGTGTCAGATGCACACTTCATTTATTTCATCAGAAACATTTAAGCGTGCTAAAAACTCTAAAATCAGGAATAGGGCAAATACTTTCCCACAGCACTGTACAGACACAGAGTAGTGCTAGATCGAGGGTGGCCCTTCACTAAAGCTTCTAGCACATTTGATTTAACTTTCTGATCCATTGCACAGTTTACAAAAGCACTGACAAGATCCCAAAGATTGTGATCTTTTGTTTTCCCACAGTTCTTGCTCTTGAAAATAATCTGGTCCTCTCAGTGGTGATTCCATGTCAGTTAATGCAAACATAAAGTCACTCTTGGAGCGACTATATATCCAAAAGCCATTTTACTATCGTCCATTTTTTCCCCTAACAGTACCAACCATATACTATTTACCACAAACTACCTGCTTATGCCCTGCTAAGATTGTCATTGCCTAAAACAAATGCTAGAAGCTAGTGCAGTTGTCTGGATCTGAATAGTCTTTAGGAGGATTCCACAGGTCAAATGTTTGTCAGATTGGTTGTAATCTTTGCGGTGGATTTAATCTCAGTTAAACTATCTGGATATGTTGCCACTGCATACAGGAGGCTAACAGGTCTACCAGGACAAAGGAGTTTGGTAAGGAGGAGACATGATGCAAAACCTAGCCACAACCGCAAATCAAGGACTTCCCTCTGATCTCTTGGACAAATCTGGTGTAAATCATCCCAGAAATCCTTTTGTGTGTGTCCAGAGCCTGACTTCTGTTCATCTTCTGTATTTATCTCATCTGTTTGTGATTTTACTTTAAGCAAAAACAGACACTTGCCTTCAATGCTCAGTTCTTTAGGGGTACTAATTTGAAGTGTGCACATGTGCAGACACACACGACCCTGAATGAATGTTTGCCATCACCTTATAGCTCCACTCTACCCAAGCTTGTTTTGAGAAATGTTGTTCCTTTCAGTGGAAAAGTCTTTAAATATGGAGACAGTTGTAATAAAATAAAGGGCCCTGGTGAAGCACATCAGAAAGATTACTGAGGCTTCTTACGTAATTTCGAAGAATAGCTAGTTAGCATTCTTAAACTCCTGAAAAAATTTGCTGATCACTTCATTTGAGGCATGCTGAGGGTGAGTAGGGTTGTGTTGGTGTCAGGGGAATTCAGCTCGCCACTGTGAAATCCAACTGGTAAAGGCCAAAGCCCACAAGAGCCTGGTTTCTTCTCTTTAGATATATTCTTTCCTTTCTCATTTCCAATCTGAATTTGCTCCCTTCTGTCCTGTTTTGCACACTGCTGCGTAGGGTAGGCTGTCATTCACATTACTGAGGGTCTGCTGGTGGACTGGGACAGAGCTCACGCCTTCATTTTGCCCAGATTTCCTCTTTTCCTAATGCTTTTGTTTTATTTGTGTTACGTTTTTATGTTCTCAATTATCAATGCAAGTGACCAGCAAAGGAACCAGTTAAAAAGAAACTTTGACCAGTATCGAGAAGTAAGGCTTGCCACTCAGTAGCTTACTTGGCACCGCCTCCAGACACATACTTTGGGTTAACAAGACCAAGACCCTGCCATAACCAAAACCCACACTCACTCAAATCTGATAAAAACCACCTCCAAAGTTTGCTGACTTTGTTCCAAAATAAGACTTAAAAGCATTTTCCCTCCACAGGTTTTGCTTTTACTGCACGTGTGCAAAGTTTCATTGCATTACAATTTCACTGAGGAGTGCTGACACCATTAGTGTCATTCCAAAACAGTACTATAAAAATTCCTGTTTATTCTGCCTGCTTATTAAGATAGGTAAGTGGACATGTTTGCTGTCACACAAGTTGAAAACAACTGTGCACATTTCAGGGCATCAACACCAATTGGCTATATGGTTATATGGTATTATGTTAATTGGCTCTTTGGGGACAGGGTGCAAGACAATGGCTTAATTTTTATTTTTTTTTTAAATAATTCTTTGAGGGACATGTCTCTGTTTGATGTGTCTGCTTTCGCTAGGGTAGAACTAAATGTGGGCATTCAGCTTCTTGTTATGAGAAAGACTGATGTTAAAAAAAAAAAGAGTTCTTCTGCTGTTTGCTGCATGTTGCGTTCTTCAGTTTCTTAGGGAGTAGTTTGCAAGTTTTTGCAGACAAGTTGGCAGTTTACATGCAAACTACAGGTGTCAGTGGCAATCTGCTAACAACCAAAGCAATTGCAAGGAGGTTTTCAGTGCAACACCATATACGTCTTTGAGACCGATTTCACCCTAGCAACTGCCAAAGCCCTCCCGCAAGAATGCACACTACCCAGCAACCAGAGGTTGCCAGATGATCACTAACCAGTCTCTAAGCCTGTGTGACTGGGGCCTACGTTACCCTCTAAAGTATTTACCGTGCTATAGTCATTAGTATCCTGAGATCCCATTGAGCATCACTTCAGAAGCTCACCTCAGTGTCTCAAAGAAGTTTAACTTGGGATCCATCCTATTCCTGTTGCTAATAGTTATTTTGCTTCATAACTACAAGTCACTGAATTTCATCGACAGGCCATGGTTTAAATATTCATAAGTATTGAGTATACAAGATGGTAGCGAGACTTTCTGTGATGTATGGTTTGGAGACAGTGGCACTGCCAAAAAGACAGGAGGCTGAGCTGGAGGTGGCAGAACTGGAGATGTTAAGATTTTCATTGAATAACCAGGACGGACAAGATTAGAAATGAGTTCAGCACTCAGGTTCAGCAGTTTGGCGACGAAGTCAAAAAGACAAGATTGAGAAGGTTTGGACATGAGCAGCAGAGGGATGGTAGATATACTGGACAAAGGATGTTGAATATGAAGCTTCCAGACAGGAGGAAAAGAGGGAGATTGCAGAGGAGGTTCATAAATGCAGTGAAAGAGGACACGCAGAGGGTTGGTGTGACAGCAGATGATCCCCTGTGGTGACCCCTAAAGGGTGTGTGTGGCAGGTTGAGAACCCAAAGCAGGACTCAAAAACAGACTTGACTTTTCATCAGAATCATTGCTGGAAAACCCAGGGCAAGTGGACTGAGCCAGCAGAACAAAATACAAACTCATTTAGAACCGGACTCGGACAGACAGACCACACAACGGGAGGAAAACTATGACAAGGACACAACAGAGCACAAAGGGAAATGCAGACAAGAGCTGTGTCCAAATTCAGGGGCCGCATCCTTCGAAGGGTGCGGCCCCTGAATTTGGACAGAGCTAAGATATGGACAGGGAATGACGAGGGACAACATGAGACAGCTGGAGAGAACAGGTGGACAGAATCACACTAAAGAAACATGAAGTGAAACTCAGCATGACACACAGGGAACAGGAGGCTAGGAAAATAAAACAGGAAGTGAAAACTAAAGGAAGAGAAGGCACAGACATGACTAAAATACAGAGGACTTCACATGAGGGAGGCAGGCACACTGAGGGAGAAATAAACAGGCACTGACACACAGATATGCGGGGAAACGAGGAGAGCGAAGGAAACAGGAATACTAACAATAACTAGGACTAAGAACAGGACTCAAACCTGATAGGGAAACTCAGAACACAGAGGAATATCAATGATAACAGAACTAAAACACAAAACACTGGGCAAAGCCCAGGACCATGACAAAGGGAGCAGCTGAAAGAAGATTATTTTTTAATATATGAAATAATTTAAGGTGATTCAAACAATTGTAATATATATAGTCATATTTATTTATTTTTTTAACTTGAGCAAGCTTATCTGAGCGTTTTTGGCCAAAGCTGCAGGTCAGTTGAAGTTCACTAGTTGAAAGGCGGTCAAAGGATATCCCAAAACCACAGGTATGACTGTGTATATATATTTGTTCATGTGCGACTGCCACTTTAACTGTGCAAGGTATGATCACTGGGATGCATTCAAGGTCCCCTTAGGAATGTTCTTCCCCGCTCAGTGTGGGACATTTGTTAAAGTTTAGATGGTTAGGTTGACATCATGATTACAGACTGGAAAACACACAGACTACTGGGTGAACGCACACACATGCACGCACAAACACACTACTCCTGTTGTCCTCATTCAGTAGAATAGAGCTTTCTCAAACAGACATCCTTCATCTTTTTCTTGCTGATGCACGAGTATGCAGGCACACACACATGCAAGCTGAGCGCTGAGTGATAAATTTGTGGTCTTCTATGAATAGTGAACTGAATAGCAGAGCTGACCAAAGGCATGCAGCATCTTTGGCCGTTGTGTGTAAATCAGTGTGTGTGTTTTCCTTGAGCTCAGTGATGCAGATGTTGGCCAAAAGTCACCTCAATGAAATGGAGACATCCAGCCACGTGTGTGTGGGTTAAAGTGGGAACAGGAAAGTGGATATTTGCAGGTTTATCTGTGTGTGTGTCCAGATATTGAGTGTCTGTGCAGCAACAGTAGCCAGTCGCAGGTCTTGAAGAGTTCATGAACAAAGACCTCATCATCATTATAATCATGATGTTTGTCAACGTTCCTTCATGGGCGTGTATGTATTTATGCTGTCATGGGATTGGCGTGTGTGTGTGTGTGTGTGTGTGTGTGTGTGTGTGTGTGTGTGTGTGTGTGTGTGTGTGTGTGTGTGTGTGTGTGTGTGTGTGTGTGTGTGTGTGTGTGTTAGTATGTTTTCCTTGAACTCAGTGATGCAGATGCTGGCCAGAAGTTACTGGTTTACCTCTGACCCAGCTAAAGGGAGACAGTCAACTTTGTGTCTGTGTATATGTGCGTGCGTGTGTGTGTGTGTGTGTGTGGTTGCTGTACAAAGACTGTGTATAAGACAATGAAAAGTGTGTAACAAGTGTGAGCGCTGGAAAGGTTAAGAGACTTTGTGTGTTTGTGTGTGACAGAAAAAGAGAAGGATGTGGAAAAAGGAAGACAGAGTAACGGAAAATTAACCTTGAGAATGTGTGTGTTAAGAGATGAGTCACAGAGGTTGTATAAAATACTGTAACTGATTGCATTTTATTTGCTGTGTGTGAGCGTGCACTGTATAAATAGTATTGCCATGGCTGGGGTTAAACTGGGCTGGGGTGAACCCGAGCATGTTCACTATTTTTCAGGGGATGTTTAACCTCAATACATCCATTCTCAACAATGTTTGCCCATCCATCCATCCATCCATCCATCCATCCATCCATCCATCCATCCATCCATCCTCATCACTTATCCTTATGTATGTTTTAGTTCTTTTACAGTGTTTGGTTTTAATAATTCAAACAATGATTAAAATATGTTTTTTTTTCCTACTTTTACCGTTAAGTAAATCCATGTGTAGATCTGTATAATCTATATCAGTGGTTCCCAAAGTCAAGAGTGCTGCAGCCCCCTTAAAAACCATAAAATCCCATGGGCCCCCTTCTACTACTACTTCCCATTTTGGGATCTATATCAATACTATACATTTCACAGGGTTTCCCTTTGTGTTGTGTCTGGATTTCCCTAAAACACCTTCCAGATCTTCCGTTGGACAGTGCAGTGGCTGGACGGATGGTAGAGTGGGGAAAGAAAGAAATGGCTCAGAAAGTGACACAGAGTCCTCATGATATTCTGCTCGAACAAGATAAATATACATTTTATTAATTGGTATTTAACAAAAAATAAGCTTAGTTGAGATGTGCTAGGTAACAGTTATATACTAACCCTCTTCGGTCTAAAAGCTCAAATTATGGCTCAGCAGTGGTAGTGCACTGGCAGTCGGTGGACGGTACCGTCTACCTGCAGTGAGTGTCTGTTGTCGATTGGGGTAGTGTCCGAAGTATGTGGCACAACTGCTCTGTGGGCTATTCTCACTTGTTCTGTTGTTGGTCCATCAGCCAGCTGTGGAGAAGAGTGAAGTTCTAACATACAAAGAGCTGAAGTGAAACCCGAGTGTTAAAAACGCTGCAGCTACTGTCTGTGCTTTCATGCTTTTTTTAATCTTTCATGTTTTGTTCACAGTTCTCTCATTCCTGGGGAACTCTGCTGTCTCTCCCTTCCCTGTTCGGACCCACTTGTCAACCAATCAG
The DNA here is from genome assembly GCF_007364275.1 of Archocentrus centrarchus. NCBI lineage: Eukaryota > Metazoa > Chordata > Actinopteri > Cichliformes > Cichlidae > Archocentrus > Archocentrus centrarchus. The sequence continues at coordinate 2,173,366 of NC_044363.1, read as the reverse complement.
CATTTGACAACGGACAGCGTCATCCACATCCGACAACATGCTGTTGGGATTCTGGAGGAGTGCATGGGAGTAGGTTTGTGGTGAGTGAAAACTCATCTCCATACACTGTCCGTATGGAAATCCATATGCAAACAAACACAGTTGCGGGACCATAAATTACACATGAGTCATCATCTGTGACAACACTGACCCCAACCCCAACTTTAACCCTTGGCAATCAGAACATGTAATTTTTACTTTATTAAATTGTTCTTCCAAGCCTCGGCAATCAGGGAAGAAAACAAATAATGATTGTGACACACATTAAGAAAAAAACTTCCAAAAATCTTTTGCTTTTCTCCCAGTTGAAGGGTTAGGGTTACTGGCTGTGATTACTTATTTTTAAGAGGGGTTGAGTAAATGATATCAACATGTCCTCCGAGCTGTACGGCAATATCAGTTGTTTGTTACTATACGACCTATATGAGCGTTTCCAAAATGAGCGCCTCTACAGGTGGCAGGAGACAACGCAACCTGATATTCTGACATGGTGTATAAACTACAGGCCACGTTTTAAAATAATGTTTCACGTGTCATGTACAGAGTTCGTGTAGTGTGGCAATAGCTCAGGAGGTAGAGCAGGGCACCTACTAATATATGGTTGGTGGTTCAACCCCTGGCTGCTCCAGTCTGCATGCCAAAGTATCTTTGGCTAAGATACTGAAGTGCTCGTGTGAATGGATGTAAATGCGCTCAAGTAGAGGAGAAAAGTGCTATATGAGAACCCGTCCATTTACCATTCAGTGTTAAAGCCTTTCCTGTGGCAACTAATGCCTTATTGTCCCCCAGACCTTTCAGAAATCTGAGAACATCCATATTTACATGTTTCTTTGCCAGAATTTGTTGGAGAAAACCGCACACATTATTCACACGGCCTTTTGTGTATGACCACTATGGGTTGCTTAATTTTAAGACGTAGCTATTGGTCATAAGAACGTGCCTGCACAAATGATCTATGAGATCATTTTTTACAGGAGGACCTGCTCACTGATAATAGTTCTTTTTTAACGTTTAATGATTGTGATGTAATGTAAAGTCTGTGCTGTGAAGTCTCTATGTAATCTTAGAGGACATGCAGAGGAGGATGTTAGTGATGGGGTGAGATGGAGGACGATGAATGGAGATTAGCAAAAACGTTTTTGGTCTACAGCAGACATCACCAGTAGGCGGACCTCGGTCTGGATCCGGACCGAAATGATGTCTCAAGCGGACCTGAACCTAATACCAAAACAGAAATAACCACTTAATTAAAATCTTGTTGAGCGCTTTCTGGTTTACCGGTGCAGCTTTTACAGTCGTTACGGTAGTAGTGAAGCGTCCAAGGAAACGCACTGACCAATTGCATGCGAGTTTGGCTATACCACGTGATACCACCAAGCTGGTTCCTGCCGGCTGGTAAACTTTGTAACAAACAGGGTTATTATAGTTAACGAAAACGAACTAAATAATGAAAACTGAAACTGAAAAAAACATCTTCATTAACTAAAATAAATAAAAGCTATAATTAAAAAACAAAAAACAGTACTGTGAGTTTACAAAACTAACTAAAACTAACAGAAATTATAGATAAAGTGACCTTTTGTTTTCGTAATTTTATTTAAAACCCTTGTGGATTCATATGAAATCATTTTTTTATGCTCTAACAGTTTAAGCTGGGAGCGCCATTGGGCACTGCGCTCACCGCATCGGTCTGCAAAGTAATGGCAGCGGTCTGCCAAGAAACTGCACTGATCCTTCAACGTAACCTGACGTGCGCCTTTGGAGAAATCGAACTACATCTCGGGTCCACAAGATGTCCCAGCCGGAACCGCATATAAAACACCTGCACGCGACTGCAAGGTAATTAACGCACACTATCCAGCTGCACAAGCGTAAATGGTTGGCCACTTAAGTAGGTTGTGTACAGAGGCCCCAAAGCTAGCTCTCGGAGCAGCCCCAAAACAGAAGCAGCTTCATGTGGTGAGAACATCAGGATGCAGCTGGATTTGAGCTTTGATTCCTTCAAAAGTTCAGTTTGTTTTTGTCCAACATTCGCTGTGTTCTGATGTTTTACACCACGTGTTCTGCACTGACGCTGAAGTTTGTTGTAGAGTTTATTGAGTTTGGGCGTTCATGTTTCTCCTTGTCGATGTTCATGTGTTTCCTTAATATTACACACATTAAAAATGTAATGCTGCTATTTTGTGAACAGTTGGTCGTTGAATGCAATTTTTTAAACCGTATCTTTTGTCAAGTTATTATTATACAATAGTCACTTTTGCACCTGGTATGAAAAACAAAAATTGACGAAAACTAAACTAAAGCTAAGCATGAAACCAAATATAAAAACTAATGCTCTGAAAACTAACAAAAACATGTGATATATATATATCACATTAAATAGTTGGACTTCCGGACCTTGGCCTCATGAAATTTTGTCTGACTGGACCTCTTTAATTTTTATTTGAATACCCCTGGTCTAGAAGGAGGTGAAAACAATGATCAGCCACTGCATTAACATCACCTGTCAAAATAACAGCATGGGCTGCCCAGCAGAACAGTGCTTTGCAACTGCATGATTTTTATATGCTTCTGCTGAACGTAAATAAGTGTAAAACAGTATACCTGAGGGACAAATTTCAGGTAAGATAAAAATTGTAATTAAATTCTAATTTACATGTAAATGCCTTTATGCAAAGTAAAGGAATGGAATAGGGAAAAGTGGATCAAGATATAAAATTAACAGCACAGTATAAGTAAACTGCTGATATTAAGTAGAAAAGAAAACGAAAAAAAGTATATTTTCTGGTTTTACTGCAGCTGTTTCTAACCTCCGGCTGTCTTCCACAATCAGGTAGAAAATCCCATCAGCAGAATCATGAGGGGGGAGAGAGAGAGAGAGAGAGAGAGACATCTGCTTTACTGTTTGTCAGCTTTTTAAATGACTGCCAGCCTATAACATTCCCCAGGAATATTATATCCAGTGTTATACCGAATCCCCGATACTCCCATCTTTTTACATCTTATTCACTAAACAAGAACTCAAGTGGTATAATGTTTAAATCAAACCTTATCCAAAAAAACACCATTACATTAGGCCAATCACAGTATTATATAATATAATGTATCTGTTCTGCGAACATGACCACTTTATTTTGCTCTCTTGTCAATGTGAATAAAAAGTAGCGGTGAGTGTAAATGGGCTGCTATTATTTGCTGAATAGATACGATGGTGAACTAGGAGTTGAGTCATTGGGGCATATGCAACACAGGGGCGAATACTGCGAGTTCCAGCTGGCCAGACCTTTATTGCATTTCTTTTCCCTGTCACTCTTCCCTGCACATTTCCACTCTCTCCTCTTTTCCTGTCATCCAACAATAAGTAAATAAATAAAATGGAAAGTTTTTTTGAAAACTCTGGCTTCCTCCCATAGTCCAGAGGCTCTGGCTGTAGGTGTGAATCTGTTAGTCCTGTGATTGGTAATCTGTCCAGTCTGTCCTGCTTCATGTCGTATGGCTGGCCAGGACCCTGAAATGGATAACCATTTAAGTAAATGGCTGCATGGGTAAAGTTGCCTTTGGGTGAGTAAAGGAGCAAGCACACCGACCAGCTAGCAATAATTTTCAGTACTTAATGAAACACCAAAGTCCATAAAACTAGCATTTTGTTTTGAGGTTGTGTGGCTGTGTCCTTCGTGCACTTTGAGACAAACTCGACCGACCGCAAGAGAATTGATTAAGACATAATCCATTTCTGCTTTTTTCACTGAGGCTTTTGTCAGGATGCAAGTTACCTCTTCTGAGCTGGCTTAGTAGACTGGGCTTTACTTGCTGAAGCAAGCATCTCTGTGGGAAAATATTGACATTACCCACACTGCTCTGGGAACAATAGGCAGCTGATTCCTTCAACTTAGCATCATGCTAGCTGCCATCATTGGCTAGCGTCTGGTAACCTTTGGCTTGCCTCTTGAGTCAGCTGGAGAATCCAGTTGGCTGAGAAGTGAAACCAAGAGAAATGTCTTCATTTTCTGTCTAATAGCTGTCTCTCTGCCTGCCAACTTCAGCTTCATCTAAACATCGTCCAGATTCCCACTGTTTGTTCTTCATCTTGGCTGTTATTTCAGCCCTAATGAATCCTATCATGTGTTAAGCTTTTGGTTAAGTCTTGTGAAAATTATTTTAAGCTTGCATTTATCCCAGTTCAGCTGCACTGTTTCTAACCCCTGACTGACTTTATCTGGGTGTTATTTCAGCTTGTAGCCGCCTGACTTGCACTGACCTTGGAGTAATGATGTATCTTGACAAATGGGACCTGGTCAGCTTCTGACCTCAGAACTAAAGGAGTAATTTAGAGATATGGTTACACTTGGCATTTCTTCTCTTCTTCTTTTTTTTTTTTTTTGTTTTTTCGCTGTTTTTCAGATTTAATTCTGCAGATTGGATTTTATGTGATCGTATTGCTATGGATACATTCTTGGCCTTAGAGCAGTTTTTTTCTTTTTCTTTTTCAGCTTCTGGCGTGGCTGTACTGGTATAAATCTGCATCTGCATTGGATAGAAACTGGGCAAATGACCTAGCTGTTCACTGTGGTCCTTCATCACAGCTTTTGGTGAAGAAGGGCTGAAAATCAGAACAATCTTACAAGTTAACACTACACAGGCAACTGATGATAGTATGGAAGAGGGGCACTGGCTTATTGGTCATTGACTGAATTATTATTTTTTTTTATATTATATATTTATTGTTTTCAACAACAAGTAATTGTCAACAGCACAGCAGTGAGAACAAGACAGTCTTCTGCATATGTATACATACACCATGTTGATCAATCAGTTAAGACCAGTCAGCATAAATGGATGTTTACAGCGCTAGGACCTCCTTCCTCCTCTTCATCCACAGATGAGTCCATACAACAATAACAGCAATGAACGGATCCCAGACTCCAACTGCACAACTGTCAGTAGTATTATAGAAAAGATAAACAAACACAGTCCAGAAAGGACAGAAACAAGTAAAAAAAACAAAACGGTAACACCCCAAAATGAAGAATCAACAGAGTAAAGGTAAATAATAAATTGCAAGAAAAAAAGGGGTGGGGGAGCTCCACATCACTCTCTTTGAAGTGTACGCATATCCAGGTATGATATACAAAATTACATGTGGAATAACAGGTAGGTCAAGCCCCAACAATAGTCAGGCAGAGATAGGACGGGGCCACCAAATTAAAGTAAGACAGCCGCTACTTGTGATTCACACAAGCGGAACTGCTCCTGTGTTCAAGGAATGGCCCCCAAATCCTAACAAATCTGGGAACATTGTTACTGAGAGTGTAATGTATTTTTTCAAGGTGTAAGCAGGAAACCATATTATTCAGCCAGCACTTAAAAGAGGGAGGTGAGGCTGATTTCCACTCTGAGAGAATGACACATTTAGCTACAACCATCCCAAATGAGAGAGCCTGTCATGCGGGCAAAGGGAGAGCAGGGCAGGAATCGGATACCCCAAAGCTAACAGTGAGACAGTCAGAGGTTATCTGCAGTCTGTACGCAGCTCGGTAGAGAGAGAAAATATCGAACCAGAAAGCTGGTAGATTATGGCAGTGCCAAAACCGATGTCCCAGGGTGGCATTGGGGTGTCTGCACCTGTCACAGACACTTGAAATATTTGGGAATATTTTACTTAACCCTGCTTTAGATTAGTGCAGACGATGAACCACTTTAAACTGAATATTGACTGAATTATTTGATTGGTTCAGCTGCTGAATGGAGCATTACCTGAAGTATAGCCTGCTTTGAAGGAAATTCTGCAGATAACATTTGCATTTTTGCAGCTGCTGTTAAAACTTTAAAACATTTGTGACATTGTTACGCCCCTCTGTAACCCCTACTCTCTTTGTAGTGGCAGTGAGAGAGTTTCAGATGCCGCCTTGGTTAATTAATGATCGACTACACCTGATGAGGTGTGGATTAAGGCATGCCTGAGGTCAGCTTTGCGGACCCACCAGTTCTTGCTCTTCAGGTTGCAACTGTTTTATCAAGTAATTCAAAATAAACCCATTTTCTTCATACTCCAGTGTCAGTCTTCCCCTTATGTTGCAGCTTTTGAGTCAGGTCATAACAGACATATCGACAGATCTACCCTGCACTCCATCACGGATATAGTGTATTAGTGAACAGCAGACTTCAATAATCTATGAAAATGTAATCGCACATTGACATGGTGTAACTAGAGGATGAAAAAGTGCTACCTTGAGTCTCTAATAGTTGAACCGCAGAGAGTAAAGGAGGCACAGTGCAGTAAAGCAGAACAGAGCAAGCATGCATTGACCCTCCAATGTTCTCTTTAGGCAGATGGACAACTCATTAAAGCAAGTTTTTCATTTCTGTCTATTAGCCTGCCAATAGTTCCCTTTTAACTGTGGCCAATGGTATAAACTTTCAAAGGTACAAAAATATTGGTGTATTAAATTTATATTTGTCAATAAGAAAAATAACAGCCCAAGCCACAGTAAGTCACAAGGTGAAAGATTATCGTAGTGACATAAATTTGGGTTCCTATGTCATCTGCCGCTATAACCCTTGCTTGGCCTCTCTCTCACATGGACTAATCATCAGAGACATGGAGACATCTTCATATCTGTATTTTATAGCCCATGTCATGGCCTGCCAATAGTTTCATCTCAACTAAAGCCAGCTTCCCACTGTGTCTTCTGGATGTTCCCCAGAACCATGGTTTTCACCACAGGGCCAAACCAGTCCTAACCAGGGTTTAGCCACTCACCATTTATCCCAAGTTCCTCCCCTCGAAACAACATTTCTGGGATTCTCTTTGCTTCTGTTTGCCAAGATGTACACGTTTGCCAGTTTGGCTGCAGCTTTAAAGGACGGATCGTACAGAATATGCTACATGATCTGCATTCTGCTACTTCAGCATTTTTTTTAATGTCTGGCAATGACTAAACTGTCTGGCAATGACTAGCATTTTCTCAGATTGCCAAATTGCTGTAATAAATTTCCAGTAATATTAGGTCCATGTTGTCTTTATTTTGTATGTGGGCACATACTTAAGGGCCATTGTAGAATTTTCTGTTCCACCCTTGAATTTGAAAACAATGCATGCACAAAATATTAAAACATAAATTTTCTGGGTAAATTACGCCTTTCCTGGGAGAAAATGTAAACCTAGCTGTTGAAAAAGCAGTTCCAAAATATTAATTAAAATTCCAAATAGCACCCAAGAACCCCCCCCCCCCCCCCCCCAAAACCAGTTTTCTTTTGTCTCATCTTCTTGATAACCAAATTGCATGTCACATATAACACTTAAAATAAGTTATAAAACCACTTTTCTTTGTTTTGATTTCATTGATGCTTCTCTTAGAATTGTTAAACCAATTTTAACATTAATAAATATTAAAGAACAACAATTATGCACTGCAAGTTGTGTCCCGCAACACATGTGCAACAGAAACATATTTTGCCTGGAAAAGGAAAACATTACAGTCTGCAGTCCCCACATGCTTTAAATCAGCCACAATCACCCCAGTACCAAAGAAAAGTACAGTGAACTGCCTTGATGACTATTTCCTAGTTTTTCTAACATCATCAGCAAATGTTTTGAGAGACTCCTCGTGTGACACATTGAGGACCAGGAAAACACCTTGTGGATTTCAGCTCAGCTTTTAATACAGTCATCACCCACAAACCGGTTAAAAAAACAAACAAACTGAGCAACCTGTACATAGAAACAGAGACAGGTCCCCCCGAGTGTCAGATGGGAGATCTCACATCATTCACTCTCATTCTGAACACTGGCACTCCAAAGGGGTGTGACCTCAGCCCCCTCCTCTACTCCATTCACACTACCAACCTCATTGTCAAATTTGCTGATGAAACCAACACAGTAGGACAGATCTCAGACAGTGATGAAACAGCCTACAGAGAGGAAGTCGGGCATCTCGAAGACTGGTCTTTTTCACAGTAACTTGGATTTGAACACTGCAGGAAACGAAGGAAATGATGGTGTACTTCGGGAAATTGAAGCACACTGACCACTCTGCCCTTTGATTAAATGGGGAGGAAGTAGAGAGGATAGAGAGCTTTAAGTCTCTTGGTGTTTACATCTCGGCTGAACTCACCTGGACCACACGCATCTCCCATCAGGTGAGGAAGGCATAACCCCCTCCTCCCCTCCATTTGATTGTAGTGTAAGAAATTGGAAGTACAATTTTTAAACATGTCAGTTAAACATGTCTCACCTCTTCTGTATATACTCCCTCCACTGGGTTTACCTTTATTTTATGATATAGTCTATTTTTGTCTTTTGCTGTCAAACCTAAAGCTGCTGAGTGTTTTTTGTTGTTTTGTGAACAATGACAATAAAGTTCTATTCTATCCTATGCTATGCTATTGTGTTCTGTTCTATAAATTAACTGTTCTTACACTTACCTGAGAACAGTGTTTGAAATATCGCAGATTTGTGCATTTAATACATTTTTCTAGTATTTTTCTTGAAGCCTGAATAGCTTTTGCACTGAATGCAAGCATGTATGTATAGGTAAAATGATTGCATATGAAACAGTGTCACAACACTTCCTTTGTGGTCTAAAACAGTGAAGAAACAACAGTACTTTCCATATGCTGCCCATCTGTTGGCTAAAAACAATTTCTTACCAGCAGCCTATTTTCGTTTTTTTTTCCTGGGAAAATCTGAAGCCCACATCCTTTAACAATGGGCCTCTTTCCAAGGAAAAGTTTATTTTGATGCCATACTCAAGTAAAAATGTCACCACGAAACCAGTGAAGCTGAACACAGCTCCGTAGAAATTTCATTTCTGAAGAAAATGGGAAATCCGAGACATATTTCAAAAGTTTCCAAAAAAACTCTCCCAAGGTGAACATTGGAAAGGCCTGGGCTTTTCATTGTCCACTTCCATGTGCACCTCAATGACCTACCTTAGAGGCTGCAGCCAGCGGGGATTATTGGCTGCCCCTTCTAGATGGGCTTCACAGTCAAAAACACTCCCTAGTCTGGGCCACAGTCCTGACCAGACAACTCTGTGTCCACATCGCCTCCACCTCTTTTTATTTTCCTGTTCTTGAATTATATTCAAAGTTTAATAAAATCCACTAGTAAAATGATCTAATCTGGGGTCTTTGGTGTGTCCACTGTTTGGTATGGATATCATTTAGCTGAGGTTGATCTTATAGAGTTTAATGGGCCAGCTGTCTCTCACTTCCAATCAGTTTGGCTTTAGTTCAGTCATTTTGTGATCTACCCACCATCTCTGAACTTCAGGCACTCATCCCCAATGTGATGACATGATTGCTTTAAAATATGCAGGAAGCGTGAGATGGTATGTTATGCTTTGGTCTGAAATGTGGCGGCATCCTGGTCACTTCCTGATTTGGACTGTTCTCCCTGCTCGCTGGATGACACTGCCGTTGGACTGTGACACCATCACAACCAATCAGTGACTGGAACAATATCAGACAGCCAATCAATTACTGAAACTTATAGGCTCTCGTTATTGGGGCCCAACCAATCACATATTTGGCAAAAATGTCCCGCCTGTATCGTTGTCTTGTATACTTCTCCCTTTCTCATTTACAATCAGTCTTCCTTGTTGTTGACATCTCTTTTTCATTCCATACTTTCATCAGCGTCCTCTCTGTGTTTATCTTTCTTTTACTGGAAACAAAAAGAAATACCTGTGAAGAGAGAGAGAGCGAGACTGAGAGAGAGAAAGTAAGATAGAGGAGATATGAGGACAAGTACTGGTCTAGCCTTTGGCTGACCTCCTGAGATTCCAGCATAGAAGTTTAAAGACACCATGGGACTATTATAGCACCCTCTTCCTCTGCACTGATGTCACTGGAAAGGAACACTCTCCCTCCTCTTTAAACATTTCAGTGCTACACACAAACATACAGAGCTGTACACCTACACTTATGCTCTAAACACTAACTGCATGGCCCCTGTTAGTGTCTCTTCATCTATCTTGACTTGAGAGCACCTACAGGCCAGTTTGAGGTCACTTGGGACAGCAGGTTTTTTTTTGTCAGAAAGAAGTTTAAATATCCTCAAGTAAACTACTTCTCTTCAAAGACCTGCTGACAGCCAGAATAGGGTTTTTGAATCAATTCACTTGACTGTAAAGTTAGTCTCAGTCAATCGGTCACTGTAGCTGGGAAGATGACAAATGTTATTCACTTACTGTATTAATACAACTGATTGTTGCACAGTTTTTTGGAGTCACAGCCATGGGCTCTGTGGGGAACGTAACACATCTGTAGTCACACAGAAATTCCAACAGTTCTTGTATGGATTTAGCTTTTCTTTGTTTTCTGTCTCGTGTTTCATCTCGTATTATCAGCTGTGGGTCTCCTTGTTGTTCTTATTCTTGAATCCAGTCAACAATCATATCCATTGTTCATTCCTATTGTCTTGTCCTTTTTTTTGTTTTGTTTTTTACCCAATATTTAAGTGTTTCTACATTTCTAAGTCTTTGCTGGGAAGCTTTCATGATGGATTAGGCTCAAGCATACCTGACTTAAGATAAGTAACTTAAGATGACTATTCACCTTCATTAGCTGTTAACATTTGTTTTCACCTGGAGTTAATTTAACTTTTTGCCACAAGGACAACTTGGTTAGGATTACAAAAAGACCACAGTTTTAAAGCAGACTTATACAATATTTAACATATGTCAGAAAGCAACACTTTCTAGGCTTCCCACTAGGTGTATCTTAACTTTGATGAATGAAACTATAGGCCATAGCAACTTGTGCAAATGACCTACAGTGTGGAGTCTTTTTTGGAGGAAGGGCAGTCCCCTCTGAAGGATAGCTGTTGCTCTTTGGGGTCTTGCCGTGCTGGTGAATTAATTTATGACAGATGAGACACCGTCCTGATGGTATTGGTCAATCGAGAAAGATAGAAACTTTCTATATGCACTGCATGATGTGATTACCTGCCATATGGCATGACAGAACTATCTACTAACCATGCATCTTTCTTTACTATGTATGGCCTTCTCTACTTACCTGTTAAGCCATGAGACTGATCCTCATTCAGTTTGTTATGGTTTGGGATTGGTACAGGAATCCTTCCGGTCTTAAGCTACCTCCTTTGACCAAAGCAGGATAAATGACACTATTACACACTAAAATGACTGTGCGGAAGGGCAGCCAAAAGTCAGATGTCTTAGTTTACTTTCTGTTTATACAGTGACGTGTCATTGTGTCTTGCAGAAAGCCCAAAGCAGACCTGTAATCTGCAGCGTGTCACACACACATGCAGAAAAACACGTAGGCTGTGCAGCGGTGAATGACTACAGCAGACGCATAAACAGTGCCAGCAAAAGGTCACTATAGCCACACACACACACAGAGACAAACATGGGATTTAACCCTGGATTCACACCATTCCCATCCCATAATAGACATGACACAGTAACATTTGTGCTGTCATGGTAACAAGGCAAACCTGAGGTCAGTTACCAGGATGTTAAACTGTGGTTTCATTGACCACAGAATTGCACACTAATGTGCATGCATGTGTGTTCACAAGCTCAAAATGAAATCAGGTGCAGTGGACTGAGTGACTAAACTGAAGTTTACATGTTCGTGTTTGTGTCTGTAGGAGTCATAGCTTGTTCATTTCACTGGTAAAATACACACCAAGGCAAAGAAATAACAAACACTTCCAGGGAGCGCAGTGATGCGGAACAGGAAAAAAGTCTGCCTAACAGGTTTTAAACATCTTTCAGGAAACTTGTGTTAATTCGGAAATACAAAACAGAGAAGGGGCGGCACAGTGCTACTTTGATGTTCAGGTTTGCCTAAACATTTCAGTTGGTTTTGATCCTCATCAGCAATCACGTTTCCTGAAATGAGCCATTTGAGCCATTCATTCAAAACATTATATCACACATCAGAATCGCATTTCCATCAATGAGTCACTATGGCTCATAAAATTCATTATGGGAAGTCTGGGACTCAATCTTCCTGTGGCTTGGACATTTCCGTTAGACATGAATTAATTATGAAAATATGCTTAAAACAAAACAGGAAAAAAAATGCTCAAGACAAGGACAAGGTCAGGAAATCAAAGATGAAAAAATTAAACCATGATTTAGTCATAACAGGAAAGGTTTCTTTCATTCATTTTAACAGAAAATGACGTTTCAAATGAAGAGTCTGTCTTCCTCATTCAACAAATGTGAGTAGTCTGAGAAAAATAAGGTTGGGATAGGTGGGTCACCAAAAATATCAGATATTAACACACAGGAGGTCGCTATTCTTTCTATTTAAATGCTTTCTTTTGATTCTCTTACCTTTACCATTTACTCTAACCTTTACCTTTAGCTGAAGGTCCTCTGTCTTCAGACAAGTAGCTATTTCAAATCTAAACAGTCATCTTTTTTTTTTCTTAAATATGACCACATCTTGACAAAACAATAAAAACTTCTATGGAGTCCTGTGAATACAACCTCAGCTAAACTAAAAATTTGACATATTATAATATGTTCTTTATTTATCCAACAAAAATTAAGCCAAAAAGCAAAAGCAGTGTGTGAAAAACTAAGTACACCTTTACAGCTTCTATAGGAATCAACAGGGTAAGTAGCAGCCAGGAGCTATGAATCAAATGCACTTAATTAAATGATTATCAGAAAGTGTTTGCATCTCTATAAAAGCAGAAGTTTTGGCAGTTTGCTGCTGCGGAGCGTTCAGGTATGTGTTAACACAATGCCACAATCTTCCCAGGAGTGGGTGTCCCGGCAAATTCAAACCCCAAGGTAAGACCGAAAAAAATCCAGGAGCTAGATTTCAAACTCTACAGGCCTCAGTTAGTATTTTAAGTGTTAAAATGTGTGACAAACCTCAATAAACTTTTGTAATGAATGCTGTAAAGAAAAAAAAATTCCTCTGCAATGCTGATAAAAGTATACAGAGAACAGTTATTGCTGCTAAAGTGAATTACTGAATCAGAAAATACAGAATCAGTCATACAAACTAGTGAGTGTACTTACACAGGACTGCACAGTTTCTTTTTCATACGACTGAAGAAATGTGTAAAAATATTTTATCTTTTATTGGAGAAACAGATTTGGATAAATTAAGCATACTATACATACTGTGAATTTTGAATGCCTTAAAATCCTGCAGCGCTAACTCACATATATTTTACTGCCAATTTAAAACTCAACATTTTCATGCTGTTGGAAAAAGAAAACTTTTTCACATGTGAGGTTTTGCTTCTCACAAGGGCAAAATGGAAAAATCCTAAGCCCTTCAGACTGTGTGGTGATGTTAATTACAGTTGTTGACAGTTATTATTTGCTATTGATTGCCTCTTTTCTCAAAGTGCAGTGTATTTTATTAGTCTGTATGGAATATTATTCATTTGTCAGGTTGTAAAAGTGCATAATCATAATGCTAGGCCACTGCAGTGCACGAGCGTGTGTGCTCGTTTAATAAGTGCAAGCTAGTTTGCTCAGTTTTATTGGTCTGTGTGGAGTATAACCAATTGTCAGGTTTACCAACCAAAAGCAGAAAAACATATTCCAATTTGTGGTTTCCTATTATTAATAATGATAGAAGCAGTTGTTATGAATTATATAACGGCACTTCAGATGCCTTTCGGTTTTGGATGAATTCATGTGTCTGCGGCTCTGATTTGGACGCAGAGTTAGTAAACTCAACCTTCCTCCTGCAGTGCTCGCCCTCATTTCTCAATAGCATTTCTGCTTTCTCTGGTCTACTTTTTGCTTCACCGAAACTTTTCTTTCTCTTGCTTTTCACCCTGCCCTGATTCTGTGTCTGAACTTCCTTGCTTCATTTTTACTTTTCACCTCTTTTCTTGGTAGCTTCTGTCCACCTTTTCTATCTTTCCTGTTTTCTCCCTTGCTCTGGTTCTCTTCCTCTGAGCCATCTTTCCCCTTTTTCTTATTACTTTCCTCATATTCTTATCTCATTACTACACCTTTTTTGTTTTGTTTTTTACTTTATCATTCTCATACTGTCTCCTTTTGCTTTCCTCTTTAACATTCTGTGATTTCTCATTCTTATCATTGTTTCCATAATCTGCCCTAACCTTGTCTTGTCATATTATCCTAATCCTCTTCCTCTTAATGCTGTCCTTCTCTTTTTCTCTCAGTTTCCATCTTCTCCTCTCGGGCTCCTTTCTTTCCTCCCTGCTTTCTTCATCTTGTCTTCATCCTTCTATCCCGCAATATCTTTCCACAGTCCCTGGCCATCAGCGGACTAGACAAACCACAGACAACATTAGTGACATTCATGGAAATCAGTCTTGGGGAAAAATTATATTCATGACAGCTTTCTCAACATGCCCCTGTTAAATCACAAATGATTCTTAAAATTTCAACTTTTGGAATTCCCTCAGTCAACATGACGTGTTACTTCCTGACAGAAGTACATGATGAAAATTTCCAAAACAGCTTTAAGAGCAAGCCTTCTGCGGTCACTGCATTGGAGGACATAAGGACTTTGGGTGGAAGGGGTTAGTGTGTCACATTGTCAAGAGACTAAAAAAATTGGTGTGGTTATGTTGCGGATCATTGACACTGAGGAATGTTTAGGTGTGGTCAAAAACAAATACATAAACCTACTTTCTACTTGTGAGTTGGCATGAATTAAAAAAAAATTTATACATTTGGCCATGTGAAGGCAATCTGACTTTAAAGGTTATTTTGTGACTGTAATTCAGATGAAGTCATATCCTTAGGTGTTGAGATATGCTGATCTTAATCTCAGGGCTCTTAAGAGCTTAGTGTGTAACAACTCTTTCATTCCTAAGGCAAACATTTCATCCAGACCACAGGACAGCAGGACACGGAATCTAATGGAAATCAGGCCATTTGCTTCCAAATCCTTTCACAACATTAGGGAGGTGGCTTCATAAAACCAATTACTGTGTCTTTACTTGCAGTTCTGATCAAAAGTTTACATGATCAAATGTTATACAACATGACTGATTATACAATATATAGCTTTTATAAGGGGGAAAGAACTGGAATTTGGTGCATGTTTTAATC
The DNA here is from genome assembly GCF_007364275.1 of Archocentrus centrarchus. Classification (NCBI taxonomy): domain Eukaryota; kingdom Metazoa; phylum Chordata; class Actinopteri; order Cichliformes; family Cichlidae; genus Archocentrus; species Archocentrus centrarchus. Next base: position 2,158,289 of record NC_044363.1, on the reverse strand, counting down.
TATTTTCATACAGAACAACTAATGCTTGGTTCAGAGTCCCTTAGCAAGTTGCACGGTGATCACATGCTTTTAGTAGCAACCACCAGCAAACTAATGGCATAATTCTGATTGGATATTTGATCAGTCTTCCTTGCAGACCAACTTTTAAGCATAGCTCACATGTTGTTAATACTTCTGTAGTTTGAAGTCCATTCTAAAAACTTAGCGTTTGCCCAATTAACCATTCCACAACCAGCTTTAAATAGGTGCTTGAGGGCACCGCCCTGTAGAAACACCCATTGCGATGTTAATTGAGGTTAGACTGCCTGATTCAGACCTCTAGTATAGTTACTGGGTTTAAATGTCTCGCCAACAGTTGGTCTGTTGGTTTCCTTTAACCCAGAGCTCTACCCTCTACCTATTTGGGCCAGCTCAAACCTTATCTTATCTAACCATAAAACCTACCTCCAGAAGGCATTTTCTTTATCCATGGGGACAGCTGCAACTTTAGTCAAGGTTTAAAGTGTTGATTTTGGACCACAGGTTTCTTTCTTGGATAGTAGCCTTTCAGTCCATAGTAATGTAAAACTTGCTCCTTTGATTGTAACTAGAGACACTGCATTGGCCAGTGGCAGACTGGCCAATGGAAGAATGTTCAGATCCGCCCTGTCTTACCTGAATGTACCTACTGAACTATGTTGGCCAATCTAAAGCAAAACAAACAGCTGTAGTCAGGTGCTGACAAGTTAAGAGGTTTTCTAATGTTCAGCACTGTTGAATTTATAATGTAAGTCATTGTATATAAAATGTTAATCCTGTCTTGAATTCAGAAAAAATTTTATTTTAAAGGACATGTTTAGGACAGGCAGCAGGTCTGTAGAAAGAGCTGGTACCAGCAGCAGCCAAGTCAATTCAAGTACATAGGTTTGTGTGGGTTTGTAGTCTCAAAGAGTCTCAGCAGTGTCTGTGTATGGTAGGCACTGATTAGAAAACAAGGAAATGGGTCATTAACATTATTACGGTTGTATATACCTTTTATGGCTGGAGCCTAATTCTGTAAAATATAAAAGCAGAAAATCTGAGTGTCTGCATCTGGCTTTTTTCTGGAGACAGTAGTGCAGACCCAAGATGTTTTGAACTCTCCAATTTTATACGATTTGTTTGTTCATTTTCTAATTACAGTGTATGTTTGGGCGTACCATTTGCTTGAGTTTGACATAATAGATCCCAGTTTCTGTTTCTTTTCTTACCAACAGTCTCTTGGTCTGTCGGTTTCTTTTAACCAAGACAGCCGAGTATTTACAGTTTCCTTGGCCTTTGATGTGGCCTCAGTTATTTAGGAGGGTCAGAAAACACTCACACAAGTTGTTTCTGGAACAAGGATGTAAATGAAGTCAGTGGATTTGAGTCTTCATTATATTTTTTATGCATGTTTATGTCATGCAGTATTATGTAAAACAAATGGCTATAGCATTACTTTTCTCAACATGGTGTTGGTATTGTTCCATCTTTGAATTTTGTTAGATGGGATTCTCAAGACTTTCATGGCTTCTATCCCAACTTCTTCCATTTTCTTCACAAATAATGAGGCATATATAACCTTAAACTTTATCTTAGACCTAAGATTCAAGATTTAAGAGCTCACATTTTCTGACAATTTTTATCCTTGTGAGTTATTTTGATTTAAAATCTGTAATAATCTGTAAGCAAAACAGCATCATGAAAGTGTTTCCCCATAGATGCTACCAATGATGAGCCAGGTTTATAGACCCACTTTACCACTGGTATGTGGTGGTAGTTGACACACACAAAGAATAATAAGCATGGCCAAAGCTTCTCTGATTCACCATCCCCTCCCTTCCTGCTGCATTACCAGCTGTCACTCATCCTTAGCCCTTCAGTACTGAAGCTCATCCAGAACAAGCAATCGTTGGCTCATTCTCTTTGCTGCAGAAAACAACTGTTCACCTCCTTTGTTCAAAGATGGGCTTTGGTCCAGTTTAAATTTTGGCTGCATTTTGTTATCATACACTACCTGCTAATGGATGTGGACTGGATATTAATGACATATTGTGGTCTGGAAACAGAAAAATAACAACTGTGACATGAGTTATAAGCATGGAGAATCATTTTGTTCTTTCTGGTCTGGTGCACCATTTGAAATGGTATCTGCCGACATGTTCCTTCAGTATTTGTTCTTTGTTGTTTCCAAATCACCAAAGTTGACAATAGAATTTAATACAGCTGAAATGTAAAGCTGAGCCTACCCAGTCAAGAAAGCTTCACGTTGTTGACTGGCCTTACTGGATGGGAGATTGGAAGGTATGTTCCAAAAGCTGTAATGTTTGGGATATATGGACACTCGTCAAGGTTCCTTTTTATGACTGGATGTAAAAAATAAAATAAAATAAAAAATTGGAGAATAAACAGATTTACTCCAACTAATAAAAAAAATCCCTGAACACTTTCCAAAAACAGTTCCCAGAGCTGTGTGTACATTTTGGACTTTTGTCCTCTGACGAATTCATAAATTACTAGCAGGCATAATTCAATCCTTGAAATCCTGTTTTGGTTTTGGTTTTTTTTGTTGCTGTTTTATGATGGAAAACACATGCATGTGTTTTTTGATTTATTTTTAAAGAACTGTGCAAAAATTTTGATGCTCAGGCTCAAAACTAAGATATACCAAAATACACAAGAACTGGACTGAAAATCTGCAGCAGTGATGAATCCAAATTGGACCTTTTTTGGTTCGGACTGTCATCAGAGGAGGTCGGGGGAGAGATAGAACAGTGAGTGTCTACAGCCATCTGTAAAACACGGTGGAGGCTCTGTCATTGTTTGGGCTGCATTTCAACCATGGAGATCTTGTCAAAATTGATGGACTTACGAACACAGAAAATTACCATCATTTTAATCCACCATACAATACCATCTGGAAAATGTCTGAGTGGCAGCAGCGTCATTTTTCAGCATGATCTCAGACACACTGCCCATGTACAGTAGTAAAAGGATACCTCGATACAAAACACACACAGAACACTATCAGTCATGGCTTGGCCTCCACAGAGCCCGGACCTCAACATTATTGAAGCAGTGTGGGATCATCTTGACAGAGAACAGAACAAAAAGGCAGCCAACATCCAAAGAAGAGCTTATCCTTCAAGAAGCCTGGAGAACAATTCCTGAAGACTACTTAAAGAAATGACAAGAAAGCCCGAAGATAGTTCAGGCTGTATTGAAGAATAGAGATGGTCATACCAAATATTGACTTTCAAGCTCGTTAGAATTGTACAAACTCTGTTTTTTGTCTCATATATTGATTTCCATTTATGTTTGCACATTTCAGTAAATCACTGCACCTATTTCCCATTTTCCTTCCAAAATATAAATAAATGAGCGGTGACTCGAAACTTTTGCACAGTACTGGACATTTTTGTTTTCAAAGTTGTGGTTTAGAATACCTTAAATATTACAAATATTAATGTGACTCTTAAGTGATTACAAAATAATACTACAATATAATCTATAACAATAATGAAGATCATGATGACAGAGTAGTAGAAAGAGCCAGCATCTTCCTCCACTTCTCATGGGAGTGGTGCGGCTCTGAGTGTTACTACAGAGCAGCCAGCTTCCTCTCATTACACACCATGATGTCACTGACTGACACATTACCACTGGCGATACATGTATATAGCACATACCCACACTAACCAGATTTCATAAACACAAGCAAACACAGGAGAATCGCAGTCTAAACCACCGCATTCCTGATTCAGGGTCAGGGCTGCCTTTGGTGAGGACACACGAGGACTTTGGTCAAAACTCATTCTGGACGTGTGTGTGTGTGTATGCGTGTGTGGTGCATCTGTCCCCAAACTGTGTATTTGAAATAGAAACCACTGCATATCCAGAGGACTACATCATTTGTATCTCATACCCACAATGAAAAGTTAACTGAAGTTTAAGTGACCACTGCGGCCTCAGACATATGCACACAGAACAATAGACAAAATACTGAACGCTGTTCTTTTTTACACACAGGCACACAAAAAAACATTTTAACTGACATTTCAACATGTTATATAACAGAAAAATAAAAGAAGGAAAACAGAATATGATTTATGATTCTCTGGAGGGATTTGTATGTGACTAAAGACACAAACTGAGGCTTTCGAATGCTACAATTTTCTTTCTGGACCTATGTCTGAAAAATTGTGAAGAAAAACGAGAAACACTGGAAACCATTCACCTCGCTGTAAAATGTAGATGTACTGCCTGTTATGCATGCAGGGGCTGTGTGTAATGGCATATGCAACAAATATATTCTGTCCCCTACAGTCAGTGTGCTGCATTAAAATCGACTCTTTCATAATCTGAAATGAAGAGTTCAATTGATCCTAAGGTATCCAAAGTGTGCCGACAAAATATCCCCCAAACCGTCACACCACCACCAGCAGCCTGAACTGTTGATACAAGGCAGGATGGACCCATGCTTTCATGTTGTTTATGCCAGATTCTGACCCTACCATCCAAATGTTACAGCAGAAATTGAGACTCATCAGATCAGGCAACGTTTTTCCAATCTTCTATCATCCAATTTTGGTGAGCCTGTGTGAATTGTAGCCTTAGTTTCCTGATCTTAGCTGACCGCCTGGTGCGGTCATCTGCTGCTGTAGCTTCAAGGTTCAATGTGTTGTCTGTTTGGAGATGCTCTTCTGCATTCCTTGTTTGTAAAGAGTGGTTATTTGACTTACTGTTGCTCCCCCATCACTGCAGAACAGTCTGTCCATTCTCTTCTGACCTCTAGCATCAAAATGCATTTTCACCCAGAGAACTGCCGCTCACTGGATATTTATAAAATGGTTACTCCTTTTAGAGGAGGTAGAATGGAACAATGGATTATAGAATTCTCATAAATTTCTAATTAGATTTCTTCAGGTGCCATGTGTTTGTCTCTGGATCTGTAGCAGCCCTGTCAGATATTGTGTCCATCAGCGTCTATGGGTAATTAAACAGACTGTAACGTGAATATTTTCTTCTGTATTCTGTTTAGGAAAAAAAAGGTCATATCTCCATTTGGAAAGTCATCTAAAAAGCCTTTCTATCAGTAAGTATGTAGACAAACTCATGGATAAACAAACACTCTGGTGTGGAGTATACACCAGCACAGAAGTGCTAAGACAAATTATAGACTGAACACATCCACACACACAGGAAATAAGGGTGTAGTAAAGAGCAAGTCATAGAGGGGAGATTTTAGGTGGGTGAATCAGTCATTTGGATACAGGAAGCTGGTTTTACGGTGTTTCCCATTACCCTGCAAATTTTGCTGATGAGTGAAATAAGATTTTGACTCGCCCACTTCTTTCTCACTCTGCACTATTGTAAGATTAGGATCTTTAACAAAGACATAGTTGTTCTTTTTGTTTTTCTTCAGTCCCCATTTTAATTTCACACAGCAAGAGCAGTGTCAGCAGCAGACACACTCTTCAGACACCTGTATAAACGAGGCTGAGGTGTGCCGAGCGTGTGGTTAATCTGTGGCCGAGTATGTCAGCGAGGCGAGAGGTTAAGAAAATTACCCAATTCTGTCACAGACTGCAGTGAAGTGATCACCGTGAACAGAAAAGAATAAAACAAGACAGATTTTTATTTATTTATTTTTTTAACACTCAATTCATGTAGCCCACTCACATGACCTAATATCCCTGTGTGGTTGCTCCTACAATATCAAAACATACTTTTGCTCCAGGAACACCAATTCAAATTTAAAAAATCACATCAATTTTGTGACGTCCTAACTTTTCAGTTTTGAAGAAAAAGGCTCCCGCTGTCTCTCTTTCTGTAATTAATGGTGAGTCGGGGCCTTTTGTCTCAATAAGTGAACTCATTTTTTAAAAGAAATTATGCACTTTGTGGATGCCCTATAGCTTCCCTCCAACTCTGAATTGGATAAGCGTAACAGGACGGATGGATGGATGGGTGGATGGACGGACGGACGGATTGACTTGCTTTCTTACAGAATGAAACAATGATTTATCCAGGTGACAAAGTGCCAGCCAGAAATAAGATGCACAGGGCAAGATTTCCAGCAAATCCATAAGGCTTTGCGACTTACAAATCCAACTTAGTGTGCTAGCGTCTTTGCAGTTTTCCCAGTTTGGCTAATACTGATCTAATTATAACAAAGTCCTTCTAGAGGTCTTGCTAATGCCTCCAGGCAGTTATTTTTGTAGGTATTTTGAAGTGAGATATCCATAAAGTTTTATTCCGGTGGTCACAGGACATAAATACTGCATGCATAATTGCACTGGTGCGTGGCCATTGCAACAATGTGATGATGGTCGTTTTCAGTGAAGATCCTGGAACAACGACAAAACAGGGATATTATAAAAACACCCAGTTTTATCCAAGCTGGCAATGACAGGCCAGCAGGGCTACATGCACCCCTGCACACAGGAGAGGGGACACAGAAACCTAATATCTCAATTTGAGATGAATATTAAGTAACTTGTATATATAACAGCAGGAGTGCACAGAGTCACAGCTGACCCTGTACTCATACGATGATTTATGATTCAGCTTACCTTAATTAGCAGGTTGTAGTTGATGGATAATAGCCGAGTAGGTAAAATGGTATTAAATCGCATTACTCACCTGTTCTTTGTTTTTTTTTAACTCCGTTTTTAATCATCTTCATCATTTTGTCAAACTGTTCTTATATTTAGAAAGTAATTATCAGGATGCAGGAACAGCAGGCTGATGAGCTACAACAGCTGAATTAATGGTTGTAGCTTTACCTTTTAGCACCCGCGGCATAGTCAGCTTTGTAATGCACTGCATGAAGCCCATACAGTCGCAGCCAGAGGTGTCACCCCCTGCAGGCCTGCATTAAAAAAGACTAGTTTAAGATACCTTAATGGCTTTACTTTTCAGACTGTATAGGTGGCGTGTAGTGAAAGAAAGCCCCTCAATTATTAAATCTGATGTTTCTTAATGAACATATAGGATGGTGCACATATGTGCAGTAATGTTTCAGTTTGTCACATATCCACAGAGAGGGAAGTCTATAGTTTACATAGTTAATATTTTATCTTTATCACATATTTATTCTTTGGTTTTTTCTTCTCTCTGTCTCACCCACTCACACAACCGCACTGTGCAGCCACCCAGCTCGGCCTGTAGTGAAGTAAAAATCAACAGACAGAATAAGAGATTTTTCCATTTAAAAATTTATGGATGACTCCCGGTCATATATTCCAGTGAATGAGTGTGTGTGTGCTGAGTGTGTATATCACAGAGACAGAAAGAAAGCCAAAAGAGAAAGATGGTGTGTGTGTGTGTGTGTGTCTGTGTGTGTGTGTGTATGTGTGTGTGTGTGTGTGTGTTGGGGGGGGGTCAGTGAACAGAGTGACCCTGAAAAGTGCTGAGCTATAAATGTAACCCCACATTTACTGTTTCCTTTTTCACATTTGGTGTTTTTTTTTCCTGTCTTTTTTCTTCCTGCCTTACTTTCCTAACTGTATTCATCCCTTTCTCTCCCCTAATTTCCCCCTTTTTAATTAAAATGTTAAACAGTAGTAACGGTGTACTTTTTTGTAAATGCATAAAAATAAGGCTTTTATGAAAATGCTGAATAAAAAAAATTGCTTACCAACACACAAACATTCATAATTTCTAAATTAGGCTAAAATTGAAGACTCTGTGTGATACTAGATGAAGATCCATTTGGGAGCTGTAAGAGCTGGCTCTTCTAAGGGAGCTCAGCCAAAAGAGACAAATCTTTGAAAAAGAGCCCGACCTCCCATCACTACCAGCCAGAACCTCATAGGTTTGAAACACTGGAGACCAGTACACACTGGAGAGATTATATATCACAGCTGGCCTGGGAACACCTCAGTGTTCCCAGGCCTGGAGGAGGAGCTGGAGGAGGTGGCTGGGGAGAGGGAGGTCTGGGCTACACGGCCCCGGATAAGCGGTAGAAAACGGATGGATGGATGGATGGATGGATGGTTGCCTTCTCATCTTTACTAACATAAATACAAGAGGAAATGATACTTATCCACCCATGCTTTGGGTGTGCAGTGTTGTGAATCTATCAACGCACTTTGAAGATCAACATGACAGCTTTGACCATTCATGTTGTCTTCGCCGGATTTCTTGCATGAAATAAACTTAGCGGATGATTGAATTCCAACAGGCGTATGCTACAAGTGAATATTCTATTTTCTCACTGTGAGAAAAAGTGGCTGAACATTGTTCCCGATTAATCTGGCAACGCCACACCTATGTTTGTAACATATCAATAAATGTCTGCGTAGCTATCATAGACTGCATGGGAAACGCTTTCTGGAGTGTTGAGGCCTGCTTCTGTTCAGAGCACCAGGGTCATCCAGAGAGTGAATGGAGATCTCGGCTTCTGATACAAACACAAACACACGACGGGGACAACAGATCCAAAACACATGTGGGAGAATTGAGTGTGCAATAACAAAGGACAACCTGTGCACTCCAGGAGTTACTTAGAAGACAAAAAGAGGGGAAAGAGAGCTATCAGATACTTTTAATCTTATGTATCAAAGATCTGCATTTCCTGTAGTAGCATTTCATCTCATTTATATACTGCTGGTCTGCGATACATGTGGGCCATTAACCCCGCTTTTCAGCCCGCGGAACACAGTGACTTACCATCTGCAACCTCCAGAAAGTACAGTGCACAAGGGAAAAAGTGGTGTTTACAGACAGAATCTTTTTTATTCTCATTATTTTTCTATGCTTATCAGTCTCTTTGTGGCAGTTTTTATTTCCCGTGGGGAAAACCTAGTAGGCCTGCAATGTACATCAGTCAGAATTCAAGCACATTCACCACACATGCTGATATTGTTATGCACTGTTTTCAGTGGCCATCATATAAAAGAATTAAGTGATTTCATATGTAACTGGGACAGAAACAATATCCAGTGGTGTGGAGCTGACATGGGACACAAGACATTAAATGTTAAGTTGCCTGTGTTACAGTAAATTAGGTACCAAAATGATGTGGACATGAAGTTGATGTGTTAATTTATGTCACAAGTTTGGAGATTATGCTCCTATTTTATTGTGGGTAAATACTTTGTGGTGAGGGTTTTTTTTTTTTTTTTTAAAGAAATGCTTCACCATATTTTATTACTGTTAGATCATATTTTTCCATGAGTCTAATGCTGCTTCTGATGCCTTTTCACTGAATGTTTGTAATTTTGTGGCAGATTTTGGCATGAGAAGCATTGGAGTGGAAGTTTAAAGTCAAAGATACTGTATTAGATATCGACTGTTGGCGGCAGCGGGCCAAAAACATCAGTATCGGCCTTCAAAATCCCACAAGAGATCTGCCGAGACAGAGAGAGTAACTGAGCTGTGTCTGTTTTCAGGTATTAGCCAAGCCCGAGGCCAGAGGGAATCCTCAGCCAGCTGCTGTGGTTTTGGATAAGGCTATATCCTGGAATAGAACACAGTGATACTGGCTGTGACGAAGCCCAGACAGATTTACATTGAGGGCAGAAAACTATTCCTGTCTTCAGACTGCCCGCATGCAGCCACTGTTTTCACCAACATTTTTGTGATTTTTATCCCCCATACACAGACAGAGTTTCACTATCATATGCTTGGTGGCTGGTGGTAATTTCCTTTGCTTTCTTACCCTGACCTGGAAACAGACATCTTTTGAGCACTTTGTCTTCATTGGAACCAAAAAAGCACAGACAAAAAAAAAAAAAAAATCTGAAAAGTAGAGACGAGCCAAAGGGAATCCTCAGCCAGCTGCCGTGGTTTTTGGAGTAGACTATTTCCTGGAACACAATACAGGGATATTAGCTGTTGCAGAGCCCAGAGAGTTTTATACTCAGGGCAGGAAAACAAATCTTTATGCCTGCAGGCAAGCATAAGAACTGCTTTCTAACAGCCACTTTGATTTTTGCACAATACAAGTTCTTGGGAGTAATTATTGGTTGATATAAGACATCTGTCACGGCCAATGGCCGAAGTTCAAGGTGGACCCAAATGCAGATGTGGAAGAAATGGTAGTCATAATAAATTGACAATTTATTAGGAACAGGAACTGGAAGAGGTACAACGTGAGCGGGTGATAAGAATATAGTGGCTTACTTGAGGATGATGGCGGCAGAATCCAAAGAGGGGTAAGGTGAGTTTTTGCAGCGACTCCAAGGTTTGTCTAGGAGGGCAAGCAGGTACAGGTACAGGTAAGTAACCGGGAGATTGAGCACGAAACACAAACAAAAAGTCAGGCACTTAGTAAACTCGAGAAGGCTTGAGGTTGACTACCACACAGGTTAGCTGACACTGGCAAAGACAGGAGGCTAAAGCTGGTCTTTAAATGCAAGCAAGCTCACTGGTAACGAGCAACAGGTGTGCAGGGCCGCTGGTGAGGAGGAGAAACCATCCTGCCAACCTCCTGGATCAAAAGAGAACTAGAGAGAGAGAGATGATCATGACAACAACATCCAGACCTATGACAACATGAAGATTTTACAACTGATTGCTGGTTGCAATTTCCTCCTCTGTGGTTCAGTTGTCTTTTTTTTTTTTTTCATATAAAACAACATTGGTGGGCAATACCTGATGCTTGTTTTTATTCCATGAATTAACACCAAACCTGGAGTGAACTGTCAACGAGTCAGGATCTTGGCTCATTTTATATCCTGGAATAGAGTACAGTAACCTTCCCCACTAAAGCAGCCTCATATATTGTGCAGAAAAGTCACTAAAAGGAGGACCAGTAAAATTCATCCACACATCTTTATGAATTATTTGTTTCAAGATCTTGGTGACAATTACTTGCAGGACCTTGTGAGTGAGTTACCACAGCACTAGCATGCTAACATATTGGCCACCTTGTTAGCTATAGAGTAAGTGAGCCATTCACAAAAGCGGTTCAGTGTTGTTCTCATGCTTTCATTCATTTGATAAAGTTAATCAAGAAAATATCTCTAACCTAGCTAGCTCAGTCGTAAGCAGAAAAATAATTCACAAATTTTAATGCTGTTGGTCTTTTATTTCTGTGGCATAGTGGTGCAACTTAGCCCAATAATTTGTTATTTTTCATCATACCTAAAGGTTACAAGTTTTTATGTTTTAATTATTAGCTTTAAATTAGAATTTATCCAGGTGTTCCTCAAGGGTCAGTTCTTGATCCCATTACTTTTTAACAACATACCTACTTCCATGCTCATGCTTGGTATTGTCAGAAAGAACTACATAATATCCCACCATTCTTATGGAGAGAAATATGCCTCAAAAGTGTTACAAAATGGTTACAAATGTGTGTGATATGATCTATGTGTAAAATAAGATTTACAAATGTGTACAGTGACCACACGCAAAACTATTTTACATCCAAACCAATTAAGTATTTCTTTTTCACTCACCTCTTTCACTCTGTTTATACCCCACTCTGGATTTAATCATTAGTTATTATTAATCTCTGGCTCCCTTCCACATTGTGCCTTTTGTCCTGTCTCTCTCCCTTTATCCCCAAATGGTCATAGGAGATGACTGCTCCTCCCTGAGCCTGGTTCTGCCGGAGGTTTCTTCCTGTTAAAAGGGAGTTTTTCATTCCCACTATTGCCAAGTGCTTGCTCACAGGAGATCATTCTGATTATTGGGTTTTCTCTGAATTATTCTAGGGTCTGCAATATAATATAATATATAGTACTTGAAAGCAGCTTGCATTTGTGGATTTGTGCATGAAATTTGTCTTGAATCCCAACGTGGAGATGTGATATGATCTGTGTATCAGGCGATTCGTGCACACATAAGGTTCTGTAAGTGAGTGAAAGGGATGTTGCGTGTGTTTTTAGACGGGAATGACAGGATGCAGGGGTTTTGTTGTGGTGGTTTGTTCTCTCTCTCTCTCTTCCTTTGCTCTTGGGTCCACTTAGTAATTCAGACCGCTAGTTGTGACAGGGAAGCTTTATGAAAGAGAAACTTAAAAAACTTAAAAGATTTGGTGTAAATGATCACTATTCAGGTTTGGATGTATGCATTTGTAAATGAGTTTTATGTGCAGTCAGATTGCTTTGTGTTTGTGTGTGGATTGAGCACATCTTTTGTAAGTCCTCAAAACTTACACAGAAATCACTGTACACATTAGTAAAACTTTGTTTATGCTTGTGGATCATAGCATACACATTTGTAACCCTTTTTTTTAGGCATATTATTCTCCATAGATTTTTATGCAGATGATACACAACTGCTGGACGCTCTATTTGTAAGATCAAAATCAGCTTGTTCAGAATGCAGCAGCCAAAGTGCTCACACACATACATGGAAATTTGACCATTGCTGAAATCACTTCATTGGCTCCCAGTTCAATACAGAATTACCTTTAAATAATTTTATTAGTTCATAAACCTCAATGTTTTGGCCACCAGTACATTTCTGACTTCATCATCTAAACCTCTCAGGTCATCAGGTGCAGATCTTTGAACTGTTCCCAGTGTGATGAAGGTGCTTTCAGTTACTGTGGTCCTGTTCTTTGGAACAAGCTGCCTGCTGACCTGAGGTCAGTCACAGCTGTGCATTCATTCAAAACCAAACTCAAAAGCTTTTATTCTCACAGGTCTACACTTAATAACTGTATAATTGTGTTTGTGTGTGTGTGTGTGTGTGTGTGTGTGTGTGTGTGTGTGTGTGTGTGTGTGTGTGTGTGTGTGTGTGTGTGTGTGTGTGTGTGTGTGTGTGTGTGTGTGTGTGTGTGTGTGTCTGTGTGTGTGTGTCTGTGTGTGTTTCTTTGTAACGTTTTACCTTCTAGTTTTCATAGTTTTAAGGCATAGTATGTCTGGCTGATGATATTTTCTCTAACTTGTAATGTTTAATATCTTTCTAACTGTCGCTTTATGAATGACTGAGTTTTCAGTCACTGACAACCTCTGGCTTCAAAGGGAAGTGTATTCCCTGACCAGCTGGCGAACAGTTCCTGGACATTGCTGGCTGTCACTGGGTGAAATCATTTATAAAAAAGCTGCTGCACCAAACACGTCCTTGTGATTGGTCTCCAAGCTGTTGTGAAACTTGGAAAACAATGTGATGCAAACTGGAAAAGCTTGCTTGTTGTTGCAAGTTCCACTATCAAAGAGTCAGCACCCCCCATGCAAACTACTGGCAACCACGACAACCTGCTAGAAACCAATGCAATTGCAAGCAAGCTTTTGATGCAGCACTCTATACCTCATTATGAGAAATTTCACACTAACAACTGCCAGCAACTTCCAGTGTGCACTCATCAACTGTTCTCATAATGCATACTATTCCCTGGCAACTGATGGCTGCTAGGGGGGCACTGATTGGTCTCTAGGCCTGCATGAATCAGACTTGATTTCACAGTGACTGTCAACTACTTGCAAGTGGTCGGGGAATACACATTTTTCCCTGGTGGCCAGTGGTTTCCAGATGGTCACTGCAGGTCTGTGTGACTGAGGCATTAGCTAGAAAAGTTATCAGCAGAAGTCAAGTAAAGTAAATGATTTATATACTGGACACAATTACCAAATACTGCAACAAAGTACAATTACAATTATGAACACTATATTTATATTGCAGTGTTCATAATGTTTCCATGTTCCGACTAAAAAAACACATGCAGCTGGGTGAAGTAATTTCCAAATCAGTCTAGAAATGGGACCATCCAGGAACATTCTTGAGAGCTCAGTGAGGTTTTGTGAACTTGACACTAAACATTTGAACACACTGGATTCACACTCACAAATTCCTGCAGCAATCTAGTAGAAACACGTTTGCTGTTTCGCCTCTTCTTTCTCATTAAGTAACCATCAGGACTTTTGGAACATTAAAACTTTAGTTTTCTCCCAAAGATATTTGGCATAACTTTGTAATTGCATGTTATTTCCTTCAGTACAAATCTGCTTAATAAAACAGATTTGGACCTATTCATGGAGCCTAATACTATTAATCCAAGTTGGAAAAGGCTATTTTAAATGGCTCATTTGTTAAATATATCAATGTCAAGAAAAAGCAAGCAACAACTGAGACACAGTTGAGAAAGTGGAAATACAATCCTGCAACTATAGGTAAAACTTCAGTCTAATTAAACTACTTTACATTGATTATTGCCATTAGGGCTAGCAAGGTTTAATATAAATCATGTATAATAGGCTCCATTCTTGAACCCATCAAACACAGAGACGAATTTGCACAGTGGCTCACGGTATTTCCACATCTCCCTCTGGTCGCTGCTCTGTGCTCAGAAAATGTCAGAGCAAAGCATCTGCGAGTTACAGATGTGCATTTGATTCCAGGTATTAGTCCTCGCTAAATCCTAAGGGACTATTGTGGGTTTGGATCACTTTAAATCCCAGAATACAATACATCAATATTAGCTGTGACCAACACCAAAGAGCTGTACGAGTGAAATGTAAGATAATTTGATTTGATCGCTGGCTCCAGCGTGAGGTAGCTGAGCTGTTGTAGCCATTTGTGATTTGAAGAATGAATAAAACACTGTGGAGGGAGGCTGTGTTTCGGGAAAATTTGGGAGGGGAAAAAAGTTGCTACTCTCTTTGGTTTTTGCATTTCTCTCCATGTCCATTTCTGTATTTGTTATGTACTAGATCCATGTGGGTTTCATAGGTGGCTTGATATGTCATATCTTCCGTCTGACCATTTGTGTGTTTTCTTATTGCTGTCTTCATCACTCCATTTCTTTCTCCTCCTTCACATTGATCCCTCTGGATCTTCACCTTCTTCTCTCCGGTTGTCCTCTATTTCCTGCTGCAATTTAAATTTTCTTTGTAAGGGGCCAGTGCTGAGCTTGAAAGCAAAAACTATGCGGCAGTTGCTCGACAGCTTCGCCAAAGAGTTTACGTGCTCTTCGTGGGAAAAACAGTCCAAACATCACATCATAATCCATCAAGTTTCTATGCGAATATGTGACGTCGCTGCTACAGTTCGCTCAGCAGTTGTGTTTCATGATTGATGACTTGCATTGTCACCGCGGTGCCGTTACCTCCCGAGTGTTAATGAAACGTGTGTACGTGTTAGAGAAAGGTGTGTGCGCTCGCCTATGCACATGCAGAGAGAAGTTTCTTCTTCTATAGACTGACATCACTTTGTTTGGGATGCTGTTGTGTCTGTACACCCGGTGACCGTTGCTAGGGTCATCTGCTTTGTCTGCCGGTCTGTGTACGTGAAAGACATGGACGGATAAACAGAGCAATATCATGCGTTTGCTAAATTGTGCGACTGATGGTGCATTTTTATAACATGCACGGTACAGAAAAAGAATTGCAGGATATTTCTTGACAGCTGAAAAACATTGCAAACTGTTGGCATGCACAGCTGTGGGGAATAAATTAGCTTAAAAATAGTATTTAAAGACAGCAGTTGCCAAACCTGTATATGGAGGAATGTGTCAATTATGGGCAAATATCGTGACATTTACCCTTGATAAAAGGTACAAAATACTACAGTAAAGCTCAGAAATACTTTATAATCAAAATTTTGTGGTTTCCTTTCCATTAAAAGGGGTATGAATACCAAAATAAAAACAATAATAATAATCACAGAACTGAATATAGATATGAGTACAGAAATTCACAGTAGATGTGTCTGTACACATCAGGGAAGGCTGAAAACAGAAGGCTACAGGTGGATTTCTTTTTTTTTAATCAGTGCATTACACTCAAATTTTTGCACACACATACAAATATAATATACAGCTATTTAAAAATTTGAGTTGATTTTTATATAGCAGCTTGAAGGCAGCCAAGAAAAGCACATGCAAGGTGCTTTCAGGTGCCTGTGGGAATCTCTGATTCGACTCCAGATTTCACCTTTTACTTTCTCGGATTTGTTTGGCACAGTCTGAACTTTGCTCAGTTAAGCAAAGGTTCCTCCACGGGTTCTTCGCACCTCCGTCATCCACTCTGTCCCGCTCACTACCCCGGGGGGAGGGGGGGGGGGGGGGGGGGGGTACCTATCGTTTGTATCTAGCTTTGTCTCACATTATAGCAGCCTTCACCAGACGTGCTGCCTTAATGCAGCATTTTACATTGATTTCTATGGGAATCAAAATGAAAGTTTAAGGTGTAAATGGTCATAATTTATTTTCTTTCTTTGGCATTTTAAAATGCCAAAGGAGTCAAAATGATCCTCTTGGTGCTTCTAGAGTTGAAGGTGGCTCTGGGAGTTCTTTGTCTTCCACATGTTTTCACAATTTTGGAAGTTTAAAGCAGCAAGACAAGC
The DNA here is from genome assembly GCF_007364275.1 of Archocentrus centrarchus. Taxonomy (NCBI): domain Eukaryota; kingdom Metazoa; phylum Chordata; class Actinopteri; order Cichliformes; family Cichlidae; genus Archocentrus; species Archocentrus centrarchus. The sequence goes on along the minus strand of NC_044363.1, from coordinate 2,142,047 downwards.
AAGTTTTTTTGGTTTATTCCAGTTTATTCTAGGGATATTTGTTGTATTTCTATATACCTTTCTCCAGTGTCTCCCCCTTTTTTTTTATTGTTTACATAAGGTTGTCAGGGTTAGCTAACACATGCTCATTTCTTTTATAGCCATATTTATAAAAGACTTGAAAAAGTTTGCAAGTTTGCTTTGGTACAAGTTATTTCAAATGACTGCCTTGTGTTTCCGCATCTCTGCCTTTGCCAGTCTGGGTTTTCCAGTTACGGCTATCTGAATGTATTTTCATGCATTTATATGCTGCATGTTTTGAATTTAAGTGATTGCTGTTAGACAAATTTTCCCCTGAAGGGATCACAAAGTTGAAGTGAAATGGCAGGACCTCAAAACTTGTGTTCTTATACAGTCATCCGTATGCATTTATGTGTGTATGGGATGTGGGTTGTCTCTGCCAAATGTCGCAGTTGAGTGTCAGTGTGATAAAACATCTCTTAGCACAGCATTGATACTTTTCACACGTAGTCAACACATCAGTAATCCATTTGTTACACACACACACATACACACAGATATAGGCGTGAGTTTGTCATATTTTTCACATAAATTTTACACACTTCAGGACTTGATTCACACAGTAGCACAAATGTATTCGCACAAAGGTCCAAACTCAAGCACACGCACACACTCAAATACATAATACATGTATTATGCAGGATGCATACACACATATTTTTTCTCACATGTACACACACACTTGCAGACCACAGAATGATAATTTGAAAAATACAAAACCACAAAATCTTCTCTGCAAGGGACTGATTTTTTTTTTCAATCTGTAATCCTCTTTCTTTCATTTTTTTATTTCAGTTTTCTCAGCAGTCCTAATTAAAAGCACCTGCACTGACTTCTTCTTTCCTCTGTCTTTGCTCTCAGCCCTCGCTCTTATCCCGTCTACTTCTTCTAAAGCTTTTTTTCACAACAAGGATTTGGTCCATTCTGCAGCAATACAAAAATTCTTTCATTTCCATAAAATAATAAGAAGAAAATGGTTTAATTGTTCGTGCAAACTGGAAAAATTTTATGTAACCTACACATATCCTGCGCATACTGATGTCTGGAACTGAGTTGCCTAACCCAAACCAATTCAATTCAATTCAATTCAATTCAATTTTATTTATATAGCGCCAAATCACAACAAACTGTCGCCTCAAGGCGCTTTGTATTGTGGGTAAAGACCCTACAATAATACAGAGAAAACCCAACAGTCAAAACGACCCCCTATGAGCAGCACTTGGCGACAGTGGAAAGGAAAAACTCCCTTTTAACAGGAAGAAACCTCCAGCAGAACCAGGCTCAGGGAGGGGCAGTCATCTGCCGCGACCGGTTGGGCTGAGGGGAGAGAAAGACATGCTGTGGAAGAGAGCCAGAGATTAATATCAATTAATGATTAAATGCAGAGTGGAGTATAAACAAAGTAAATAAGGTGAATGAGAAACAGTGCATTATGTGAACCCCCCAGCAGACTAGGCCTATAGCAGCATAACTAAGGGATGGTTCAGGGTCACCTGATCCAGCCCTAACTATAAGCTTTATCATAAAGGAAAGTTTTAAGCCTAATCTTAAAATAGAGAGGGTGTCTGTCTCCCGAATCCAAGCTGGAAGCTGGTTCCACAGAAGAGGTGCCTGAAAGCTGAAGGCTCTGCCTCCCATTCTACTCTTAAGTATCCTAGGAACCACAAGTAAGCCAGCAGTCTGAGAGCGAAGTGCTCTATTGGGGTGATATGGTACTATGAGGTCTTTGAGATAAGATGGTGCCTGATTATTCAAGACCTTGTATGTGAGGAGAAGGATTTTAAATTCTATTCTAGATTTAACAGGGAGCCAATGAAGAGAAGCCAATATGGGAGAAATATGCTCTCTCTTTCTAGTCCCTGTCAGTACTCTAGCTGCAGCATTTTGGATCAGCTGAAGGCTTTTCAGGGAGCTTTTAGGACAGCCTGATAATAATGAATTACAATAGTCCACCCTAGAAGTAATAAATGCATGAATTAGCTTTTCAGCATCACTCTGAGAAAGGATGTTTCTAATTTTAGAAATATTGCGCAAATGCAAAAAAGCGGTCCTGCATATTTGTTTAATATGTGCATTGAAGGACATATCCTGGTCAAAAATGACTCCAAGATTTCTCACAGTGTTACTGGAGGCCAAAGTAATGCCATCCAGAGTAAGTATCTGGTTAGACACCATGTTTCTAAGATTTGTGGGGCCGAGAACAAGAATTTCAGTTTTATCTGAATTTAGAAGCAGGAAATTAGAGCTCATCCAGGCCTTAATGTCTTTAAGACATTCCTGCAGTTTAACTAATTGATGTGTGTCATCTGGCTTCATTGATAGGTAAAGCTGAGTATCATCTGCATAACAATGAAAATTGATGCAGTGCTTTCTAATAATACTGCCTAAGGGAAGCATGTATAATGTAAATAAAATTGGTCCTAGCACAGAACCCTGTGGAACTCAATAATTAACCTTAGTGTGTGAAGAAGACTCCCCATTTACATGAACAAATTGGAGTCTATGAGATAAATATGATTCAAACCACTGCAGTGCAGTACCTTTAATACCTATAGTAAGCTCTAATCTCTGTAATAAAATGTTATGGTCAACAGTATCAAAAGCTGCACTGAGGTCCAACAGGACAAGAACAGAGATGAGTCCACTGTCAGAGGCTGTAAGAAGATCATTTGTAACCTTCACTAATGCTGTTTCTGTACTGTGATGAATTCTGAAACCTGACTGAAACTCTTCAAATAAACCGTTCCTCTGCAGATGATCAGTTAGCTGTTTTACAACTACTCTTTCAAGAATCTTTGAGAGAAAAGGAAGGTTGGAGATTGGCCTATAATTAGCTAGGACAGCTAGGTCAAGTGATGGCTTTTTAAGTAGAGGTTTAATTACAGCCACCTTGAAGGTCTGTGGTACATAGCCAACTAATAAAGACTGATTGATCATTTTTAAGATTGAAGCATCAATAATTGGAAAGACTTTGAACAGTCTAGTAGGAATGGGATCTAATAAACATGTTTCTGGTTTGGAGGAAGTAACTATTGAAGTTAACTCTGAAAGATCAACTGGAGCAAAAGAGTCTAAACAAATACCAGCAGTGCTGAAAGCAGCCGAACATGAAGAATAATCTTTGAGATGGTTATGAATAATTTTTTCTCTAATGTCTAAAATTTTATTTGTAAAGAAATCCATGAAGTCACTACTAGTTAAAGTGAAAGGAATACTCGGCGCTACAGAGCTCTGACTCTTTGTCATCCTGGCTACAGTGCTGAAAAGAAACCTGGGGTTGTTCTTATTTTCTTCAATTAATGATGAATAGTAAGATGTCCTAGCTTTACGGAGGGCTTTTTTATAGAGCAACAAACTCTTTTTCCAGGCTAAATGAGCATCTTCTAATTTAGTGAGACGCCATTCCCTCTCCAGCTTTCGGGTTATCTGCTTTAAGCTGTGCGTTTGTGAATTATACCACGGAGTCAGGCACTTCTGATTTGAAGCTTTCCTTTTCAGAGGAGCCACAGTATCCAAAGTTATACGCAGTGAGGATGTAAAACTATTGACGAGATAATCGACCTCACTGGGAGCAGAGTTTAGGTAGCTGCTCTGCACTGTGTTGGCAGATGGCACTGAAGAGCATAACAATGAAGGAATTAGATCCTTAAACTTAGTTACAGCACTTTCAGAAAGACTTCTGCTGTAATAAAACTTATTCCCCACTGCTGTGTAATCCATTAAAGTAAATGTAAATGTTACTAAGAAATGATCAGACAGGAGGGGGCTTTCAGGGAATACTGTTAAGTCTTCAGTTTCTATGCCATATGTTAGGACAAGATCCAGAGTATGATTAAAGTGGTGGGTGGGCTCCTTTACATTTTGAGAGAAGCCAATTGAATCTAACAATAGATTAAATGCAGTGTTGAGGCTGTCATTCTCAGCATCTACAAACCAGGCCTTTGCTATACTACAATTATACTAAATCCCAATCTTTCCCAGAACTTAATGCAAATTGAAGATGCAGAAGATACTGCAGAAAGTATGAATTTGAATTTTTGAGCGAAAAATTTCATTTAAGCTTTGAATCAGGACAGTTTCATAGCAAATAATCCAAACCACGCCACAGCATATTCATCACTAACCTCCTGTTGTGGATGGGCCCATCCTGTTGTCTGAACTTTTGTCCATTTTCAGCATCTTCTTCCTACCATATGATAACATTTGTTTCTGCCCACTAGGGAACCTCAACATTTTATTGAGAACTATTCAGCCCTCATCCTGAATCTTCCCTGTGCTAATGTGTTTCTATTTTGCCCAATGACGTCAGTAACACGCTATTCTAATCTGATTACTTTTTTCAGTGATGAGTAATCTAACACGTTACTATTTGCAGTCCAGTAATCAGATTAAAGTTACTTATCCAAGTCACTCTGTCATTTTCCTCAGTACAAAGAGATATTTTTGCTTTCTTTTTGCATCTCGGGGAGTGACGTCTGGCCAATGCGACAATTAAGTCCCGTTTTCAGCATGAGGACAATAACAGCACACAGCGACACAAATGTAAACATTGGAGGGAGGAGAGAGATGCGTGTTTTCTAGCTGAAATACAGGCACTAGTTTGAGTTTATGTCAACTAAAGATGACAATATCAAGGTTAGTTGTGCACTCTGTGCTGGCGACAAAATGCTATCTAGCTTCAAAAACCATACGTCAAATTTGAAGAAACATTTAGAACACAGTCACACTTACAGAGCAAGTCCCACCAGGTGGTGTGAAGCAGAGCTGTGACTAATGCAGGAGGCCCCCCAGCACCTAACAACAAAAGCTGGACTTCGGTACAAACCAGTAAGTGGGGGAGAGCTGAAGAAGTTGGTCGGACAGTATGTAGTAGAGGAAATGCTGCCCTTAATCATGGTTGACTTGCTCTCATTTTGTGGTTGTCATTTTTATGTTGAGGCTTTGGGGGGTGTTGCCAGGGTTGTGCCAAAAAGTGATCATCTGCCAAAAAGCGATTTTTTTGGTATTTGCCAAAAAATGATTGCCTGTGTTTAAATGGCTGTAAATGACTTGTTGACCTATAATCTGTGAAACGTGTCAAACATATCTCATGAATGATATCAGGTCAATTTGAGTGAGAAACAGCATTTCTATTACAAGGTAGAAGCTGCAATCGGTTTTTGGCAAAGTGACTTTTATATATTCATTTTTTATCAAGGTGAAAACTGTCATTGACATAAAAAATGTCTTTTTAAACAGAAATCTGGCTCAGAAGGCTGCAGAAATCCCAACAAATATAACATTTATATAGTTATACAGTTATATAAAGATATTTGAAGAGGCCAAAAAGCACTGGATTGATTATAATGTATTTGCAATTCTTGAAAAACAGGTTATTTCTTCATTTTATATATAAGCCCTTCATAAATCATGTTGACTGCACTCTATTTACCAATATAAGCAAAGACATTACACATAAAAGCACACAGAAACATTGGAATCACTTTATGGCAGATGAGCACTTTTTGACACAACACAGGCAGCTGTTGAATGTAACTAATAAAGTAACTTGTAATCTAACTTAGTTACTTCGAAAATTAAGTAATCAGTAAATTAACTAAGTTACTTTTTAAAGGAGTAATCAGTAATCAGATTATTTTTTCAAGGTAACTATTCCATCACTGATTTTACCTAACCATAACTCTGTAGCTAGCCACAAGGTACCAGACCATTCGATGCAAACAAATAAACTCACACCAACCCTCCAAATGACGCTGGTATTTAGTTTTTTGTCTTTATTTAAAGTTTTAACAGTGCTGTTTTTTTGGGGTTTTTTTTTTAAGAAACACATATCAGAACATGGTATTTTATTATTAGATTTCAACTAGCTCGCTAACTTAGCGCTACCTTCTAACTCTGCTAAAACTCCTGGACATTGCATTTTTGTAACACTGAGGAAAACAGCCACATAGATTGTTTTATTGGACATCAAAGAATCTGGACCATTCTAACCACTGTAATCTCAGTGTGTTCTAAGTGTTTGTTTGCTTTTGGAGTCTAAAGTAATATTTGCACCTCAAAATGGCTAATAAGGCCAGAGCTAGCAAACAGAGGCACAAGTATTTCACGGGTATCTGTTTGTGGGCAGATCTGGTCAACATGACAGTGCTGCAACTGTACAAGATACAATCACAAAGCTCTACTGGGGTGCAGCTCAGAGAGAGAGAGGTCAAAATGAAGGCTGCAATCAAAGAAGATTGTAATCTGACCCATGAGTATGGAAATAAAGAGACTCATTGGCCAGCCTACTTTATACTTCTGTCCCCTATTTATTTATTTCAAAATATGCCAAATCAACTATTTTGTCTTGTATATAAACATAATAGTTTTGAAGATGGATGCACTCTATGAACTCACTGGCTTTGCAGGTTGTATGAACCTTTGCTGGAGGGTCTCTAGTGAAATTCTAAACTGCTAAAGCTTCTTGTGGCACATGTGCACAGTTGGCATTTGAATCATATGGCGTCTGAAAAATATGGATTCAGATTCAAGTAATTTTTCAACTGAAGGGTCTTCATTGGTCTTAAAATACTGTAAATATGTTGTAGTTTTTAAAATTCACAGCTGGATAGGTCCTGGATGAGACAAAGGATGCAAAATGTGAATAATCAGTTGGATATACAGTACAGGAGATCAGTTGTTCTATGATTTCATGACTACGCAGGTTAGAATAGAAACTTGCATCATGTCAATATGCACTGACTCATCTGGTGAACTCTTATATAACGTTGTATTGTGCTATTTAGCATCTGGTAACCTTTGGCTGTCCTTCCCAGTCGAGCAGGGGAATCCAAGTCACCGGAGGCAAAGATGAAAAGTGCATTATAGATCACAAATGCAACAGGAACAACCTTGTTTACTTCTGCACTCCCATTAAAACTCAACCTTTCAGGTTCGTGACAGAGGTTTCCTCAGGACACCCAAACACACACAAAGCACCCAGGGACTGTTTTTGCAACATGTCAGCTCACAGGATGCTCCCACTCTCAGAGTGTGTTTTCCAGCCAATGACAAATGAGCTTTTGATTGAATTCATCAACAACATGGCATCTGGATGAAAGATGATGAGATGGAAGGATGGAGAGAGAGAGAAGGGGGAGTGATGGAGGGGGAGGTCCAGTTTCCGAAGGGCTGGGATGTTGACTGAGTGAAGGTAGAGAGATGGAAAGAAAAAGAAACAAAGAAAATTAGAGTGAGTGGAAGACAAAGCTTCTGCCTTCCCTCACTTTGTGATCGGGCTAATTTACGATCCAACCATGACTCACTGATGTCCGCTTAATTAATCACCGCTGTTGAACTGATGATCGTGTGATCAAACCAAGGATCGACTCCCTGACCTCCACGTGACTCGGCCCTCTCTGTGTTTGTGCAGCTTTTAGTTTTTGAATGTTTGCGAGGAAGTCAAAGCCCTTGTTTTCACAGTGCCATGTTGCAACTGTTTTGCAACAAACTTCAGTGTTTCGTTGAAGGGAAGATTACTTCATATATTGAATATGCATCCAGCAGTTTGGTGTTTTGTGCCTTTCAACATGATTTATGGAGGCCGATTTATAGTTCAGAGTCATCACATTCAATTACTTACATAAATAAGACAAACTTTTGATTCCTGGGGGAAATTCAAAGCAGAGGATGATATGATGAGTGTTACAAATTAAACGTTAATTGGACAATAGAATTCATGGAGGCTGGTGACATGTGAAGAAGATTGGAGTCCTGGACACATGGTGCAACACAGGAGTGTAAAGCTTGGAGGACTGTTGATTAGGTCTTTTTTGGAGCTTGTCCTAACACTAACTTGGGGCCAGTGATGACGTTACCCGTTTATTAAAAAAAAACAAAGGCGGGGGGGGGGGGGGGGGGGGGGGTTCTGAAATTAATTTTGAGAGTGTACTCATTGTAGTTCATTGGATAACAATGGATTTGTTTGAATGTTTCTAACAATAGAGTAGTGTAATTTTCTCCATCGTTTCTCTTTTTGATGGTCAGTGATGGTTTTTGGTATTATTTTTTTGCATGCCTTTGGTTTCTGTCATTATGTTTCGTGTTAGTCTTCATGGTTTAGTACAATGGCTTTTGGTTACGGCTTGCTTTAATTTGAAGGTTAGTTTTTCCCATGTGTTTGATAGTTTCTATTTATACAGTCATGGTGTAAAGAAAGTACACCTCTGTCAGTTCTAAGGTTTTATAAATAAGGACATAATAAAAAAATCATCTGGTCCTTACCAGGTCTTATAGTTGGGTAAATCTGACCTGAGATGAACAACAACCCAATACATATTACATTGTGTCATTTCAGAAAAACTAAACCATTTATGCACAGCTCGCTTAAGGTCCTACTACAGCATTTCAGTCAGGTTGAGTTCTGGACTTTGACTGGACCATTGCACCACTTTTTTTCAGATAGTCTGTGTAGATTTGCTGCTGTGTTTGGGTTCATTGTCCTGTTGCATGACCCAACCTGGGCTGAACTTTAGCTGTCAGACAGATGGCCTCACGTCTGACTCTAGAATACTTTAGTATATAGAGGAGTTCATGGTCACCTCAAAGACCGGAAGGTGTCCAGGTCCTGTGGTTGCAAAACAAGCCCAAATCATCAACCTACCACTGCTTGCCAGTTGGTACAATATGTTTCCAGCAGATGTGGTCCTGCACATTATGGCCAGACATCTCCACTTTGATCGTGTTTGTCCAAAACACATTGTTCCAGAAGTCTTGTGGTTTGATAAGATGGTATAAACCTAAGCTGTGCTGGCATGTTCTTTTTAGAGAGAAGAGGCTTTCTCTTGACAACCCTTCCCAACAAGCCACACTTGTTCAGTCTTCTACTAATTGTACTGTCAGAACTTTAACATTTATTATACTAACTGAGACCTGTAGAGTCTGAGATATAGCTCCTGTTTTGTTTTGTTTTTTCTTGTTTTTTTTCTTTTGCAGTTTCTCTGAGCATTGCAATTATAGTGGTGAATTTGCTGGCACCGCCACTCCTGGCATGATCAGCAACTCTGTTGAACGTTTTCCACTTGTGAATAATCCTTCTCACTGTTAGAATGATGGACTTCGAATTGTTTGGTAATTGACTGTATAACTTAGATTGACAACAGTTGATTCTCTAAGATCATTGCTTGGTATTGTGTTAACAAACACCTGAATGCTACAGACCAGCAAACTGCTCACACTTGCTGATTATCAGTTAATAAAGTGCATTTGATTAGCAGCATTTTGCTGCTATTTACCTTCTTAATTGCTATGGAAGCAGTAAAGCTGTATTTGGTTTTTCACACAGTGCTTCTGCTCTTTGGCTTAATCTTTGTTAAATCAGTAAAGACAGTGTAATTTGTCATGTTTTAGTTTATTTGAGGTTGTATTTACTAAAGTTAAAGACCTGCTAAGGACCATTTATATTTATTTTTTAATTTAATTTATTTTTAGTATGTCCTGATGCATACAATCTTAGCGTTTAAAGAGTGTGTGCTTTCCTTTTACCATGACTGTATGCATGTATGTACAGTATGTTATTTATTTCCCACATGTGCCAAAATGCTCATTTTTAGTTCGCTCGATATGACTCTGAGTCCAGGATTTGGTCCAATGCATCTTGACACTCTTACACCGCAACAAAGTGCATACCCAAACTAGCTATCTAAGATGTGTCCTGATGTGGTGGAGAACAAGCTAATGTGGAATATAGCATTAGGGTTACTGGTAAAAATGTCAAATTTGTGCAGCAACTCATGTCGGTAAAGCCAATCCATCTGGAAGCACTGAAAGGGTTCAAGTTCACCTACGTACACCTGAAAAACATATAAAAAAAAAAATGTAATAATATTCTGTATTTTATGTTGGCACTTAAATTCATATTTATAAACCCCTCTGATGGCGAAACAATTGTTTTGCTTTAAATTGGTTAGACAGCAGGAGAAAATCTGAGCTGGTTCTCTCTGCTTCTAAATGTGCTGTATGTTTAGCATGTGTGTGAGTGTGTGTGTGCCATTTATCTCTTCTCTGTCCACTTTGAACTGGGGTATCTACCTATTTTTCTGGCTCTTTTACCAGTAATGGTCCTTTTGAGCTATTTCAGAATAAAAGCCTACCCCAGCTATAATGGAAACCTTAAAAGTGGGAATGTACTTCTTGGCGAGAATTCCCGCTTTCATCTAAACATGAAAGCAAAGAACTTGGGGTTATATGCTTCAGGGAGGCAGTAGCTGTATTTTACGGATCTTTCAGACATTTCCAAAGCCACATTTGATTTGTCTTGCAGTGGAGCATTTGTTGGGTCGATCATGGTAGGACCACAAATGGATTTCTGTATCTATTAAGGGTATAATTTCTTCTCCATTCTTCACACAGCTCAGAGAGATGTCCAGCACATGCATCCCTGTGAGGGCTCCTCATCACCAGGCATGCTGTTTATTTAGGAAGGCACAGTGACTACTTTAGTTATTTCAAGATATTTCCTCTTGATTAATATTGAACTCTGTCCTCTAATTTAATCTCCTTTAAATGATTGCGACATAAATCAGACTGAAATTGTTTCATGTGTCATCAAGCACTTTTTTTCCTTTAAAAAAATTGGTTTCCTAATTGAAAGTTTTAAAGTCTTCTTGGAAAAACTTGGATGAGAGGAGAGTCTCTATCTTTCAAGTCATCATAATTTCATTTGCATGTGTTCTGTTCAATTTATCTGTAGGGGCATTTTCACTTTTTACAGAATGGAAGCAGGAATCACGACTATCATTGGTGAGTGCATCATATTTTATGGAGAGAATCTGTGAAAAAAGGTGAGGTAAAATGTTTTTATTCACCATCATTTACTGTACAACTACTCTCTGCAAATATCAGTAAAATCCTTCATGTGTCCTCACATAACTCCACAGGACTGACCTTGTTGCTGGAATGATAAAATTATATGATAATGATAAAAGTTTTCCCTGAACATTGCTGCAAAAGAAAAAGTGTGTTGCCACTGCAGGGTTCTTCTACAAATTGGTGGAAAGCTGTTTCACAGTGGCGTCCTGGTTTCTCAGTTCTTAAGTCTTTTACCTAATACCCAAGGCATGATTACACCAGAACGTTTTTCTTTTTCAAAATGCAGCAGCTCCACGTTGGGCTAACATTAGATAACTACTGCATTTGCGAGCTAACCACTAGCATACTAGTCACAAGTCAGTAACAGCTGTCGCTGTCTGATCCGTACCAGAAACCCGCGTTGGCCTACGCATGTGCAAAAAGGGCTCATTTTTGTTCCTTCCTTTGAAAGTAAAAGTCCTTGATGTACTCTCATCTGCCACTTTTGTAGGTACACCTGTTTCACCGTTTGCTAACAGTATTTCTTTGGGATAATTAGAAATTAAACAGATGTCACTCTTTATTATGCATAACTCTCACTGAATAAATAGCCTTTTCATGCTAGTCTATATAACATAAGGGGCATTTTTACAGTGTGTGGTGCATATGTACTGTGACTGCTACAACCATGTTGTGGCCTACGAGCTGGTTGTAACACACCTGATGCATGTATTTTTTGTCTTCCTGGCCGTCTTGGGTCTACACACATTGCAGCTTTTGTTTTGTTGTTACAGGCTCTAGAACAGATTAAGATCAGGAAACATCTCCTGATGTGAATTTCTAGATGGCAGCTGGGATTAAAAGTTAAAAATTTGATGCCCTGCACAAGAATAACCACCATTTTTGTTGGCACTGGTTGCATCACAGAAGCAGCAATGTGGGGTGGCCTGTTCTTTCAGTTTCACCATTTTTTTCCATCATCCATACTTCTCCAGTTGCTGGGTGCTGATGGGCTTGTTTTGGAGCTGGCTGGTGATCAATCACGTCCTCGTCTTCAGACTATAAATTGATGGTGCTGCTTCATCTCACCTGTTTGGGCAGGTGACCCATTTACTCCAGGTTAGAGTCCCCATTGCAGAGGCCTGGATTGGACCAGACCATTTTCTTTGTGTCTTTCTCCATTACTCTGTCTACTGTCTGCACTGTCCTATCCGATACAGACAAAAGGCTGTATGTTCCCCTCCTGTTCATCATCTCCCAAATCTTCGCTCTTGTCTGAGATCATTGCGGTTCCTTGAGCAGAGAATAGTTTGTCATCTTGACTGATAAGGAGCTACAAAGGCAAAGCTATTTGCCTTGTTGTGTACTACCCCTCATTTGCAGCTGGGATAGCGAGGCAGAGGATGGAATGTGCAGGAATGTGGGAGCAGACAGGTGTTGGTGCTTGAAGTGTGACAATGTTGAAACCATGCGTGGGAAAAGCAGGAGCAGAAAGACAATACGCACACACACACACACAAACAACAGACCATGTACAGTACTGTGAAGGAGCATTTGCTTCCTGCCTGATTTCTGAGTTATTTGCATATTTGTCACACATACATGTTTCTGATCATCAATCAAATTATAATATTACCATCTTTATTTTTAAAAGCACTTTTAAAAAAACCACAACTGACACCAAGTGCTGTACATTTGAAACATTCAAAAAAAAGTAACTCTATTGCATTTAAAAACATTCAACTTAGTACAAGGTCTCGCTGGGGTCCAAAGCCAAAGAAAAAAGACAGGTTTTAAGTCATATTTTAAAAATGGACATTGAAGGGGCTTCTCTAAAGGCAAGTTATGCAAAGGCAAGCTATTCCATAATTTGGAAGCAACATTAGAGAACGCCCTGTTCCCTCTGAGCTTCCTTCTGAATCTCAGTACTTCCAGGAGCAGCTTGTCAGCTGACCTGAGAGACTGACAAGGTATGTAGGGATGAAGAAGCTCAGAGAGGTAAAGCGGGGGAAGACTGTGAAAAGATTTAAAAATAAACATGAGAATTTAAAAAATGGACCCTAAAATATACAGTCAACCAGTGAAGTGACGCCAAGACACACGATATGTGGACTCTCTGTGTAGTTCCTGTGAAAATGTAATGCAGCGGCATTTTGAAGCTGCTGCAGACGTGAGAGTAGTGACTGACTGACTCCCATATAAAGTGAGTTACCGTAATCCAGACAAGGTGAAATTAAAGCATGGATCACCATTTCAAAGTGCAGCCTAGAAAGAAGAGATTTTACTGTTGCCAAGGTTTGAGTCCCGTTACATCTGGCATAAAACTAACACAGCATTTCATAAAAAGAACATCACAGTAGCGTGATGATGATGATGTGGGGCTGCTTTGCTGTCTGTGTGTGTGTGTGTGTGTGTGTGTGTGTGTGTGTGTGTGTGTGTGTGTGTGTGTGTGTGTGTGTGTGTGTGTGTGTGTGTGTGTGTGCGTATGTTTATAATACCTTGTGGGGACAATTTTCCTGACATATACTACGTTGTGGGGACCAATTGCTCCTTGTGGGGACTGAAACCTTGTCCCCACAAGGGGAAACCCTGTTTTTGGGTCAGGGGTCAGAGTTAGGGCTATGGTATGAATTGAGTTTAGGTTAGGGTTAGGGTTAGGTATGTGATGGTTAGGGTTAGGAAAAGGGTAAAGGTAAGGTTTAGGCTGTAGAAATGAATGGAAGTCAATGGAAATTCCCCACAAAGATAGCAAAACACACTTGTGTGTGTGTGTGTGTGTGTGTGTGTGTGTGTGTGTGTGTGTCTCTCTCTCTCATATGTCCTCAGAAAATGAGCTAAAGCCAACCAGTCTGAGGTTGAAATAAGAATAAATCCCACAATTTTCTCTTTTGGTAAACAATGAAAATGGGTCCCACAGACCTGAACACCACACAAGGGTTAAACGAGTGCCTATTTAACCATTTTTATTTACGTCATCAGAGCATGGTTAGGGTTGGTGTAAACAGCATGTTATCAAATTTTGGATAATGATATTCTAAAGCAGCATGTGCCAGTGTTGCTACGTGGAAAGCTTGCAGTCTGGTGAAAGCTGTAAGCAATTCATACTCTGACAGAGGAAGTTAAAAATAGCCAACACCAGCTGATAAGCTACATTAACCTCCTCAGTTTTGAACTGCAATGTGACAAAATAACACTGTAATTCCTCTTAAATTGTGCTGTCATTTTTTTGTCTTATTAATTTTCTCTGTGACCCTTTTAATGTTCTTCCCAGTGTTTTTTTTTTTTTCATCCAATTTACCTCATTTGCCTTTTTCTTGGAATAGTCAAAGTACATTTTCTCCTTTCACTCTCACTCTGTGACATATAAAAGGCTCCACTGTAAATGTCTGCGGACACGTTAATTGTTAATGTTTTTGGACACAAACTGAATGTCCACCAGAGCCTCAGCCTGGTCTGCAAGATGATTCCAGCAGTGTGTGTGTGTGTGTGTGTGTGTGTGTGTAGTTAAACCTTTGTATTTATAGTGTTCTCATGTATTCTTCATGTGTGTGTGTGTGTTTTCAGGGTAGTTTAGAATAATTGGGAAGGACCTCAGGATGCCAGCTTAGTGAAACAGCGGGGAACCTCTCGGCTCCTGTTTGTGTGTGTGTGTGTGTGTGTGTATGTGTGTGTGTGTGTGTGTGTGTGTGTGTGTGTGTGTGTAGGTGTGCTTTACAGGAGCTGGAAGCTGTCAGGTAGAAGGGATCGAATATCTGAGTGCTGATATGAAGTCTGTATGTTTATGTGTTTGTGTGAGATCATAATTATCTTAATAGTGAAATGGCTCTGCTAAATCCTCTTAGCTAATATAGCAAAATTGAAGGCACAAATGTGCACTGATATAAGCTCTGTTGTCTAAGTAACAGCACATTGTTACCATTTTTAAATATAATAAGCAACAGGCAGTGGACAATCAGCTCTCATTACAGTTATCATCATCAGACATTATCTGATGCTTACCTATCTTCTATTTCTCTTTGTCTACTCATTTCTTCATTCAGCCCCTCCTCTCTTATTTCACTGCATGTTATTTTTAGATACAGCTGTAATTTTTTTGCTTACTGCTTTCTGATCAAATTCAAAATCATAGACTGTATAAAGGATGATCAATGTACCGTAGCCACCATAGCGTCACACACTGGTTAGTGAAATCTAATTTTGAAGCCTCAAGATGGGCATTTTTGCCACGACAAAGCAGGGGGTGGATCTGCTTGTCAAAGCACATGCTCATTGGCTGGAGAGTTGTCCATTACAAGCTGATAGCCAATAAGCCTGGATAATCCTCCTCTAACCTAGAATGACTAAAATTTACTAAACGTTTTATTCAGTAGGTCTCAAAACGAGTGACCAAGGCCATACACTGATCAGGAAAGTGTTTACAATGGTCCAAGAACTGTATACAGACTTCTATAGGACTGTGGCAACCACAGGTTCAGACCCAGAAAATTAGTACATTAGTAGGAGTAGTAAGCAAACAAATGAAATTGTTTGTAGACATCCTATCTACTGAATTGCTTAGCATTTATGTAAGCATTTAATAAATTAATCAGCCAAATGGTAATATCACTACGATATGGCATTTACTTTATACTGTGACTGAACACAAACTTAGCTAAATCTTGGGACAAGATGACAGAGGATGTCTTCCAGGGGAGCCGTCCATGGAGCTGTAAAGTCAACACTTTTCTCCCTCATTATTAATGTTTTCAAGGCATCATTTTGCAACCAAGTGGACTCAAATGTAGACTCGGGAGCCAGCCAACATTGAAGGTTGTTTATTTTGCACCAGGAGTAGCTGAGCAAGCACAAAATATGCTGGATAATTATCAGCAGGAATTGAAGAGAGGCAGTTATGAGGATACAATGGAGAGTGGGTAGGCAGGTGAGCATTTTGCTAGTCAAACTCTTTTCTTTCTAAACAGGGATCAAAGGGGAAAATCCAAGCAGGCAGGAGAAGTCCAGTTAGCCACTCCAGAGTCCCTAGATGCACCACAGGGTTACCAGGAGAGGCAAACAGAAGCAAAGTGAGTATTATAACCACACAGAGCATGAGCTGGTACAGTAGATGCTACAATGATCTGGTTAAGAGTGGATTAAAGGTCCATCCATCCATTTTCTTCCACTTATCCAATGCAAGATCACAGGGGGCTGGAGACTATCACAGCTGCATGGGGTGAGAAGTGGGGTACACCCTGGACAGGTCATCAGTCTGTCACAGGGCCAACACAGACAGCCATTCACACCTACTGTCAATTTAGAATCACCAATTAACCTAACCACATGCATGTCTTTGGACTGTGGGAGGAAGTGGGAGTACTGGGAGATAACCCACATAAACATGAGGAGAACATGCAAACTCCAAACAGAAAGGGCCCCAGCCCGGATTCAAACACTCGATCTTCTCGCTGTGAGGCAACAGTGCTAACCAGCACAACACCGTGCCACCCTGTGCATGAGAGAACCAGGCTTTAAAAACACAGGCTTGATGATGGAATGACCAGCAGGTGTAACTCCAGGGAAGCATCAATAGAGTTCACCTGAGAAATGGTAGGAAAGAGGAAGGAAAGAAAGGAGGAGGAGGAGGGCAGGCACTGTTCAGGCCATGACAGAGTCAGTGTGTGTGGAGCCTCCACCCGTGTGTAGTGTGAGTTGTTTATCATAGCCTTCATCTTGCACAGTGGAATTTTGCCCTTTGGGTAAATGCAGTAGGTCAGTCCATTACATAAAAATCTGTGTTCTGGATGTGACTGTAAAGTACACAAATATATGCACCAAGAGATTTGCACACCTTTAATTTTTCTTTTGTAGAGACACTGGGTATTTCTGCCACTGATTCAGCTCCCCACACTGTTCACCTACTTGAAATTAATTCTTATCTTTATTTTCAGAAATGCATCTGTGTATCGTCTCTGTCGTTTAAGCTTTCTTTCTCGTTGCCTTTCTCTGTTTTCTTCACGTTGTTTAAATGGCCCTGGGTTCCAACAAATATGTCATCAGCCTCCTTAAACATTTAACATGCTTCCCCTATGTCACATACACACAAATACACATACACATACATGCATGTACTGTAAACACACACCTCTTAGCAGTTTGCTTTGAACACCCGCCCCTCTCTGTCATCTTGCAGTAATTAGTGTAAATTGAAAACTTGCGCCGTCAGGATCTGTTGTGGAGCACAGCTTCCAATGTTCAGGTCACAACCTCGCCGACACTTTCATTTTCTCCTTCTCTGTCATGTCATCTTTCTGTTATTTAATTCCATTCATTTCCCATGTGCTTTTTTTTGGCACGAAATGTCTCAGCACCAAGAGCAACGTCTGCTCCTTCTACAAATTGTAAACACATTCAGCTTGAACAAAGGAACTGCTATTAATTGCACGGTTCCTCTCATCTTAGAGTAGAAGAAATAGTCTAGGTCGTATATTATTTGTGCACGATGTTCCCAAAGTTCCTTCAGACTTGGCCACAGTTTCCACATACCCAGCCATTTCACTTGTAAACTGAAGCTATATGTATACCTGCATTATGCTTAGCCATAGTTACATCCCACAGTTGTTTCTGTGAGAATCCATGAAGGGAAAGACACCAGTTTCACCTTCTCTAAACTTTGCCTCCAAAAAAGATCATTTATACTGAAAAATAAAAGTTCCAAAACAAATGTGATGTATTTTGTGGTCATTCTTGTGCAACAGTGTCCATTCCACATTACCAGCACCAAATGGTTCTTGATATTATTCAAATTTTTTTGCATTTGATATTTCAAATGCGTTTTAGGGCATCTTCAAATGGCTGACTGGTTCCGCATTAAGTCACATCATTCATAGGGATGCAGTCCGGCTCAAAGGAAACTGGAAACGGGCCACTGGATCTGGTCGACAACAAGTTGGCGCCTGTTAAAAGCTCCTCGTCTGAAGGCACCTTAAGAGTGACGGATCACGCTGGCGTTTTGTGTGCGGAGCACAGGAGCCCTTCTCTGGAGAAACACTTGCTCAAAAACTTGGTTTACATGGTTTGACAAAGATAAACTATGGCTGACACTCAGTAAGTCTTCAGATGTTCAGTTAACACCATCATTTTACAAGTCTGTTTCCAAAAAAGTGTGATGCTGTGGAAAATTTAAATAAAAACAGAATGCATTTAACCCCTTAAACCCCGCAATAATTCTATGAGAATGTTACAGATTTAGGAGAATTCAGAAAGAAATGGGAAATGTGACAAACTTTCTAAAGACAAAAATTTCGCTTGATTGCAGTTCTTGCTGCCAAGGGTGGTACACCCAGTCTAGGAAGCAACTTTTTCACACAGGACCAGGAAGGTTTGGATAGATTTTTTTCCCTTAATAAATGAATAAAAGCATTTAAAAACTGCATTTTGTATTCATTCCGGTTATCTTTGTCTAATATTAAAATTTCTTTAACAATCTGAAACATGTAAGCGTGACAAATATGCAAAAACTAAGAAATCAGGAAGGGGACAAATACTGTTTCATGGCGCTGTAAATTTAGCCATAAAACTATAGAAACATGTCAGTAATGTTAGCCTTAATTTAAAGATCAGAAAAAGCTCTTTCAAACTATATATGACCATTTAAGATTAATGCTTTTATGAGCCCTTTCTCCTCCTCTTTTTCATCTGCTTCCCCATTGCTGGTCTCTCCTCCCTCATCTCCTCCTCACCCTCTTCCCTCTCACCTAAACCCTCATCTCCTGAATGAAGTCTGGGCTCTTGCGTCAGAAAATGTGCAAAAACATGCTTATTTATTCCTAATATTGTTACAGCTGGTTATTGTCAGCTGATCAGACATGTTACCCTCCCATCACCAGATAGCAGAACAGGAGCTGACTATAGCAATGACAGCTGACTATAAGCAAATGTTACGCCAGCTGGTATTAGGCTAGAGTGTTCTAAAAATCACACTTTCCCTCTGATAGACAGTTACATTCTCACATCTCATGAGAGTTTATTGGCTGGATTTTATAGCATTAGAGCCACTTCAAAGAAAGCAGCAGTAACACTCGCTAACAGCGGCTAACACCTAGAAAAAAAGAGCAGCGCTTGCCAACAGAAAAATTCAGGATATCCTCAATAACTCACCTCAGTGCCACTGTCATTGGATAGAAGTGAGCCTCATTGATTCCTCTACCCATATTGGACTTGTTTCACAAGGTTTTACAGCCTACAGAGTCCAGACATGGACTCTTCACACTGGGTGTTTTGGCAGCTCAGGTAAACAGTGATCTGACTACTACAGAGTGTTTGAGGTAACTTGAGGGTAAAAATGTAAAATTCCATAAAATATTTAATTGGCACCAATTTGTTTTATTCCTAGTTTATTCTCAAGTGCTGATATTATTCAAATACATAAAAAATATAGTGTGTACAAAAATGTTTTTATAAGCAGTAGTAGAAACTTGCCAGCTGTCCATGGCCGTTATGGGGAAATGCAATGCGGCCGGCGTTGTGCCAACAACTGATTGCCAGTATTTAAATTGTTGTAAATGACTTGTTGACCTACAATCTTTCAAACATATCTCTCATGAATTATTTCTGTCAAAAGGTAGAAGCTGCAATATTTTTGGCAAAATGATTTCTCTTTTTAATTTATCCTTTAAAAAAATCTCATTGAGATTAAAGATCTGTTTTAAAGACCGACCTGGCCAACAAGGCAGCAGAACCTGCAACAACTATAACAGTTCCATAAAGATATTTTAAGTGGCTGAAGGACTGGATTGATTATACTTTAGACCACAGACTAGGTGCAATAATGCATAGTCATAACAAAACAGGTCATTTCTATATTTTGTATATAAGCCCTATTTGCAAAATAAAATACTATAGTAGCCAATTTTGACTGCTCCCTTGTCAAATGGGGTCACCACAGCAGGTAACTGCATGTTTGATTTGGCAGAGTTTTATGTGTGTTCATAGATGTGTTTATGGGTTATTTTTGACCATTCTTCTAGAAGCCCATTTATGAGGTCAGACACTGATGTTAGATGAGAAGGCCTGGCTCACAGTCTCCAATTTAATTTATCTCAAAGGTGTTCTATCAGGTTGAGGTCAGGACTCTGTGCAGGGCAGTCCAGTTCTTCTACATGAAACTCACTCATCCATGTCTTTATGGACCTTATTCTGTGCACTGGTGCGCAGTCATGTTGGAACAGGAAGGGGCCATCCCCAAACTATTCCCATAAAGTTGGGAGCATGAAATTATCCAAAATGCCTTGATATGCTAAAGCATTAAGAGTTCCTTTCACTGGAACTAAGGGGCCAAGCCTAACTCCTGAAAAACAACCCCACACCATAATCCCCCCTCCACCAAACTTTACACTTGGCACAATGCAGTCAGACAAGTACCGTTCTCCTGGCAACCACCAAACACTGACTCATCCATCAGATTGCCAGATGGAGAAGTGTGATTCGTCACTCCTGAGAACAAGTCTCCACTGCTTTAGAGTCCAGTGGTGGCGTGCTTTACACCACTGCATCCGACACTTTGCAATGTCCTTGGTGATGTAAGGCTTGGATGCAGCTGCTCAGCCACAGAAACTCATTCCATGAAGCTCTCTACACACTGTTCTTGAGTTAATCTGAAGGCCACATGAAATTTGGAGGTCTGGAGCAATTGACTCTGCAAAAAGTTGGTGACCTCTGTGCGCTATGCTCCTCATCATCTGCTGACCCCGCTCTGTGATTTTACGTGGCCTACCACTTTGTGGCTGAGTTGCTGTCATCCCAGATTGCTTTTGCTTTGTTACTACTAACAGTTGACAGTAGTGAGGAAATTTAACAACTGGACTTGTTGCACAGGTGGCATCCTATCACGGTACCACACTGGAATTCGCTGAACTACTGAGATCAACCCATTCTTTCACAAATGTTTGTAGAAGCAGTCTACATGCCTAGGTGCTTGGTTTATACACCTGTGGCCATGAAAGTGATTGGAACACCTGAATTTAATTATTTGGATGGGTGATTGAATGCTTTTGGCAATGTAGTGTTACTGATGCTGTTACTTGCATCAGTAACAGTCTGCATACACAATCTACACAATGCATTCAGCTACACAATTGAAGGGGTGTGTGCACAGCTGATTTCTGCGCAGCCAGGCAAACTTGTTAGATGCTGACTGATTTAGCTGCTATTGTATAATTTATTTCACTACGTTAGCTCTGCTTACTGTGAAGAGCGAGACTTTAAAAAATACTTAAAAATAAATATTGGTGAGTTAAGCCATACTGTACTGAGTTTCTGACTTCAGTAAAGATGGAAAGATATTCATCAATTTGAGCTTCCACAAAAACAAGCAGTGACTTTTTCCAGTCATTATCAAGTTCAAACCATTTTCAAAATCACCCAAGTAGGAAAAAATAACTTCTGTGTGCTTTTGGGTGCTTTTGAGAGTACAAAAAGTTTCGACAAAGGGTAACAAAAATTGAGAGACTATAAAAATATAAAATTTACACAGCGTCTTGTCAAATCATTTCACACATCACTAATCTCAGGTTGGTTGTTTTGAAAAAAATCCATTTGCATAGAGTATCAGTCAAAGGTTTTTAATTTTAGTAGGGGAAGCAATTCAGTCCTTAGCTTCTGAGGAGTATGCTACATCAAAAAATTTGAATATTTGAATCTTCACCTAATTGTGGTGGAGGGGTTCACATGCCAGAGTGATCCCTGGACTATGTTGGCTGGATGCCACTGGTAGGGTCTCCCAAGGCAAAGTGGTTCTGGGCAAGGGTCCAGACTCAGTGGATTCATAATCCCTCTATGATAATTACCAGTGATAATTACCAAACTACCCTGCCTATGAGATGGTGTTACCATGATCCCACCCTGGAGCCAGGCCCAAGGTAGGGGCTCAGGGAAAATGTCCATTTCCTGGGCCCACCCTCTGTACGAGAGGTCAAGGAACAGGTTCTGACCGTTGTTACTTTTCCCAAGTGATGTTTCTGTTATTGAACTTCTGTCCAAATCATAGTCAGTTTTGTCCATAACAAAACACCATGTTCAAGCATTAGAGTGTTCATAAGTGGCACGTAAGCATGTGCATGCACTTCTTAAAAGTAAAACAAATTAGTATGTTTGACACTCCTGAATTAGGCCCCAAACAGGTGCACCTGAAAAATGTGGGAGAAAAAAAAACTTAGCACACTTGGTTTTGTAGAAAAAGCAAACAAACCCTACTTTGGAGAATTTGTGTAAAAGACAAAAAGAAAATCCTAAAAAACAGAAACTATGAATGTTGTACAATGTTTTTACAGCATATTCAAAATCATACACTGAAATAAAGCTACTGTTGACTTAAGGTGACCTTTATGCTAACCGCCTCTCAAAGCACTTTTAATGTCGTGGTCACTGCAGCAACACTGATGTCATAAAAGCCACACATGGATTTAACTGCTGCACTGAAACAATAAGTTCCCATAAAACTGAGAGGATAGAAGCACAGTTTTACTCTCTCATTCTGTCCTTCCTTCATATTCAGCATTTGATTGCATTTTTGATTATTCTGGAAAACTTTGAGAGTGCTTTCTCTCTCTCTTTCTCTCTCTCTCTCTCACACACACACACACACACACACACACACACACACACACACACACACACACACACACATCTCTAGGGATGGGACCACAGCCTTGTTTGTCTCTGCATATGGACGGGGGAGCAAACTGGAACGTACATTGTTTTGAGACCAGCCGCTCCCCACAAATATCTCCCCCTTAGAGCTCAATGGGCGAGAGAAATTTTTAGTAGTGTGTGTGTGTGTGTGTGTGTGTGTGTGTGTGTGTGTGTGGGTTAGGGGTTGGTGGGGTGGGAAGGAAGGAGGATCCCTTGGTTTTGGTCACATCGATGGGTTTCCATCAACAGAAACCAAAGCACAGCTGAGTTGATCCTTGATTTTTCTTTGGCCTTTCTTTCTTTTCTTTCTCAATTTTTATCACCCTCTGTTTCTTCCAGATTTTTTTGGATATTTGTCACACTTACATGTTTCAGGTCATTGAACAATTTTAATATTAGATAAAGAGAACCAGAGTGAATACAAAATACAGTTTTTCAATGATTTCATTTATTAAGGGAATAAATGGGGACAGTTGCATTAGGAATGGCATTTGACGTAAAAATCTTTGCCAAATCGAACATGCGGATCATCAAAAATGAGATTTCCTTACTGGATCAGTCAAGGCCCAGGTTAACAATGCCTACCTCCAATGCTGTTGGCCAACAAGCTTCCGGTGGAAACTGTACTACTGTTGGCCTAAGACAAAGGAAGAGGAAAGGAGAAAGGCATGTTAGGAGGCAGTGAGAGAGGAGGAAAGGCAGGAGTGCGGAGGTGAGAGTAGGAACTCTAAATTTAGGGACTAAGGCTGGTAAAGGGAGAGTTCTGGCTCTCATAGAGAGAAGGAAGGTAGCTACATTGTGAAGTGCATAACAAAGCATTGGAAGCATGCAGTCTAGCATTGGACTGAATCAACAACCTCAAAGCTCTATTAGTGCTCCTTTTGCTGAAAATAACAATGTGCGAGGTGAATGCAGATTGCACTTATTTTATATATCAATTTGAAATCCTGTTGTGAAAACAAGCTTATACACCTGAGGGGAACCTTTCAGTACAGAGCACAGTGTCTCAGCTCTTATTTTCCTATTACTCTGAAATAATGTGAAAAAGTTTCAATTATCAGGTGAAAATCTACAGATACCTGGACTGCAGTCAGCCTCCAGTGGTTCAAAAGCTTAGAACCACTTACCTTGGACGCACAATACAAATTTACTCTCAGGGAATCTTCTGGTTATACTCATGTCCTTTCTAACTTCATCCATCTGTCCTCCACTAGTCTTTTCATTTTTTTCCTGCTGATTCTTTGGTTTTGTATGACCTCACTTTTCTTTATTTTTTTTTCCTGCTTCTTCTTTCTCCCTTGCTCACTTCATCTTGCCCACAGTTTGTCATTATCAGGACTCCAGCTGCACTAATGGCCCAGTCACAGAGCAGCTTCTCTCCCTTCCACACTGCTAATTTGCATTACTGGTCAGCCTGCAAAAAGAGCGATGACTTTCCACCCACGTTTCTCCTCCGCCAAAAACGTGTGCATGCACATATGTGAGTCTGCACACATCTGTTGATATGTTAGTGTGTATAATTGTGTGTGTGTGTGTGTGTGTGTGTGTGTGTGTGTGTGTGTGTGTGTGTGTGTGTGTGTGTGTGTGTGTGTGTGTGTGTGTCTTTAATTTTTGCCAGTTTTCCAGCATTTTAAACCCCCCTCCAGTCCCCTGTGGCATCAGATGAACTTCAGCAGAGGTCTGGGACACAACCCAACATCCCAGTTGCTACATTAAAGATCATCATACCCACTGCTCTCCCCAGCCAACAATCTGACAACAATAATATTTTACCCTATTGGTTTCTTCTCCAACAATTCATGGAGAAGATTTGGGACTGTAGATTTCTGAAGATGGGGCAGAAATTTAATGACAGCAGGAATAAGAATTTATGAGATTTAAAAGGTTGGCTGGGACCTGTTTAAGCCCAGTCGGTATGTGGCATTTTTAAAAAGTGAAGACTTGGTGGAATCTGGATCCAGTCTTTCCTGTGTGTCAGTCAGCAGGATTACACAAGGACTACCAAGCCCAATTTTGTGTAACTTGGTGGAGAGGTGGATGATGAACTCTTAAAATTTTGGGGCAAATCCCAAACCCTGTCTTTAAAACTGCAAAACAGAGCATTAGTCTTGTAGGAGGACATTGGTTTTTATTAGTTTTTTCTTTGTATTACTATTATTAATTTTATGTGCTTCTGTAATCACTTGGTGACGTTCCTGTTCAGAACAGGTGACACTTTGAAGATAATATGGAGTTCCAGTGTTGAGTCTGTGGAGCCTAAAGTGAGTTAGGTCTCCAAAGAAAACTTAGAATTAAATTACATTGCACCAGAAATGAGGGGCAAATAAAAAGTTTGCATAACTGATTCAAAACTGAATTGAAATTACAAATTAATGCATTGGGCATTTACATTTGGACTTAGCGTCTTCACAGACCATGACAAGGAACAAAAGGACTCATGCATGCAGTAAACTTTGCAGCTGTGGACAGTTATTATTCCAATTAGTTAGAGTAAACAAGCGGCCATTAGTCCAGTAGGATTCCTGCCTGCTGGGACCAATTTTGGGGAACGCCTTGGGTAAACCCTGGTTCAGCACCCTGGACAGCGGTCATAATATAAACCAAATATTTTGGAAGGTTTGGAAGGACATGAAAGTATAAATTATTTTATTTCATCTCAAGACCAGAAAAAAATAGAAACTCCAAATTTAAATATATTAAAAGGACTGATCAAAGCACTAAACAATAAAACAGAACTGATCATAATGCGTGTATTAATATAGCAAATATATTATTAAAGCTGGTTTGATCAGGACAATATGAAGAGGAAGAAAAATAAAGAAAAGGACCTTGTTAACCGAGCATTATTTGAGCTCAGCGTGTACTGAGCTCAAGGTCCAGCCCTGGTCTTTTGGGTGCTGAAAATCCCCACGAGTTCTCTTTAATTACTCCTATTCAACACACATTTAATGTGCATATACAGTGACTGTCAAAAAGGTTAACCATGTGAACCACTGAGCGATTTTATACCGCTGCAAACCGTCATGTAGGCACTTATATGTTTGAATGGCATTTTTATTTATTTTAGCTGTTTGAACATTGTTAACATTGGAGCTGGTGCTAATATAGTGCTTTTCTACTCTCATTGAGTGCTCAGATAGCTTGTTTACTGCAAACCACATTCACTCAATTGCACACACATTAGCACAGTATTTACATTCTATGCCTAAATGTGCTTAACTTAAGATTCAGTCTGCACATTGAATGAATGCAGACTGGTGGAGCGAGGGGACCTTCTGATTAGTTGAGGACCTGCTCTACCTCCTGAGCCATATTTTTAGAAAATAAAATCAATGTTATGATCATAAAGGAAACATTTGAAGGAACAGTGCTGGAATAAGAAATACCTGGATATTTACTTCTTCTGGATAGAAGCAAATGAAAGGAGCAAAATTACTCTTAAAGTATTTTGTCTGTTAAAAGCAGCTGAAGATTAGCATAGCTTAGCACAGGAGCACTTCAGCATACAAAACCCACCTGAAATGTGGTGCTTAATAGTAAACGTGTTCACTAATAAGCTTTAGAGGTGCCGGTAGGCAGACTTTGTGACATTCAGACCCAGCTCAGACACATGTTTTTGGGGGGTTTGGTTTTGTTTTGTTTTTTAATGCTACATTAAGCTAGCCAGATGCTGGCTGTCTAGTCACATTAAACAACATAGCGTACAAAAATGGGAGAGAAGAATATGAAACAATACCTTTAAATCAGAGTTGTTTTTTTCTTTGTTCATGAGTGGATGCGAACCAGTCACTCCAATCTTTTAATCACTCTTATCAACACTACAAGGAAAAAAAGCCTTACTGTAATGGTTCTTTATTTGCTAATGGCAGTCAAACATTAGCTAACTACTTCCTTCTCATTACTGAGGCTTCCATTCAAGCTGTCTCTCCGCTGGTTTGTGTTGGCACAGGCGCTCGAGGCAGCACAGATGCAGTGAAATAAATTATGAACATGTACCTCAATGACAAGCTTTCAGCACTTGGCAGTGTTAAGATCTCAACTGCATGAAATCTACATCAAAGAGAATCGCCAGCTTCATCCATTACAGGGTCCAAATTGAATTAAAAAACGCACTTGGCTTGTTTTAATTTACCTGGGCCAGCCGCCTGGATATTAGTGCTGTATGGGAAGCCCTGGTTTTGTAACTGAACTCTTTAAATGTCAGCACATGACAAGCTTACGTTTGTGAGGGTGGGATTTGTTTTGGCATGAAGTCAAATAAAGTTAAAAGAAGGAGACACTTCTTTTTGTTTCACTGACACAGTTTGTAGAAGTTTGTAATCTTCTTTGAAAACGGTTACAAATTTGATGTATATACAGCACTACGGAAAACTATTAAGCACTAAAAGTTAAGTGAGGGTGCTTTTAAAAACTTTGTATTCCATTATATCATTATTTGTTATCACCAATCTTATCTTTTGAAACAGTTCTCCTCAGAACTTGCCACATTTCTTCTTGTTTCAATTTTTGCTGGCTGCATAGAATCCTAAAAGTCTAGATTAGAAAAAAAACCTTCGCACAGCACTTTATGTTTTTGAATCAATCTCAGCACCAGCCTGACCTCACCAGGAAAATGACACCAGTGGTAAATTTTTCACCAGCAGCTGCTGTTTATGTAGGCCACCATTTGCTGCTGTGTGAGTAGGTGTATGTAAAATGTTTGACCTTTTCAAAAAGATGGTGGTGTCATCAGTGTGTCAACCGGGAAAGTAAAGGAAAAGCTTGTTGCAGATGGGGGGAAGTTTTCCCTTGTAATTTATTATAACCCAAACCATGATATTCTCCTGAACCTACACAAGTTGTGTTGCCTGGATCTAACTAAAAAGCAGCTGAGTGTGACAGTAAAGCCTTCTGTATAGACACAGAAGAAACCTGAGCATTTTCTTCCTTAAGTCAAAAGATAGAAACGCATTGTTTGAGGATCCTGACAAAAACAGACCAACATATGCAATCTAAGCCTTTTGTGTGGATCTGAGACGTGATTAATGTTTAGTTTAATACTATATATTTAACAAGATTTTGATTTTTACATTCATATATGTCATTGTGGAGTCATCTGCAAGTGGGATCTTCTGTTGTTTATGGCATAAGAAGTGTTGACAATGACGGTACTTTGTTAAATGCTAATTTTAAAAAAAAATCTTCACAAAGTGATTTTCCCAAGTTTTACCCTTGTGTCTGATGATCCAAGACTGTTTATACAAGCTACCGTTTGGTCAAATAGTCAAAACAACCATTTATATTTTCCTGGTTAGGAATGTCATTAAAGATGACTCTCTAGGCAGCAAAGTCAGAAGTGAACATTTTATACATTTGGTAAGTGGTAAAAAATTGACAATATTTGAAAATTTTTTTGACAGAAAAAAAAATCGAATAGAATTTGAGGCTGGTATCAAAATATTAGTAAAAAAGGAGATGTTTCATATGTTATAACTTGTTCTGACCATCCACCTATCCCACATGGTGCTGTGGCTCTTTAAAGTTTCCCCATAAACATGGTTTTCCAGTTTTCTCTGATGCTTTATTGGAAAACAGGTAAGCATCTATGGTACAGATACTTGTTTCTGTTACTCTGTGAAATTTGTGCAGTTTTGCTATTGATACTATGATATATCCCACAATACTTACTCATAGAAAGAAAATGCTTCTGAAAAAACAAGATTTTGGCTCTAGATTGTGACACTTGGAGTGGGTGCTAAATTGATTTAGTTGAAGTTTTAAACAGAGCTTACATGTATTTTCCAGCCCTTGAAATTTGATTTGGCTGTAGCTCCTGTACTTAAGAATTTATGAGGGCTCAAAAATGTGCCAAATTTCAACCCACCACTATATACTTTGAGGGCCTGTAGCTTGACATGGCTTCATTGTATATACTAAAGTTATTGTACAAAAGAACAACTGATTTGGAGGGGCTCGGGTGGGACGTGCTCACTCTTTTCAGTAACCCAGTAGTCATCAGCACTTTTTATGCCACTCATTCTTTCCTTAACGTGACCAGTGCATATCTGTCTCCTCTTCATACATTTCAGAAATCTCTTATTAAAGATAAACTTGTTTTTAAATTCTAAGTACATGCTATTCACTAGGTCACCTAAAAGTATCCAGAAAACTCTTCAAGTTCAAACCCTTAACAGTCATTAAATTGAAACTGTGGGTTATAGTTGGGACTTTGAGTGATGACTAAACTCACTGTTAAGATGCATGTGGAACACATGTTTCCCCTTCTACCAACAAGCCTGAAGGTTTCCAGATAAGACTTCTTACTCACTGTATGTCACATGAAGAAGGTGCACGGTCCTCTTTAACAAAAAAAAAAAAAAAAAAAAAAAGAAAAAGCCAACAGCATGGTATCATGTTTATTTATAAGGCTGTGCTGCAAAAATTGTCCAAATATTATTGCTCTCTTTTTACATTTAAATACAGTACTTATGTGTCCACTCACAAGATATTTAACTAAGTACATCCCTTGATTCAATAGCTCGGAGAACCATCTTCAGCAGCAATAACATTCTGCTGTAGATTTGCTGCTGTGCTAGGGATCATTGTTCTGTTGCATGACCTAATTTCAGCCAAGCCTTATCTGTCAAACACAGATGGGTTCATGGTCGACTCTGTGACTGTAAGGTGCCCAAACCACCTTACCTCCACCACCATGCTGACAGCTGGTATGAGATGTATGTGTTTGGTTTTTCCCCAACAAGGTGCTGTGTATTTTGACAAAACATATCCACTTTGGTCTCATCTGTCCAAAGGACATTGTTCCAGAGGTCTTGTGGTTTATTCAGCTGAAGCTTTGCCAGCCTAAGCTGCCATTTTCTTTTTAGACAGAAGAGACTTTCTCCTGGCAACCCTTACAAGCAAGCCATACTTGTTCTGTCTTTATTTAACTGTTTAGTTTTCACAGGACTGCAAACATCCTGTGAGAACTTTCTTTTTCATGTGACTGTGCATCCTCTTCTTTCAATAGAAGATGTATAAGATTTTATGTATGTATCTGCAATCACACTTGCACATGCTTTCATAGTGCCAATAATCAATTTTGAGAGATTCCAATTTGTCACCTGAGAAATCTGACAGGAAGCTTTATTCTGAAGCCATGAAAGCAATGCAGCTATTCTCATTCATTGGGAGTTTGCTCATTTTAGGCATCCTTGATCCTCAGAGGACAAAGCCTAATTCCTTTTGTACCTTTGCTTATCTTGTAGGACCAAGAAGGGCCAAGCTTCCATTACAGGTGAGGACAAAGACACAAATAAAGCATCTAATGAAGATCAAGTGTGTTCAGCTGCCAAGAGGACAATGTTGCTAGCCCAGACTGGAGCTAGATTCATTCTTTACCCATCATCGTAGTATTTGTTGTTGGGTAAGACTGAGGTTGCACCATGTGGTAACCACAAATGAACCACTCCAAAATGTGTTTATGACTGCACAGAGACCACTTCTTTTAAAGGTTCTTGGAGCTGTTGTTTAGGTCCGCACCCAAGTCTGAGACAGCAAGACTAAACAGTGCTGGTTTAAAAATACCCTTAACCTGGTTTTAGTCAAAAACCATGATTGTTCCCTTTGGGGTCTATGGTAGCGTAGTGGCTAAAACTAATTCTTTATCCCCTTTTTTTTTTTTTTGTCCACAAAGACAAGTACAGGTGGATCAGAACTAAACTTACTTCCCTGCATGCATGCTGGGCTATGCCCCAGTTGCTCGTCAACCATTAAAAAGACAAAGTATGGGAATTCAGCTTTTTTTCCCTTCTAATAAACAACAGTGCTGCTCTTCTCCTTTTCTCTTCCTCTACATTTGTCTTTCTTTTGCCTCCTTCTCCTCATTTTCTGTCTCTTTTTCCTCCCTCCCTCTGTGTCTTGTTCTCTTTTCCATAATAATTAGCTCCCCTCCAGCCTGACTTCAAACCCTGTGGTCGGAAATCTGCATTCCGAGGCTGGAGAGAGGCTGAGGAAGACGAGAGGAGAAGGAGACAGTTGGACAGAGAGAGAGGGCTGACGGCTGAAAGAAGCCATTGTTCCTTCATAAACGCAGATAAGCACCCAAGAACTAGAGGGCAAGTGTAGTCAAAATAGTCCATGTGTGTGTGTGATGGCACTGATAAAGAAAATGAGTTTTCCTCAGCAATTTAGATATTAATGGGCTGATGGTGGAGGTTGCTGACAGGGCCAAGATACAAATCTGATACACACCACCTCCTGTTTCTCCTCTTTTGGGGTCATCTTTTCCCTCTTTTCTTATTATCTTTCTCCAGTTTTTTTTCTTATTGTCTCATATTCATCTTCTTCCTTTCCCATTCTTTTTCCTCAGTCCATTTTCCACATCCTTCTTTTTTCCCCTTTTCTCTACCTTTCAGTTTAAGGACAGTTGTTTAGATGGTCCCTTTGCTGCCAGTTTATTTTATTTTATTTTATTTTTGCTTGTATTGTGCATGAACTTCCTATATCATCCATATTGCCTGAGTAGTACAGCAATCTGGTGAACTTTGATGAAAAGAGGTTCAGGTTAAATACTGTAGAAGAGAGCAATGGAGGACAGGTGTGTACGAGTGTTTAAATGAGGCTTTGACCATCTTTTAAACAGTCTGTGTCATTCTCCCAGTCTCACTGGTTTTATAGCTCATCCGGCTGAATGACCTCTTACCATGGGGAGGTGTCAGAATGCCTAGTCCTCATAGGGTATTGATCAGATCTTAGAGCAACTGGCACATAATGATCATCTAATGGGTCTTCACCCAAACTGTGCTCAATATCAAAGTCAAGGTGTCATATGTCATTCTCAATGGATTTTAATTCTCATTAGTTTGTAAAAAACAGCCAACTGATGACAACAAAACTCACAATCAATCACAACTCACAGGCTGTGATTGACCATGAACTAGATGAGTTACTACATCACTGATGCTGTGGTTTTTAACCTATTCGGCCAATCATGTCAAGAAATGGGTTTCACAACACCAATAATAACCAGAGGGCGTCACGTAGCTTTGTCAGGTGATTTGGTGCGGCCAATTACATGATTGGCTGAATAGGTGTCAATCAAAATGGGAGGGTCTAGCCTGCCATGTAAAATGAACTACAAATACCCCGCAGACGGGACATAGCCAGGTCAGGTCAGGTCCTCAATATACAAAACAACTAAATAATGAAATAATGAAAACTGAAATTGAAAAAACATTGTCGTTAACTGAAATAAATAAAAACTACAATTAAAAGGAAAAAAACGATGACTAACTAAAACTGTATTGTGAGTTTTAAAAACTAACTAAAACTAACTGAAATTATAGGTAAAATTACCTTTCTTTTCTTGTTTGTCATTTTATTTAAAAGCCTTGTGGATTGATCATTTTTCCGCTCTCCAAGTTTAAGCTGGGAGTGCCGTCGGGCAGCTGTGTGCGTGCGTGTGCACGAGAAAGCGACAGAACCTGCTCTGAACCGACGTAACCTGACGTTCACCTCTGGAGAAACGTGTCTACTCGTCGGTCCACACAGCCGCAACCTTGTGATTAACCTGTTCTGTCCTTGTGCGTTTCCGGTTACTTTATCAGTCAAAGAATAACAATCAGGATTAATAATCAAAGCCAAAAAAACCAAGCACATACAGCGAAGACCAAAAAAAAGAGTCCCAGCCGGTGTTGTGCCAAAAAGTGATCGTCTGCCATAAAGTGATTTCCAATGTTTCTATGTGCTTTTATGTCTAATGTCATTGCTTATATTGGTGAATAGGGTGTAGTCAGTATGATTTATGAAGGGCTTATATATAAAATTAAGAAATGACCTGTTTTTCAAGTACGTTTATGACTTATTATTATACATTATAATAAATCCAGTCCTCTTTGGTCACTTAAAATATCTTTATAGAGTGTAATGTTATATTTGTTGGGTTTTCTGCTGCCCTCTTGGCCAGATTTCTCTTTAATAAGACATTTTTAAGATAAGTTACAGTTTTTACACTGATAAATAAAGATTATATAAAAGTCACTGTAAAAAACTGATTGCAGCTTCTACCTTGTAACAGAAATGTTGTTTCTCGCTCAAAATGAGAGATATTTTTGACATATTTCCCACAGATTATAGATCAGCAAGTAATTTACAACAGTTTAAATACAGGCAATCATTTTCTGGCAATTACCGAAAATCACTTTTTGGCAGACGATCACTTTTTGGCACAACACCGGCACCAGCACACGACCGCAAGGTAATTAACACACACAATCACATGCATAAACGCGGACATGAGGCCGCAAAGACCCTGCAAGTCTAATTAGGAGCATCTAACCAAGCTAGCTCCAAAACAGAAGCAGCATCAGGTGGTGAGAATATCAGGATGCAGCTGGATTTGAGCTTTGACTTTTTCAAAGAGTTTGTTTTTGTCAAACACCAGGTGTTGTTAATCTGCTGCACTGACGTAGAACTTTATTGGGAGTTTATTGTAGAATTCACTGAGTTTGGGAGTTCATGTTTTTCTTTGTTTCTCCCTGTTGATGTTCATGTGTGTCCTTAATATTACACACATTTAGCATGTAGTGCTGCTGCCTTGTGAACCGTTGTTTGTTAAAACGGTATCTTATGTTGAGTTTCTATTACACAATAGTCACACTTGTGCCTTGAATCTTGCACCTGTCAAAATATGAAAAACCAAAACTAATACTGAAACTAAACTAAAACTAAGCATTAAACCAAAAATAAAAACGAGCGAAACCACTCTGAAAACTAATTAAAACTAACTGAATTAGAGAGAAAAAAGTAAAATCCAACTAAAACTAAACAGTGTAAAGTCCAAAACTATTATAACCCTGCTCAGAGCTAATATGATTAGACAGATAGTCTTATGAACCAAAGGACCCACACTGCAGAATAGATTACCTTAATAATAAATGTATAGCACATGGTTTGCTGCTTCCTCTTGCAGTTTACAGTTTGAAGAATGTTGTAACCTGAGCCTGATTTAACCCAGAATATGACCATTTTGTCATGAAATATCTGCCCTTTGTACTCACAGTGGGCATCGGCACTTCTTTGAGATGTATAGAGTCACATTGCTGGATGCTTAAAAGCTTTAAATACTTAACCACAATGAAATAAACCTCACTCGTAACTGTGATTCCCTTGTTCTTTACAGCTTTCTCCCAACTTCTTTTTTTGTACTTTCTTACAACCTCTTTTCTACATCGGGCTCTCCTTGGGTAACAGCTGTTATATCCCCTTCTCATCAATCTTCTCTCCTCCCTTGCTTTCATTTCCGGCTTCTCTAAATCATTCTGTCCCTTTCCTTTTTAGTCTCTCATCTTTTATTTTTGTCATCACTCCCCATGTTCTTTCCTTCTGTCTAATTCCTCTTTGCTTTCCCTAATTTTCTTTGACATTTTCTTTCTTTAATTTATAACAAACTACTGTTCATCCAGCTTCATGTTTCCCCTCACTCCTCCATAAAAGAAAATTAAAAACAAGCTCAACATAGAATCTATTTTATCTTTAATCTGGGATGCCTTTTAAGAGTTCAGTGTGTATTAATTTCACAGTATGTATTACATGTTATAGAATATCAACCAATTGCTTTCATTGATCGGTGCTACAGTCACCTCCTTGGTGATGTTTTAGTGGTAAAACAATATGAGATTCAGCCTTTCATTACCAGTCTGCTCTATTGATTGTGGATACGTTTAGCTTCTCTCTCATGCTTCGGGGTTACAGTAATACCGTAAAACAAATCATTAAGAATATTTAGACTGGGATCATGTTTCTTTTAATGGACTGGCAAAGAGTCATCACTCATTCTACACCTATAATCTAAGATCAGCAAAAGATGCACATCTATAATTCAGTTCAGTTCAGCCCTTCAATTAAACTAACTTGAATTAAAAATGAAAACATCAGCAGTACCGGCAGCACGGTGGCGTAGTGGTTAGCACTGCTGCCTCACAGTTAGAATACCATCTGGAAGGCCTGGGTTCGATTCCACCTTGGCCCAGGCCTCTCCCTCTCTCTGTGTGGAGTTTGCATGTTCTCCCCGTGCTTGCGTGGGTTTCCTCCGGGTACTCCGGTTTCCTCCCACATTCCAAAGACATGCACTTACTGGGGTTAGGTTAATTGGCTACTCTAAATTGCCCATAGGTGTGAATGTGAGTGTGAAAGGTTGTTCGTCTTTCTGTGTTGGCCCTGTGACAGGCCGGCAACCTGTTCAGGGTATACCCTGCCTCTCGCCCTATGACAGCTGGGATAGGCTCCAGCCCCCCCGCGACCCTGACCAGGATAAGCGGAAGCGAATGGATGGATGGATGGAACATCAGCAGTACCTTCTGCTGCTTGACCAGAAGTATCAAATGGCTAGCTTGTTTGGTGAGAAGCTAACGAGCAATCTTTGGTCAGGCCTCAGGATTTGGAAGGCTTATAATGAATCTTTATATCTATTTTCATAGAAAAACATAGTTTGGTGATTAAAGAAGTGACATTCTATGTCCCAACAACCAGTTTCAGCAAGGTGGAACCAATCTGCCAAGTCCTCCGCCAATCCACATTGTACTCCAGACTCCTAGGGTTCCTCCAGCGGATGGTGGGTCTACCAGGCAGCTGGTCTATGTGGCTCCACCTGAGCTTAGCCAGGACCCATGAGCTAAGGCCTGACTATGAAGCACTTCCCAGCGAGCCCCTCCCAAGGGCCTGGCAACCCCAAACTGGGCAAGGTAGCTTGCCCAGTTTGGGGGGACCAATGTTGTAGTTTTTATCAGTCTTTTGATTTGGCCTGGCCCCTCACCCAGGCTTACCCTACCAGGGGAAAACAGCCTCCAACAGTATAGCTCCCTGGATGTCATGAAGCTCTTGGCACACAGTTTTTGTGCTGATGTTAACACTAAAGGAGGTTTGGACCTCGGCAATTATTGAGTCGGTGGAGCATTGGAGACTTTTACGCACTACCTTGTGCTTCAGCAGTTGGAGACCCTGTGGCTGAGTTGGTGTGGTTCTTCAATACTTCATCTTTGCAATAATGCCACTTCCAGTTGATCATTGAATTTCTAAGAGTGCAGAAATTTCAACAACGGACTCTTTGCAATGGTGGCATCCTATTACAGTACCACACTCGAATTCAGTGCATTTTTTCAAATGACCCATTCTTTTACAAATGTCTGTAAAGGCAGACTGCATGGCTTGGTGCTTGAATTTACAAACTTGTAGCAATGAAACTGAAAACATCTGAATTCAAAGGTTAAGATTCTTTTAAAATTCTTTTGTCCATTTAGTCTATATATGCAATTCAACAAAAAAGCAGATATGCATCGATATGACAACACATTTTTGTTTAGTTTTTTGTTTTCTTGCCACTGAGCAATGGGGGGATGACATAGAACCTGATACTGACTCCATTACTGCCTTCATCAATAATTCATCATCAGTTTCCATTTAATACAGAAACAAACCACCACCTCAAGTTTCTAAATGAAACCATGCATTTGTTTCTTCTTGTATTGCAGATCTTCAAGATAAATACTGATTAATGCTTATAAAATGATACTTCTTGATTCTTTTTTTAATTTATTGATACCGTTTTTTGTACTTTTTTTTTTTAAAGGTTTTTATCATAATGTAAAAGTTGTTTGTACTAGAGTATTTTTCCTGAAGCCTCACATAACATTTTAAAGGTGCTGTTCATATCATTTAATATCATGTCTAAAGTCAGAAAAGCATTGCCCACTGTGACTGCTCACAGTTGGCTTTCATGTCAGGTCAAAGGGTTTTTATATGAAAGCGGGATCAAGTCTTGAACAGACGTCACAGCCAAAGCGAATGTGTTATATATGCAGTTCAAGCTACTGTGCTGCACATGTGTGCCGCGGTCTGTGTACGTGTGCGTGTATGTGAGGACCAATTTGTGTCTAAGATCCTTTCATTTAACCTCCTTTCCTCTTCAAGCATTGAGACTTAATTTTGCGGTGACAGATGGGGATTAGGCATGTGATGTTAGGTAGGACGATGCTTTCTGTAATCACAGGTCCCCACAAGTGTAGAAATCCAAAAATAGCTGTGTGCCTGAGCTTGTTATTTGAACTCAGTTGGACTTTGGCACCTGCTGAGCATTAGACACATCATCACAAGTTCATCTGGAGTTCATGACCCCACACACGTGTGCACACCTGTGGTAATCCCCACAGTTTATCTCCCATTTGATCTTCCCATCAGCACCCACACTGTTTATCACATTCTCTTTCACATTTCCCTTTCATTCATCAAACATTTACTTCCTTCTCATTCCTTGTTTCTATTTCTCAATCTCTCTGCTTTGTTTTACTTACTGTACCAGTCAGTCACGTTATGCAACACTTTCTTGCTTCTGTCATCGAGTTGTTTCTCAATGAGTCACACCTCTTCTCTTGCATCTTTTTTTCCCGTGATTGTAACAGAAGGATTAAATAAACAAGGGAATTTAACAGAACTCTATTTTAGTATGCAACCAAAGTCAAAGCGAAAGTAGCTACTTGATGATATGTGTGGCCAGTTATTTCTCAACAGACCGGGGCTTTCTAGAGGTCGGTGGCCGGGCTTCCTTTGGTCCACTGCAAAATGACACACAGGAGTATCATTTTAGTGTCCTGGGAATAAAATTGTTATTGTATTATTGACAAGAACAAAAACGTAGTTTAGTTTAATATTGACCGGACACAATGTGGCTCTATAAGGATGGCAACATTGGCCATCCTTATAGATGGCCAATGTTGCCAGTCAATCAAATATTTGAATGACTGTTGGATGAACTCCCCTGAAAAGAAAGTGGCCTCTTCTCTTTACAACCATCCTACAGATTATTTGGTGCAGTAAAATTGAGGGAACCCTTTATCATCACAGTTTAACAGAGTCAGATACACCTCAGAGATATGGGTCTGTCTCTTTTAGAAGCATAAACCACAGTGAATCACTTTCAGCTGCTTTGGTACAAATGAAAGTGACCACAGGTGTGCTAAAGAGGCAAAAATAAGACAAACCTCAACACCTGCTGTGTCTCCCAGCACAGTCTCAAGAGTGTTGAGGTGATATCAGGAGATGGGCTGTTACACAAGTACAGCAAGACAGGGCTATAGGAGGACTTCAACCAATCAGCAGGGCAAGTATCTGCTCCTTTGTGTGGCAAAGAACAGGAGCAGCACTACCAGAGCCCTAAAAGAATGACCTCTAGCGCATATTTTGACCAAACTGTCAGAAACAGACTTCATGAGTTCAGCATGAGGTCCCAGCATCTTTCACTGGGACCTGTGCTCACAGCCCAGCCCAGTGCAGCTCCACTGGAACTCTCCAGAAAACACCAGAACTTAAGGTCTTTCAATGGTGCCCCATTCTCTTCAGAGATAAGAACAGGTTCACGCTGAGCACATGTGACAGATGGCACAGCATCTCCAGACTCTTTCACGTCTGGCAGGCTCTTCAGTGAAAGTTCAGCAGCCTTTTAAACAAGGGACCGGGCTCTCTTTTAATGATGCATACAGCATCAGTGGAGGGAAAGGTCTAAGCCTTTATTCATGAACAGTAATATACAATTTAAATTCCTTCATATTCTAAAAAGTTGACATGTTGGAAATACATCATTTAGATTCAAATACAGTGCATTACTGTCTGGGTTCAGTCATTTTCCATTGGGATCACTGACCTCATTAACCCTCTGAGGTCATTCATCTTTGGCGACTACACTGTTCCTAACCCTAGACAATCAAAACATGTATTTCTTTTTATGACCCAAGTCTTGGTATTTAGAGAACAAGATAATAATCTTTTTAACACAAATGTTCCAAAATGAGGCCGTTATGTCCTTCTTCAATACATAGGGTTAGGTTTAGGATTATCACCTATGATTAGACCTCAGAGGGTTAAAACATTAAGAGAGAAATGAGGAATTTTACCAAATATTCTGAAACCATCACAACATTAAATTCAAGACACTGAATCCATATTTTATTATGCAGTGGAATTATCTGAAAAAGAAAATTAGAGTGTCAGAGTTTCAGTATGTGTACGCAGACTGATGGATAGAAAAACACTGGGTGCAGCCTTCTCATATGGGGATTTCTGAAGAAAAAGTTGCACGAATAAACTCGAAAGTATATGACATGAAAAATCCCAACCCAAATAGGGCAAACTTCCAAAAAACTTCCTCCTCATTTCCTTGTAAACTGATCGCAAGAAGAACTTCACCTTTGTGACAAAAACAAATGGAAAAATGCAGCTTGTCAGATCTTTAAACAGTCTGATGAAGCACAAGTATTTAGCTGTCTGTTTTCTCTGGAAGTTCTGCCAACTGTAGCTGGAAGTTCAGGATTTGTGTTGCCAGCCCGAGCTCTTGGATCGCTGCAGACAGTTTAAAAAAGAAGAGCAGTTCACACACGTTTGACAGGCCATCATGCAGGGAAACCCCCCTGAAGGAAAGTCACACACCTCATACATACCAGAACACATGCCAACTGACAGTTCAGTTGCCTGCCAGGAAATACTGACACCTGTTGAAGCGCACGTGCCCGCACAGACAGAATCACACGCCTAGAATAAAAGGGGCACTTGTATAACACTCATAATTTCTTCTTCACCTTATTGTCCACCAAAATTTAATCTGTTTTTAAAAAGCAGAGATACAAAAAATTTACTCTGCTTTTTCAAATTTTTTTTTTTTTTTTTCTTGAAGGAGGAGGACATTGCCTCCCATTTGTCCCCAAACATCAATTAAATTTAATTTCAATCATTACATAAGTCAGTATTTGATGAACTATAACATTTCCTCCTCCCAGCTGGCAGTCTTTTGCAAACACGTTCTGCTGCTTCCGGCTAAAGACTCATCCTGTTTCTGGTGAAAATCCCCTGAAGTTTACTGGAAACATTGCTTGCAAGAAACTGGATGAGTTAAATCTGATTTTCCTCAGTACCTTATGTGTCATTTTCTAAACTTTACCAAGCAGTTTTGCTCTGGGCTGCACATACACAACTGAAACTGTTGACACCTGATTAAAGATCCATGCGTTTCCTGCACTTTAGCATAGCAATACCAAACTGACACTGGTAGGGTACAACCTTGCTGCTGGGACACCGTCAACGCTGCTAAATGCAGCTTTTAAGCTCTAAGTGGACACTAGGTTATAGCCAGTGAGTAACATTAAAAGCTTAAAAGGTGATCTGTAATCCATTACATTGCAGCGATACTGAGAGTGATCTCCTCCACTACGTAATCAGATACAAGTTTGTCAGTCACAGCTTTAGGTGAACTAAAAGTCAGGTGTTACAGTTTCTGTGCTGCAGCATCAACATCACCACCTGGAGCTGTATTTATCTTACAGGTGCTTCATTAATGTGAAGCAGAGTTTTGAAGCAGTTGACAGAAAAAAAAGGCGTTGATCTCTAAGAATAATTTCCATGTGACGTATTTGTGTCTTTTGGAGCACTTTTAATGGATCATCTGGCTTACTATGTAATATATACTGTCCCGAAAGTTTGTGCTCCAGTTTCCGTGATTGAAATTCCTGCATGAAGTTTATCACTATTAATGTTATTTAGTTATTTTACTACATGGTCCAGTCCTGAGATGGGCTGTCTGACCTGTTTACTCGGGCTGTGTGCTCACTGGCTATTGCCTGTTCTTAGTATTTGTGATGATCCCCATACCTGCAGCTGAGGATTCAGCTGTGTGCTGCCACGTCCTGTTCGCTGGATAATAACTGAGGTTTAATCCTGTTTCCACAATCTTCTGTTGCTTTCTCGCTGCCTTATCTTGTTACCTCTGCCAAGT
This sequence comes from Archocentrus centrarchus, assembly GCF_007364275.1. Taxonomy (NCBI): domain Eukaryota; kingdom Metazoa; phylum Chordata; class Actinopteri; order Cichliformes; family Cichlidae; genus Archocentrus; species Archocentrus centrarchus. The sequence goes on along the minus strand of NC_044363.1, from coordinate 2,101,702 downwards.
AAAGTATGTTTTGGGGTGCGTACATGTTACTCTGTCTGTAAACCTGATAGCTCATAAGGTTTTCAATGAATTCTGATTAAACCTGTGTGGAGTGGAGTGCAGAGTGGGGTCATGTTAACAATCCGTTGAAATTTGGCTTACATCCATCAAGGTCTTCAAGGTCAACATAATAATTTATTGGTTTAAAACTGGCATAAAAGCGTTATAACTTAGAAACTGTGATTCTTACAAGCATGATGTATTTGTTCAGCCTAGAAACAGTACTGTATAAAGGTTTAAAATATGTCACATCTGACCTCTGACCTCACTTTTACATTTCACATCTGCCTTTCTTTCAAGTTGACCCCAAAATGTTTTATATATTTAAAGAAGGTATTGCCAAGAGAAAGAGAATTCATCCACATGAATAATAAATAATAAAAAACTATTATACTCAAAATTATGTCAAGTATATTAAAATAGGTTTCAAGAGAGCAAATAAAAAATATGTTTAAAAAAAACAAAATGACTATATACAAAATACAATACTATTCCCTTAACCCTTTAACTGCCTGGTCTACTTTGGTAGAGAGCTATATGTTAAAAACTATGAGGTAAGTTAAAACAAAATCCTTGTGGTTATTATGGACCCAAATGGTTATTATGGACTGTGCATCTGTGCTCACTGAGGAAGATGGAAGCCTCAACACTGAAGTTTACCAGAAGCCCACACACAGAGACCAGTACCTACTCTTTGACTCCCACCACCCAATAGAACATAAATTCGAGTGATCAGGACCCTGCAACACCTGCTGGAAATGTTCACATTTTGGATCAGGAAGACAGATGGTTTGAAAGTGGAGTAAAAGAGGCCATTTATGTCCACTATGAACAACCGTCATTGAATCATTGGCTGACCAGCTGTCAGCCACCTACAACGCAGTCTTGAAATCCCTTCCCAGGAACCTGAACCCCACTCACACCTTACTTCAGGTGATCTCTATAGGTCACTATAGGGTGGAGCAAGGTCTCACAGTAGTTTCACCTGAAACCCCCGTGGCGGTAATGATCTACGCCTTCTTTGACACCTTGGTGCATGTGATAACACCAAGGTCAATGACCCTCACCAAAGGGGGCAGCCCCCACTAGGGTTTAAATACCTGGGACTCTCCACCTTTTGGTTGTAGAACTGAAGAAGCATCTTGTATGAGAGGGGAAACATCTTCAAAAACTTAAAGAAGTCCAGTCGCCTTTTTTTTTCAAACTCTTGAGACTAGTGGGCACGTGGACATCCACTGTAAAAACAAATAATAATAATTATCTGCCAGTATATTACTGCTTTTTGCTGAAGTTTATGGGCATTTCCATAAATGGTAAATTGTAAATTCATGGTAAAAATATGGGAAAACAAATATTTATATGGAAAATTCATTGATTTTAAAATGCATTGTACTGTATTTTTACAGAACTCTTTTTTTTTTCAGTGTATGCATGGACCCTCGCTCTCACCCTCTGATAATGAAATGTATATGAATCAGACCCAAGAGAACACTCGCGTACTCACTGATGCAGAAAGTATAACGCTAACATTACACACCAAAATCACGTGGCTAAGATCACAAAAAGTTTATGGTTTGCACATTTGAAAAAAAATGATGCAGACAGCTCCCCAGTGTGATGCCACTATTGCCATAACCTTGTGTATCACAGGGCTGTTGCCAAAAGACACCTAGTGTGCGATGCAAAAGGTTTTGACAGAACAACAGGATCTGACGCCCTGGGAAACTGTGCAGTTTTGGAAATTCAAGGAGAATAGCTTCCAGGTGCAAGAGGAGATTAGAGAAGAAAGTTTTAATGTTCACAAGCTGATTTTTTTTTTTTCTTTTTGCTGGAAGCATTTTTTTTTAAAAAACACTTTACTTTTTAAGCACCGCTTTCACAGCACTGTGTAATGGTGATATGACAATAAAATGAAAAACAAATACAGATCACAGAACCTGTCTCCATTCATGAAAGCCATCAAATTATGTCCACACACCCTGACCAACAGGACGCAGAGAAACACACACACACACACACACACACACACACACACACACAGCACGCACGCACACACACACACTGTTGCCTTGAAGTGGTTCATCTTGGAGTACTTACTGTGGCAAACAGACTCTCCTGGCAGCAAAACTACAAACAAACAGAACCAAACTCCTTGTTCTTCCCACAAGCTGTGTGTGATTTGGTGTGTGTATCCCAATTGTAAAGCCAGTGTTACTTTCAGTCATATTTCATGTTGTTTGTGAACATATGTCCATGTTATCATTTATTTCCAAACTGCCTTGTGTACAGTTGTGTGTTCTTTCTTTTGTGACCACATAAGTGTGTGCAGTATGCGTCTCTCCAGCCGTCTTTGAAGTGTGCGTAGGTTTTTACATCTGCACTTATTGCTTTCTCTCTCTTTCTTTTCAGTCTCCATTTCTGTCTTCCATCAAACTAGAGAAAAACTAGTTTCTTCTTGATGTTCACAAACCACAGTGGTCTGCTGGCAGGGAAATAAAAACAGATATGAAGGCATTGAGACATCACTCAGTCACTGTGCTGAGACCCCGAACCAGACCACCGATTTCTGTGTTCCCCACGTAGCAGTTCTCAGTCCCATTGTTGGACTCTCTTTGAAGCGTCCAATAGCAAAATGAATATTCACAACGGAAAACACAAGAGATTAGAGTGCAGCTAAATATCACTTCCCAGTAACAGTTCCAAGAACAATGTTCAGGAAAGAGCCACCATTTGTCTCTGCATCAAGAACATGAGGCTGTTTAAGGGAATATTCAAGTGGGATTTAATCAAGTCTGTGGTCTTTTTAATGTTGGGGTTCATTTATTTATGAAAGCATCCAGCTTGTTGAAGATTTGTTACCAACAGTATCGTGTTTCACCCATTAGGCTGCTCATTGTTTCTTTAACAATGCTTGCTTGTCTCAAATTCTAATGAATCCTTACTCTAAATAACATAGCGGTTAAACACAAGGCCCAAAAGATTTTTTAGATAGAAGATATTTAGATATTTAGACAAAACTGAGCAACAACTTGGTTCCTGCTAGGAAAACTAATCCCTGCTTTCCAGTCACCTGACTTCTTCTTTCGGGTCACCGCAGTGGATCACCTGCCTCCATCTCACCCTATCCCTAGCATCCATCTCTGTCACACCAACCCTCTACATGTCCTCCTTCACTACATCCTTGAACCTTCTCTGTGGTCTTCCTCTTTTCCTCCTACCTGGAAGCTCCATTTTAAACATCCTTTATTCAATATACTGTATTCACTGTTCCTCCTCTGCATGTGTCCACATCGTCTCAGCCTTGGCTCTCTTACTGGCTCCCAAACTGCTCGACCTGAGCTGTCCCTCTGATGTACTCATTTATGATCCTGTCCATTCTGGTCACTCTCAATGAAAGCCTACTGTCCTGTTGTCAGTGCCACTGTCTCCAAGCCATACATCATAGAAGGTCTGCCTGCCGCTTTGTAAATTTCCCACTTGTCTCCACCCACTCCACCCCATCTACACACTCATCTTCACCTCTCTTGTCCACTCTCCGTTACTTTGGATGGTTGACCCCTGGTATTTAAACTTATCCTTCACGACCTCTTCAGTACCTCTATATCTTGCAACTGCACCTTTTCACTACCCTCTCTCTCATTAGCACACATGTATTCTGTCTTGCTTAATGACTTTCATTCCTCTTCTCACCTGAGCATACCTCCACCTCTCCAGTTTCAATCATCATAGTCCATGGAGCCATCAGTGTATTGTAAATTGAGAAGGTCCACTTGCAACAGCATCTACTCCTAGGTCCTGTCATGTTTTCAACCTTTGTTAATGCCACTACTCTGGTACCCCCATCTACATGTAATTGTCAGAATACTTTAGTTTCTCAAACTCTTGTTTGAGATCTTCTAAAGATCCATGCAGTACATGAAAGCAAGCCCGGGGTGGTGTTTTTACACCCACTTGAAATGTTTTCAGCTCATTGCTAGATGCTTAAACAATGTTGCAATTAGGCTAGACTTCTGGGAAAAGAAGTCTAGTACCTTGAAATCTTAAACCTTATAACCTAAAAAATTGATCTTTCGTTTTGGTTGTTCAAAGATACGCCACAGTTGGACACCTTGGTGTTGGCTCTCACTGCGGTATTGTATCACTTCCTGTTCCTGTTTCGGAGCACAGTGTTTTGCTGTCTGTTAGCTGTTATATCTGTATAACTCGATTTATCTGGATAATAACATATTTTAGTGTAATCTTCACCTACTTTATCTAGCATACTCTTTGCTGAATCACCTGTATTCACATTACTCACTTTATTTGTTTTTAGAAATTCGCTAGCTTAGCTCAGCTAGTAGCTTAGCCCTTAGCCGACTCACTACCAGCATGGCTTCTTCTCCTGCACTTTCCTGCTCTGGGTGTCACATGTTTAGTTACTCCTCGGCCTTCTTTAGCAGTAACGGTACTTGTAATAAATGTAGTCTGTTTGTAGCTCTGGAGGCCAGGCTTTCTGAATTGGAGACTCGGCTCCGCACCCTGGAAAATCCTGTATCTAGCCAGGCCCCTGTAGCGGGTGCGGACCATGGTAGCTTAGCCGCCGTTAGCTCCCCCCCAGCAGATCCCGAGCAGCAGGGAAAACAGGCCAGCTGGGTGACGGTGAGGAGGAAGCGTAGTCCTAAGCAGAAGCCCCGGGTACACCACCAACCTGTTCACGTCTCTAACCGTTTTTCTCCACTCGGCGACACACCCGCCGAGGAACAAACTCTGGTTATTGGTGACTCTGTTTTGAGAAACGTGAAGCTAGAGACACCGGCGACCATAGTCAAATGTCTTCCAGGGGCCAGAGCAGGCGACATTCATGGAAATTTGAAACTGCTGGCTAAGGCTAATCGTAGATTTGGTAAGATCGTTATTCACGTCGGCAGTAATGACACCCGGTTACGCCAATCAGAGGTCACTAAAATTAATATTGACTCGGTGTGTAACTTTGCAAAAACGATGTCGGACTCTGTAGTTTTCTCTGGGCCCCTCCCCAATCAGACCAGGAGCGACATGTTTAGCCGCATGTTCTCCTTGAATCGCTGGCTGTCTGAGTAGTGTCCAAAAAATGACGTGGGCTTCATAGATAACTGGCAAAGTTTCTGGGGAAAACCTGGTCTTGTTAGGAGAGACGGCATCCATCCCACTTTGGATGGAGCAGCTCTCATTTCTAGAAATCTGGCCAAATTTATTAACCCTCCTAAAAACTGACTACCCAGGGTTGAGACCAGGAAGCAGAGTTGCAGTCTTACACGCCTCTCTGCAGCTTCTCTCCTCCTGCCATCCCCCCAAAACCCCATCCCCATAGAGTCGGTGCCTGCTCCCAGACCACCAAAAACCAAAGCTAAAATCAGCAAAAAGCTATTTAAGCATAAAAATTCAAAAACAATAAATAATACAGCTTCATCAACTGCACCAAAAAATAAAACAATTAAATGTGGATTGTTAAACATTAGGTCTCTCTCTTCCAAGTCCCTATTAGTAAATGATTTAATAATTGATCAACGTATTGATTTATTCTGCCTTACAGAAACCTGGTTACAGCAGGATGAATATGTTAGTTTAAATGAATCAACACCCCCGAGTCACAGTAACTGTCAGAATGCTCGAAGCACAGGTCGAGGAGGAGGATTAGCTGCAATCTTCAATTCCAGCTTATTAATTAATCAAAGACCCAGACAAAGTTTTCATTCTTTTGAAAGCCTGACTCTTAGTCTTGTCCATCCTAATTGGGAAAATCAAAAACCTGTTTTATTTGTTATTATCTATCGTCCACCTGGTCCTTACTCAGAGTTTCTGTCTGATTTCTCAGACTTTTTATCTGATTTAGTGCTCAGTTCAGATAAAATAATTATAGTGGGTGATTTTAACATCCATGTAGATGCTGAGAATGACAGCCTCAACACTGCATTTAATCTATTGTTAGATTCAATTGGCTTCTCTCAAAATGTAAAGGAGCCCACCCACCACTTTAATCATACTCTGGATCTTGTCCTGACATATGGCATAGAAACTGAAGACTTAACAGTATTCCCTGAAAGTCCCCTCCTGTCTGATCATTTCTTAGTAACATTTACATTTACTTTAATGGATTACACAGCAGTGGGGAATAAGTTTTATTACAGTAGAAGTCTTTCTGAAAGTGCTGTAACTAAGTTTAAGGATCTAATTCCTTCATTGTTATGCTCTTCAGTGCCATGTGCCAACACAGTGCAGAGCAGCTACCTAAACTCTGCTCCCAGTGAGGTCGATTATCTCGTCAATAGTTTTACATCCTCACTGCGTATAACTTTGGATACTGTGGCTCCTCTGAAAAGGAAAGCTTCAAATCAGAAGTGCCTGACTCCGTGGTATAATTCACAAACGCACAGCTTAAAGCAGATAACCCGAAAGCTGGAGAGGGAATGGCGTCTCACTAAATTAGAAGATACTCATTTAGCCTGGAAAAAGAGTTTGTTGCTCTATAAAAAAGCCCTCCGTAAAGCTAGGACATCTTACTATTCATCATTAATTGAAGAAAATAAGAACAACCCCAGGTTTCTTTTCAGCACTGTAGCCAGGATGACAAAGAGTCAGAGCTCTGTAGAGCCGAGTATTCCTTTCACGTTAACTAGTAGTGACTTCATGGATTTCTTTACAAATAAAATTTTAGACATTCGAGAAAAAATTATTCATAACCATCTCAAAGATTATTCTTCATGTTCGGCTGCTTTCAGCACTGCTGGTATTTGTTTTGACTCTTTTGCTCCAGTTGATCTTTCAGAGTTAACTTCAATAGTTACTTCCTCCAAACCAGCAACATGTTTGTTAGATCCCATTCCTACTAGACTGTTCAAAGAAGTCTTTCCAATTATTGATGCTTCAATCTTAAAAATGATCAATCAGTCTTTATTAGTTGGCTATGTACCACAGACCTTCAAGGTGGCTGTAATTAAACCTCTACTTAAAAAGCCATCACTTGACCCAGCTGTCTTAGCTAATTATAGGCCAATCTCCAACCTTCCTTTTCTCTCAAAGATTCTTGAAAGAGTAGTTGTAAAACAGCTAACTGATCATCTGCAGAGGAACGGTTTATTTGAAGAGTTTCAGTCAGGTTTCAGAATTCATCACAGTACAGAAACAGCATTAGTGAAGGTTACAAATGATCTTCTTAGAGCCTCTGACAGTGGACTCATCTCTGTTCTTGTCCTGTTGGACCTCAGTGCAGCTTTTGATACTGTTGACCATAACATTTTATTACAGAGATTAGAGCTTGCTATAGGTATTAAAGGTACTGCACTGCAGTGGTTTGAATCATATTTATCTCATAGACTCCAATTTGTTCATGTAAATGGGGAGTCTTCTTCACACACTAAGGTTAATTATGGAGTTCCACAGGGTTCTGTGCTAGGACCAATTTTATTTACATTATACATGCTTCCCTTAGGCAGTATTATTAGAAAGCACTGCATCAATTTTCATTGTTATGCAGATGATACTCAGCTTTACCTATCAATGAAGCCAGATGACACACATCAATTAATTAAACTGCAGGAATGTCTTAAAGACATTAAGGCCTGGATGACCTCTAATTTCCTGCTTCTAAATTCAGATAAAACTGAAATTCTTGTTCTTGGCCCCACAAATCTTAGAAACATGGTGTCTAACCAGATACTTACTCTGGATGGCATTACTTTGGCCTCCAGTAACACTGTGAGAAATCTTGGAGTCATTTTTAACCAGGATATGTCCTTCAATGCACATATTAAACAAATATGTAGGACCGCTTTTTTGCATTTGCGCAATATTTCTAAAATTAGAAACATCCTTTCTCAGAGTGATGCTGAAAAGCTCATTCATGCATTTATTACTTCTAGGCTGGACTATTGTAATTCGTTATTATCAGGCTGTCCTAAAAGCTCCCTGAAAAGCCTTCAGCTGATCCAAAATGCTGCAGCTAGAGTACTGACAGGGACTAGAAAGAGAGAGCAGATTTCTCCCATATTGGCTTCTCTTCATTGGCTCCCTGTTAAATCTAGAATAGAATTTAAAATTCTTCTCCTCACATACAAGGTCTTGAATAATCAAGCACCATCTTATCTCAAAGACCTCATAGTCCCATATCACCCCAACAGAGCACTTCGCTCTCAGACTGCTAGCTTACTTGTGGTTCCTAGGATACTTAAGAGTAGAATGGGAGGCAGAGCCTTCAGCTTTCAGGCGCCTCTTCTGTGGAACCAGCTTCCAGCTTGGATTCGGGAGACAGACACCCTCTCTATTTTTAAGATTAGGTTTAAAACTTTCCTTTACCGTTTTGTGGTTTCTGTGTCCGGGCCCTGGTTGTTGGTGGTGGGGACTTGGATGGTGCTCTTATGGTCGTGGGGTGTGGGGCTCGGGGTCCCGTAGTGGCGGTGCTGGCCCCGTCCGGGTGGCCGGCTTCCTCTGTGGGGGCCGGGGTGCGGGGGTCGGGGCCCTGGTGCCCGGGGTTGCCCGTTTCCTGGCTGGGCCCCTCCCTGCGCTGGAGGGGTCTGTGCCCCCTTGGGCGCGCCGCCGTGTGGGGTGGGTTGGCTGTGTCGGGGTGTCTGGCTGGCATTCTGGGATTCTGGGTGCCCTCCCCCATGGGGTGGTGGGGCGCTCAGGTGAGGGAGCAGCAGTTGCCCCACACGGGGCCGGTTGGTTCTGACTCAGGACCACTGTGTGCGTGTGTGTGTATGTGTGAGTATGTATGTGGGGGTGTGTGTCTGTGTGTGTGTGCGTGTGTGTGCGTGCGTGTGTATGTGTGCGTACGTGCGTGTGTGTGTGTGTGCGATATTTGTTGTCCTTTGTATGCAAGTGGGGTGTGTGTTGTGTCCTGTTTGCAGTGGGGGCAGTGGGTGCCGGCCTGGAGTATGGTGGCGTCCTGGGGGTGCGGTCACTTCAGGCCCTGGACCTGCCTTCCCTGGGCTGCGGGGGGGTGTAGAGAACTGGGGTGCCTAGTGAGCCAGTAGCTAGCTGGCTCTCTTCCTCCGGGGGGTAGTCCTCTGCCTCCCGGTCATATTTATCCTGGCCCCTCCCCTCCTCCCACTCAGTTTAACATCACATTATGCACACATAGGTTCTCGGGGGTGGGGGGCTCGTGCTGCAGTGAGTAGGGCCATCACCTCGGCTCTGCTCGCTGTGCTGCGTGATGTCCCACTCCTCCTTTTTTAATTGCATTATACAGCTCACAACACATCATAGTACATATAGAGCCTTGGGGGGCAGGTGTGTCACACAGTGGTTAGTGGGTGGCACTGCTGAGGTGGCCCCACTTGTCTGTTCACTGCTGCCTGCACCTCAATTTTATTTACATTTTAGACATTGAGGGCCTTGGGGGGACAGTGTGGATGGGCGCTGTTATTCAGTGCTCATATTACATCTGTCCCTCCAATTTTAAAAGCACTGTAGTTTCACACAGCCATACACATTCTTCTCAGTACATACATTCACATCACCCCCCCAACACGCTGAGTGGGAGGAGGGGGCGGGCGGGTCTTCTCACACCCCAGTTCCGTGCACCCCGCCTGGGATGGGGACTGGCTCATTGTTCGGGGCTGGGTTGGCTGCTTCCCTGGGTTGCCGCTGGCTTGGTGCTGGTACCCGCTCTCCCACATTAGGTGTCCATGTATGTTACATGTGCGTATGCATGAGTGTGTGACTGGTGCATGCGAATGTGCGTGCGTGTGTATGTGCGTGTGTGTACATGAGGGAACGACTGGTACGTGTGTGTGTGTGTGTACGTGCGTGCTTGTGAGAGTGTGTGTGTGTGGACAGCTGGGCCTGGGTTGGTGGCTTGCCAAGCCTTGGCACCTGTGGGACACGGAGGGTGGGAGTTACCCCTCCCTACCGCTCCACGCTGCTCCCCACTGGTCGTCACTGCCGCCCCTGGGGTGTGGGTGCCCGTGGGTCCCGGGGTGTGTGGCCGGATGTCTCGGCATGGTTTTTGGCCTGCTCCCTTGGCGGCCGTGACCTGGGGGTGGCTTGGGCCTCTTTGGCGCGTGGGGGGGCTCTGCCGGGTGTCAGGCTGCTCTCGGGCGCTTGGGGCCTCGGGGGCCGCATGCCTGGCTCGTGCTGGGGGTGCCGGCCTGCCGGGGGGGGTGGGCTGCCCGTCGTCTCTGGCTCTCTGGACTCTAGCCCCTGGATTGTGGGGGTTCCGTCTGTAGCCTCCCTCCTTCCTCTTCTGGGGAGTGTACGCGGTTGCCATCGGGATGTGTGGCCCCAACTCTTCTGAGCTCCTGTGCTGTGGATGGCCTGGGTCCCCTGGGTCCTTCCCTATCTGCCTCTGGATCGCGGGGGGCATGGTTGCAGTTTCTCGCCCTCATTATCGAATACATTGCATGACAAAGGCGCATACACACACATTACTACAAACAATAAACTTGTGTGTGTGTGTGTGTGTGTGTGTGTGTGTGTATGTAGGTGCATATGGGTGTGTGTATGGATGTGTGTGTGTGTGTGTGTGTGTGTGTGAGTATATCAAACCCTTACTTTTTTTTTTTTTTTTTTTCTCTATCTCCTTTCTTCCTTTTCTCTCCCCCCCCCCCCCCCCCCCCCCCTTTTCTCCCCCCCACCTCTTGTTCTTGCCCCTTCCTTGTTGCCTGTCAGACTTGGCATGAATAACTAAATAAAAAGATAAATAAATAAAAATAAAATTGCAAACATTAACAAGAAGAGCCTATAGGAAACATATAGAGCTGTTCTTGTCAAAGCAAATATGTTTGGTACATCAGTGCATTCGGATCATCATTCCGATTGTGAAAGATGCCAGACATGACAGGCTAAAAAAAAAAAAAAAAAAAAAAAACTTTCCTTTATGATAAAGCTTATAGTTAGGGCTGGATCAGGTGACCCTGAACCATCCCTTAGTTATGCTGCTATAGGCCTAGTCTGCTGGGGGGTTCACATAATGCACTGTTTCTCATTCACCTTATTTACTTTGTTTATACTCCACTCTGCATTTAATCATTAATTGATATTAATCTCTGGCTCTCTTCCACAGCATGTCTTTCTCTCCTCTCAGCCCAACCGGTCGCGGCAGATGACTGCCCCTCCCTGAGCCTGGTTCTGCTGGAGGTTTCTTCCTGTTAAAAGGGAGTTTTTCCTTTCCACTGTCGCCAAGTGCTTGCTCATAGGGGGTCGTTTTGACTGTTGGGTTTTCTCTGTATTATTGTAGGGTCTTTACCCACAATACAAAGCACCTTGAGGCGACAGTTTGTTGTGATTTGGCGCTATATAAATAAAATTGAATTGAATTGAATTGAATATGTGTTTAATGTTGTAAAAGGCTGCATTTGAATGAGTGAAAATGAAATAGTCAATTAAAATGAAAGTAAATGGCATGTAAAAACAAAACTGTAGTATGAAACTAAGATTACATGGGAGTTGAACTCAAGTCTCCTAAGTGAAACTGGTGTATTGATTTATGACACTGCAACCTCTACAACCTGTCGACATAGACGTTTGTTGTGCTTTCAAAGTGGAAGCACTGACGTGTTTTGTTTAGATGACAGAAGCCATCCCAGCAGATGGGTATTTTTTTTAAACTGTCAATGATGGGACTGTGAGTGTAAAAACAAAACTTAAGCCAAATTATAATATGAAACTAAGATTACAGTACATGGGAGTTCAACTCAAGTCTCCTGGGTGACATTGGTGTACTGATGTACTGCACTGCGACCCCTACACCCTCTTTACATAGACTTCTGTTGTGGTTTCAAAGTGGAAACACTGACAGGTTTTTTTAGATGACTGAGCCCATTCCAGCAGATGGGTGGTTTGTAAAAAATGTCTTTAATGGGACTGGGATTCATCACAGCATCACTGCTATAAATAGTTAACTTGAACTGACAGAAAGCACCTGGTCCTGCTTGTTACCCATCCACAAGTTTTCCGACCTTTCTGATTTACATGTTAGTGCTTTCAGTACTTCAAGCTTGTTAGCACTCAGATTACAGGCTGCCTACCATCTGTTTGACTTGAATGCTGGCTGTGCTTTTGCACATACATTTGTTTTTGTTTGTGTGCTGGATTCATGTGGTTTCCAAAAAAGATGCAAAGTTTTCATGCATGCTCTTCAGAGTCTGGAAGTCACCTGGATATCTGGATTGTCACTGCATTAGCACCTTTGTGAAGATTTAACTTTATCAGAACACAATATGGCAAACCTGAGTGGGGAAAATGCATTGTTAATGTTGGTGATCTGTCAAAAAGCTGGTTTACAGATGTAGCCAAGTTTGTTTTATTTCTTTTCCACACAGCTGCCACAGTGCATCTTAACCCTAAGAGAAAAATACTTGAAAAGTTTTGTCCATTAAAACATATCCATGAATTTTCTTCTGCTTATCCATATCATGCTCCTGGGTCATGGACCCAGGGTTTTGAGTTTTTGTGGACTTTGAATTCTTTGATATTCTATTCTATATATACATACTATATTTTGCATATATAAAATAAATAAAAATAAATAAATAGAAGGATATATAATACAAGGGGGGCCTGGGTGGCTTCGTGGTGAAGCCAGCGACCACATGCAAATGCTGCGTTGTGGTGTGGACGGCACAGGCTCGAGCCCTATGCCCTCTCCCGAATCCAAATCCCCGTATACAAATAAAGGTGCTGTGGCCAAAAAAAAAAAAAAAGGATATATAATACAAGAATGTGTGTTTGCATTTGTGAGAATGGGTGAACGTGTGTAAGAACAAGATAGAAAAGCAAAGGAGGGCACCGGTTAGATGGATATATCTATTAATAAATAATGCGAATTGTGTTTCACATGGGTTTGAGGTAGAAGAAATATGCTCAACTACTAAAGCTACAACAAGTGTTGTAACAGATTGTTAGGATTATCTTTGCTCACTGAAACAATTTTTCCCAGATTTTTCCATTTTCTTCTTTTTGTTTGATGCTGTTGTTACTAAAGCCAAAACTGTGTCCAAGCAATGGACACGGCATTTTTATTTGGTACAAACTGCTCGACTTTTCCTCCATGATGCTTACATGCTGCAGACGTTTGATGGTCACATGACTACACACAGTACTTTGTTTTAAAGGAGGCTGTACATACTGGGGGGAGTAGCGACAGAATAGTAACCCTAATAACCAACATGGGGAAAATATCATCTATTAGAGGTTTTGAATGTCGTTTTTTATTCATTTTTGATTAATTGCCCAGCCCTGCACCTTGAAGAGGTTGCCTGTTGACAGGGCCAACACAGAGAGGCAGCCAGCCATTCACTCCAACATTCATACCAGTTAAGCTAACACGCATGTCTGGATGGTGGAAGAATGTGGCGTACCCAGAAAGAGCATGTGCAAACTCCAACCGGGGGGTGTCCCAGCCAGGTGGTGGATTCAAACCCAGGACCTTCTTGCTGTGAGGCAGCAGTGCAAGCCACAGTATCACCGTAGTGCCCGATTAAAAAAACAATCTTAGCATTTTTAGCAGTTGCCCCTTAGATTGCGAGTCAAAAGATTACTAAAAGAAATAACTTTCCAGATATCATTTTTTACTTTATATTTTATTACAGGAGTATATTTAACAATCATAGTAACAAAAATGAAAACAAGGAAAGTAGCACAAGACATTCATATTTAAACTAAATGATTTTTTTTCCTGTATAAAGAAAGACAAATATGTACAGAATGACATAAGACAGGTTCAGAAACCGACAGGTGAGAGGAAAAGGAAGTGTAGTCGCACGGCACTTAAAAAATAAAACATACCTCACAAGTGCTTTTTTGTTTCCCATAATTAATATCAAATAAAATGCAGTGATAATAAGTCTGAATAACAAAACAAATAATAATTATTACAATAATCAAATTGTCAATATTAACATTTTAAACACTGTTTACAATATAATTGAAATACATAACATTCTAAATACATCCAATATTTCCAAAGACCTTCTCATTTAGGCTAAAAACTCTAAATCTGTAATAGAATAAAAAATAGCATTTCAAATATTTTATAACAACAATATTAATCGTACAATAACATTAATATTAGGTTATTAGTAGATGTAAATAGCTGATTTTCCCCATGGCTTGCTAATGAAAGGAATATTGTACAAATTAATATACACTATAAACTATTAATGCTCTTGATTTCACATAATGAAAATATCAGCTGAATTATATATATATATATATATATATATATATATATATATATATATATATATATATATATATATATATATATATATATATATATACATATATATAAAAGGAAAGAAATAGCAAGTCTCACTCGATACAAACTATTGCAATCTAGAACTCTCAATTCGAAAATGTACACAAGAAAAGCAGCAAAAACAAACAAAGAAAAAAATCTACGTTCATATTTTTTCATCATGACGAAATCAGTGGTGTGGTTGGTAGAAAGAGTGAACAACATCTGGCACAGGCAGGATCCATCTGGAATGTTAGTGGACAATAGGATGGTCCAATAAAAAAATAAAATTACAAAAAAAAAAAACTCTGAGTGTGACCTTGCCCTCCCCTGAAACCTCATTGGTCCTTCTCTCCCAAGCACAGAAATTAGACCTCTGTCCAAGGATTTTAAAATCCCAAACAAGTCCCAGATTTCCATTGTAGAAGCTTTCCATATATGACAGAACTGAATGTTCCTTTCCAACTGTGGAACACAAAAAGCTCCAAGAGTTCTGATTGTGCAATCAGCTCAAGCAATAAATCTCTTTCAGCTCATAAAGTTGCTTAAACCATGGAATTTATCTTGTTTTTGCATTCTTAGCGTTGATTGGAGGAGCAGCAAGACAGAATGTCACCAAAATGGCCGCCCCAGGGAGCCGCGCAAGTAAAAACAACACACAAATAAACGCAGAATGACAAAGCAACACTCAAGCAGCATGTATGTAGGTCTTCTCTACACCTCCGCCTCATCCCTCTTATTTCTCCTCTGCCCACCCAAAAAAAGTTTCACCGCTCTCTCGGAGCAAGTCCTTAAGTTACTTGTGTCCTTGTTGTGGGACAAAGTCACCACCCGAGAGAGTACAATCTCAATGCAACTTGGTAATGTGGTATAAAAATCAAAGCACAGGTTCAGAGAATTTACAAAGTAGACCTGGACCATATTACTTTTGATCTGGATTCCGTTGCTTTTATCTTGTGTGATGCCAAATGGGAATTCCTGTCGGCTGTTTGTGCTTCCACCAACAAAATTGTTTCCTTTGGGGGATGCAAAATGGTTGCAGAAGGTAACAAGTATAAAAAGAAATGCTGTTTGAAGTCCCTCGCCCCCACCCCACGATTCATTTTTTTTTTTTGTTTTTTTTTTTTTCCTGTGTGGGCAGAAAGCATCGATCCAGCTCTGAAGTTACAGCGGCGAGTATGGAAGAGTCCTGTTATGTGCAGTCATAATTAAATATTAAAGAAGGCTTATCCATTATACACCACAGTGCCTACTCTGCACCTGAGTTTATTCACAATCAAAATTATTGGGGATGTGTATATATGGGCAAGATTTTTGACTTAATGCAGATGGGCAACCTGAAGAAATCGCAAGGTTCAAAGTAGAATTGAGGAAACTAGGGTTTTTTTTTTTTTAGTTTCGCTTCAACCTAGAATACTTCCCATATTTTTAGGGCATGTAAGTGGAATGTTAAAGCCACAAAGATGGCGCTGACCTTTCAGCATGCATTTATACCATCAAGAAGTATCTCAAAGAGTATGAGGACCTCAGGTTCCTCTCTTCTGTCCTGTGATTGCAGCTGTACTTTGCATTAAAATCCCCCTGGATAAAAGCTCTGCAGCTCTTAACCTCTATGTATGTGTTTCTTTGTGATGCTAGTACTTTGAGAAGCTTATTTTACTTTATGGTGCATGAGTGGAGGTAATATGGAAACTGTTAGAGGCAAATAGGAAAGGCAAGGTTGTCATAAGAAACAAGTTGCCCCCTTACATCGCTTCAATATGGTTTGAGTACTGCCCCTTGACATAGCGTATCTTCCCCACTAGAATACATTCTTCATTTCTAAGCACAGCTCTTTCCTTTACTGTATTGATACCAGACACTAATTAGCAGTACAAGTTCAAACCACTGAAAGTATTTACTGCATCATTATCATCAATAGTATAGAGCTAAACTAATGCACAACCTGCCACCCAGTGTGCAATGACCCTTTAGGGTGCATCTGAGTGCTAGTAAAGAATCTGAATTGGAAAGAGTCTCCAAAAAAGCTAAGAAGAGAAAATGAGTAAGGATCACGAAACCTGAAACTTTTAAGTCTATATATCCATCTCTCTTACCCTGCTATACAACTGAAATGCTTCACTGATTCTGATTAAGCACAAGCAAAATGCTAGAATATCATATTTGTTCATCCTATACCCTGTTTCATCCATCCACCTCCCTTCCACAACCATCTTGACTCTAACTTTTCTACACTTCATTTCACCAAAAGTACCACCACACTTGTCTTTCTTCCTTTGTGCACTACCCACGTTCTCTTTCAAATTATATTACATAGCTTTTTTTTTTTTTGTACATACGTTTTGTTTGTATAGTTCTTTAAAAATACACAGAATTGAGCATAATTAGGAACTTTTTTGGCAGCTTCTTTCTTTCTTAAAGGAAAGTCCCAATCACCATCAGCTGTAACAAGAGATGAAGACTTCTCCATCTTGGCAGAAAAAAAAAAGGTGGAAAGGAAAAGATAACTAAAAATTTCTTCCTTCCTTTCTCAAATCTTCTCCCTAAAGACTCACACCCTCCCTTCTCCCACCCCAACTCATCAACTTTCCACCCTTTTTAAACTGTCGCACCCAGGAGCTCTTCGGACTTGGCCATGATCTCATTTTGGTTGGAGTCCAAACCGTAGAACTTAACCTTCAGCCCGTCGACTGGGTGGACAACGGGTACTGTGATCACGCGGGGGAACTGCCGCGTGGCCAGCTCGAAACGGCTGGTGCACGCCAGCTCAATTGCCAGGATGCGAAGGAACAGGGTGGCAAGCTGCTTTCCCAGACAGGACCTGACGCCTCCACCAAAAGGCAGATAGTGGAAGCGTCCCTCTTTGTCTTCACTCCGTTCCTGACTGAAGCGGTCAGGGTCGAAGGCATCCACATCCTTGAAGACAGCAGCAGTGTCGTGGGTGTCCCGAATGCTGTACATCACACTCCAGCCCTTAGGAATCTGGACCCCCTGGAGACAAAACACAGGGAATCATAACATTGAACAGATATGAAAGGGTGCAAGCAGATATGTTTGGTGTAATCAGAGCTTAAAATGATTGTTCACTTATGCACATAAGCTTGTACGACCAGTTATTTTGGAAAGTATTCTGATTTCTGTTGTTGTATTCCAAACGAATAATTGTGGATGTTTCTGCTCATTTTGTACGCTTTCATATCCAAACCAGCTTTTCTCTGTTCATACCAGGATACAGGAATATGAGAAGCATTTAGGGTTAAAGTATTCTCCTGGTCAATCTGGGAACCCATCGACTATTCTGTTGATTTAACTTCTGGCTGCAACAGGCAATTTTTCCAGACTTGCAGCAGATATGTGGGCCAAGACCTTCTGTTTTATCCAGTGATCATTGTTTCTAAATGCAAATACATTTAAAGAAGCAAATAAATGCCAAATTATCACCATCATAAATAGTTTCAAGACTGCAGTATTGAATACATCTGTGATGGTGATCAGGAAATTGGAACACTTTCAATGCCTAAAAAATTTGTCCATTGCCAACGGGTTCTGCTTATTCAAATGCAGATAACTGTTTAAAGAGATTAGTCCTTGGTAAATGTCCCCATACGACCTTGTGTTTTGGGGAAGTCTCAGTTTGTGTGATCAGACTGTTGAAGCTCTTGTAATGATTCTTGTAGTGTCTGCAGATTATGTTCTAACATCTAATGAAGCATTCATTTGAACAGTGAACTGATTAATTGATGATTCTTCCAGTTGAGTCACTGACTTTTTTGGTAGATTTGACTAATGCTTAATGAACAGAACTACCATTGCACAAGGAAAACCTAATGGAAAATGAAGCCTGACACTGAGTAGCATTGTTTAAAATGTAAAAAAAACAAAACAAAACAAACAGATTAGATATGTTAAGATGAGCGCGCTACATAATGAGAGATAGGCACAGTTATGAAAAATGTACTTTTTTTTTGTGCCACTTACGTCGAGCTCAAAGGTCTGCATGGCAGTTCGGTAGGCTCCGGAAACAGGAGTAAAGAGCCTCAGCACCTCCTTGATTACACAGTCCAGGTACTTCAGGCTGATAATGGTGTCGAGCCTCAGCTCTGCTTCAGGGCAGAGGCAGCCATTGTAGAGGAGACCCCTGGACCTCAATTCCTCCCTCAGGCGCTCCAGGACTTGAGGGTGGCGGAGGAGCTGCATGATAAGGGAGGTGCTTGCGCTGGCAGTGGTGGCAAAGGCAGCAAAGATCAGCTCGATGGTTGATTCCTGTGGGTTAACAAATTGATGAGATGCTGTATCAGTGCACTCCTTCATTCCTATTTGGTTAGCAGTCTTGCAAAAAAGAAAAAAAAACAGATTTATCTTGCAACTGCACTGAGATCCCGGACCCGCAGGGTATTAGCCGACCCAATGCACTCATGATTTCAGGATGAGCCGGGGAAAAAAATGGTTTTATGGGTTTATAAAATGACAAACAGCCTTGAAACACAAAGTTCCTACTCATCACTATTTACTACTTGACAATAACTGGGAAAGTAAAGACTCATTCTTGCATGATCACAAACATTCATTGAGTACTTGGCAGTACTCAGGGTGTATGAGTTGATTTGTCTTTACTTTGTGGGTAAGCCAACTATACTCTCATTCCATCTCTGATTGGCTAATTGCTTGTTGCTTTAATAAAGGATCTGCAGAGTGGAAATAAAGAGGGTAATATTATGTGCTGAAGGCTGAGGGTGGACGTCAGCCAAATGGTCAACCATGGTCTATCATACTGCTTTTGAGCTAGCAGCAAACCCAGAAACTGCTTGTTTAAGGGTGGTATGTCGGAACATTATTTTAAAAAATGTAACATCTCTTTTTTTCCACTAAGTAAAAAGCAGAACTATGTGCAAACTCAACTATACTTTGGATGCAAATCCACTACCACACACCTCAAGCTTGCCATTTGTTTTGGAACAATGTTAGGCCAAAAAAAAGAGAGAGAGAGAGGGGAGTCAAAAGCCAATACATAATAAAAGTATGCTGTTTTTAATTCCTGAAAAGTAGTGTGTTTGGAAATATAAAGGTAACATCCAATAACAACATTTAGTGTGCCATGCTGGGCCCATTATTAAGGCGGTGGAATAAATAACAGTGAGACTGGGCAGCACGACTCTCATTATAAGACTCGCATCTGCCATCATCTGTGTCAAAACACGTCTACGCCTCACCCTACATATATATATATATATATATATATATATATATATATATATATATATATATATATATATATATATATATATATATATATATATATATATATATGTGCATGCGTGTGTGCGCGTGTGTGTGTGTGCGTGTGTGTTATAAATGCATGCGTCAGAAAACTGCAGGAGTGTGCTTCAGCCTAGGCCTCTGCGACAGGGCCTCCCCAGTTCACGTTGTGTGTGTATTTAAATATGTGTGTGTGAATGTGTGCGTACAGGAGGCCTCTTTCAGACCCCTAGCAGGGGGGAGTGTTGACTTATTTTTGGCCCTGGACTTAACCCAGAAACCACAAAGACTGAGAGAGAAGCAGAGAGTCAAGTTTCCACAGAATTCCTCAGAATTACTTTAATAGGTAAACAGAGGGTGTGCCTGACCACGAGTGTGTGTATGTGTGTGTTATGCTGTTACTGTCAGCCAATTAATGCAGCTCACTTTCATATTTCAAAGTAAGGTGCGTATCATTATCTCTTTTCACTACTTACGATCACGAGCTGATTTGTCAGAGATTTATGATGACTGTGTTTTCAGTCAGCCCAGACAGGTTCCCTTTGGCAGCTCTCTGCTAGGTAAACAGTGATTTCTGTGTGTGTTTGCACCCATACGAGTCAGTGTGTATCCGCGTGCTTCCACATGCGATTGAGTGACTTCTTGTGCATCTGGCTTCTTTCCAGCGCATGTTTGCACACCCTCCCCTCTTTCTCAGGTGGCTTTTTGCCTTTAGGTATGTTACCTTGAGTTCCTGCATGGTGAGCTCTGTGCCATTTTCTTTGGCGCTGTCCATCAGGACATCCAGTGCATCGCTGTAATCCTTGCCTTGGGAGCGCAGTGGCTTCTCCCTGATGGCTTTCTCTATGCTCTTCTGGAGGGTGTCTCGTGCACGGATACCCTGCAGACACACACAGAATAAGTCCCTTTATGCTTAAAAAATGTGTTGTTTCCCACTGAGAAGATTGTGATGCACACAGCGTGGTTTAATCAGAGTGTGTTTAGTAATCAAAACAATTCAATTCAGTTTTATTCATATAGCACCAACTCACAACAATCACATCAAGGTGTTTTATATTGTAAAGACCAAACAATATTAGAAATGAACCCCAACAATCGTATGACCCTCTGTGGACAAGCATTTGCCAGCAGTGGGAAGGGAAAACTCCCTTTTAACAGGAAGAAACCTCCAGAAGAACCATGCTGAGGGAGGGGCAGCCATCTGCCATGGCCAGTTAAAAAAATGCTTCTTATGTTTTTTTTGTTTTTTTGGGGGGGAGGGGGAGGGGGGGGGGGGTTAGAGACATTAATTTCAAAAATAATGGGTTAAGAGGTGAAAACACAGATCAGAAGGAAGCGGTTATATAGTACACTTACCCTCCTGTAGCCACTAAACGGCAGGTCTATGGGCAGGCTGAAGAGGTTGTTAACAAAGTCCTGGAAGGTTGAGAACAGATGCTTCATTTCCTCCTCTGACACCCTGAAACCCAGCAGCACCCTCACAGCCATGGTGAAGGACAACCTCTGGCTCTCCCTGCAGAAAGACGACCAATGAATGATATTCATTTAGAAGCCCTTTCAAGTAGTCTGAAAGAAACATCTGTGTTCTTTAACTGTAGGTTCTGGGTTTCTACCTATGCTGATAACATTTCGCTTGTCAATGATGCTCATGAACACCTTTCTACCTGAGGTTGACTGGGAAGGCAGCAGTATTTTAATCTCGCTCCCAGATTGTAACTGCTACGTTAACAATTGTCTCCACAGTTGGACCCCGGCCGTACCTGTAGACGTTGATGGGTTCGGGGGTGGAGCTCCACACTCTGAGACTCTCCTGAATGACCTGCTGGATTTTAGGGAGGTAGGACTCCAGGGCCTCATGGCTAAACACCTTGGCAAAAACCTGTAGAGACAGAGAAACAAGCAAATGACATCAAGCTCAAACGCAGAATGCAGTTGCACCCATCTGCTTGTTACTGCTTGTATGACATGGCAAAGTACAAGTCAAAACAGAGGACAAAAGTCCACAGATTATAAATTGTAATCTCTTCAGTCTTGGTAAATCCTGACTGAAAGGGTACATGAAACGACAGCAGGAAGGACACGTTTATTTTGCTGTAATGCTGACATTCATTGGGAATTTATTGGGTTGTTTTGTGTCTCTCTTTGTTAGCAGGGCTTCTAAAAATGTGTACACTATAAAGTGAAATTTGCTACAAAGTTCCGTAGTTGATCATGACAGAAACAACAGTTTTTTTGGTTAAGGCTAAAGCTTTTAGCTGTGTTTTTGCAGCCACTGTCTTGGCCTCTCGTAATTTTCTACATTTTCTGTCCATTAATCTCCTTCTCTTTCTTTACTTCTACCTAGACTAGACTTTCCATAATGTGTTGATTCTTTTTCATTTTCTGTGATGCCCATTCCTCATTTATCCCCAAATTCTCCCTCTCCCTTTCTCTCTCTCTCTCTCTCTCTCTCCCCTTCTTGCCCTCCCTCGCTCTTTACAGAGACTTATACATTGTGGAGGTTTTCCCCTGTAGTCAGCAGAACTAGAATGACAGACAGAAAGAGCATGAACAGAGAGGAGGGGGCCAGAGCTAAGTTCTTTCCTGGCTACTCGGAGTATTTCTTAGTATGAATCAGTCACCAGTCGCCAGTGTTGTTTGGACAAATAACATTCCATCAGATTTAAACTCCAAAACTGCCCTTGAAACGGTCTTGGGAATGATTTAGAAGTGCAGACCATTGGAGAGGAGAAAAAAAAAAGAGAGGGAAGTGGACTAGAATAGGGCTTTTATATTAAAATGAATCATTCACTAATGCTTAGTTTTATTTGAATCAATAGCAGAAGTTAGTCTAAATGTAGACGAGTGAAGAAGAGAGAGCAGCACACAGCCGCTTCCTTGGTGAAATCTTCTTGCAGAGTTAGGGAGAGCTGAATGGCAGCATTTCACCAAGCGGAAATCCGAGGCTAAACATTTATGCCAAAGGAGAGGTGCAGTTCCTTCAGTGGCCACTTTAGGCTGATTTCAAAAGTGAGTCAATCCTCTTAACCTCCCATGTAACTGCTCATACTTTACAGCAGAAATACTTCTTTAACTAGTTTGTCTCTTCATAATAGCTGTTACGTGTTTTTTATTGTCCCTTGTTTCAGTCTTACTTAGGCCTAAATTAAGAGTGTGGCTGCCTTGTGGACCAGAGGCAGCCTTTACAACCACTAATACTGAAATGGACACTTCAAACATGTCTGGAGCTTCTGAAGAAAAATATGATCTGGGTGTGCGGTTGACAGTACTAACAGACAGTGCAAAAAGTCTGTGCTCTATTTTATGGTACTTGTAATCACAATAATATAACCTATCTATCAGTAGTCAAAACAGGACTTTCACCACTTTCATCTGGACTGCCATCTTATAAATACAATTCATGATTTGTACTGAATCAGAGCTCACACCTAAACAATTTTCAATTAGCAATGAATACTTGTAATGATTTGTGGTCATTGATGCCCTTAATTTTTTAAATGTCTCCAGTCTGGCAGATTTGAAGTGGCTTTAAAAAAAAAACTTTTTTTTGTTTGTTTGTTTATGTTTTTATGGCCCTCTTCTTTATTATCTGAAATACACATACAAACTCCTAATGGCAACTTGTCTGTGGTTTTTCTAAGCTTTATTTAATCACTGTGGGTTCTTTTTTATGACTTTATTCTTTTTAAGACCCTGTAGTGCAACTCATCTATACTAAAAACCTGTAGAGATATTGTTTTTAATAACAGGATGTTGTAAAATTATATGCTTAATCTCTTTGATAATGGCTTTTGTCTGGAATCATCCTCAAAAAAAAACAAAAAAAACTAAGTTTACAAAACTGTATTGTGTCTGGATTGGTTGCTCTATGGTGAAACAAATAGAGTGCCTTATTGTGTATTTTGGAATATACTTCCCATATGTTAACTCACGGGAGGAGCACGGGTAAGAAGACAAACTGTTTCTGCTTCTCTTCATTGAAATATGGAGAGGGAAGAAAGGAGCTTCTAGTGGGATTTGAACCCAGGCCAGAGAGGGTACATGTGGTTCTTGAGGTTGATGTTTCAGCCACCAAAACATCAGTTGGGCGCTCATATTCTTATTTTGCCCTCTACTTCGTTTTCCTCTCTTTTTCTCCCACTCTTCTCATTCCTCCAAAGCCTGCTTCCCTCCCTCTGTCCCCCTCAGAATGAATGAACAATAGTCCACTGAGCTGGTGCCGAATGCACGAGTGCGTACATGTGTTATATGTGCACACTGTACGGGTATGTACGTCTGTGCTGTGTGTTAGGGAGTGGTTAGAGTGGATCACAGAGCCCTCTAAGACGTTAGTAGCTCTACAGTTCCTCTACTGCCACACCCTGGGGCTGCTGGTCACAGATCAGCTTACATGACCCCAACCACAGGAGAATACACACAATATCTGAACTCAAAAGAGTCTGAGACACTAAAACGCTGGCTGTAATGACGTCTTTTGTTCATCTGGATGACAGTTTGGTAGTTTGCAGGGTAAGTGGATTGTCAATGTAGGATTAATCAGTCATTTGTTTGTCTGTTGCCCAGGTTACAGTGGACACCACTGATTGGATTTGGATGAAATTCGGAGGATTATGCATCTTTAAACTGTTTTCCGCTCTTTTCATAATGACATTGATTGTCCCGTGAGGGCTGCTGCACTTGCACTGCAATACAAGACTGCAGATTGTCCCCACCTCTGCCTCAGCCTGTCCCCATTCCCGGGGTGTAAAATACTGCCAAACTCAAATTTGTCAAAGCTGTCAGAGTCAGAGAGATGACACTCGACTTTGGCGCCACGATGCACCAATTGTGGCAGTAATGAGACAAGTCTTACTCACATATCAGTGCTCGTTCAAGACAACATTGAGTATGCTTAAGTGCAGGGTTGCTGTTGTGAAGGGACATACAACAGAGCCATTTTGTCTTAAATCTAACAAAGTCCTTTTTGTGCCTAACCCTAACCAATCAGCAAGTGAAAACAGAGAAAAACAAATCTCAAAACACAAAACTCCCCAAGGGGATGCAACAGTCTCCTGTTTGGCAGCTTTGTGACTTAAACTTCCACCAGACTTCTTCATGCTGATTTTCTGCTTTGAGGGGGAACCTGTCCAACATTACTATTACTTGGCTATGTAATCATTCTTTATATTGCTATCTTTGCTACTAAATTGGATGGTCAGTTAGTTGTTTATAAGCAACTTCATTATTTAAGTAGTTCTAACTTCAGTCCACACTATACACTATAAGCAAGAAAGTGACGAAACAAAAGTGGAGAAGGCTACATTGTCCCCAACTTGACCTTTTTCACCATGACTTTGGACGTTAGCTTATAGCCTAATCATTGGCTTCCCTAAAATTGACTTGGACCCAGCTGCTTTTTCCCAAGTAGACTGAACAGTCCATGTCTTTTGATCCATAGCACAACTCTTCAGTATCTTTAATAGCTATTTATCTCTTGGGTTGTTGGTTCATCACTTGCTACAGAAATAGAAAAAATGTAGACTGTACATCGACATAGTCACTGTGATTTCATGAATTGGTTTGTAAACTCCTGCTTGGAAACCTCAAGTTTGTATTCTGAAAGTTGCCATCTTGGTGTTTTGAAAGGTAGATTTGACTGCTAAATTGAGAGATGTGGCACACTCATATGGTAGCTGGCCCTAAAGCCTGCCCTTTAAAGCATGGCATTCTTTTTGGAGCTGAGCGTAAAAGCAAAGCTGTCAATTTACTGGTCAATCTATGTCCCCACCCTCATCTATGGTCACGAGCTCTGGGTAGTGACTGAAAGAATGAGATAGTGGATACAAGCAGCAGAAATTAGCTTTGTCTGAAAGGTGGCTGGGCTTAGAGATAGGGTGAGAAGATCAGTCCTTTGGGAGGAACTAAAGCTAGGAGGGGCTAAAGCTGCTATTAAAATGAGTCAGCTGAGGTGGTTTGGGCATCTGATTAGGATGCCTCCTGGACGCCTCCTGGGCGAATAGTTCTAGGCAGGTCCTACTGGGAGGAGGCCCCAGATAGGCCCAGGACGTGCTGGAGAGATTGTGGGTGCTGGAAGAAGTGGGTGGGAAGAGGGAGTTCTGGGCTTCTCTATTTAGGCTGCTGCCCCCACAGCCAGGCCCCAGAGCAGTAGGAAATGGATGGATGGATGGATGGATGGATGGATGGATGGATGGAATATGAAAAGAGTTTACCGAGGGTCATAGATCAAAGAAGTTGAGGGCCATTTTCCACTAACCTTCAATACTAGCTGAAGTCTTTTTGCAACCAGAGGAGTCTCCCCCTGCTGGCTGTTAAAAAGAATGCACATTTAAGGCTCCACTTTTCAGATCCAGAAGCTGTCTCTGTCTATGTTTATGTGCAATGTATGCAACTCAAATATGTTTGGGAATCATCAAAAATCTGCAATAATGACAATGACACACACACACACACACACACACACACACACACACCTAGGAGCGAATGAAGGCCAAAATTCCTAGTTAAGCCAAAGTAGGCTGTGTAACATTGTGAATTTATCCATTTAACCCGTCTGCACTGGATTATGCATTATTGGTCAATCTGGGTGAGCACTTTGTCTCTTCCAACACACACACACACACACACACACACACACACACACACACACTTATAAATAGAGACAGAGCAGAAAGGTTGAGCTACTGTAGGACCAGTGAGTCAGGCAGTGTGTGCGCAGGCAGACAGGAGACCAAGACTCTGAAAGGTAACTACAGGTCAGACAAATGCACACATGTTCAGACATACACACACACACACACACACAGTATCTCTGGCTGCCAATCAAACACAGTTTTTTCTGCAGTGTCACTCTGGGACGTTCTAAGTTCCACACAGGACAAGAATGTGTGTGTGTGTGTTTTAGTGGGGGGGATTGTTCAATACAACAGTCATTTTGCTGCACCACAAAAACGTGACTGTCTTCTGTAGCCTGCAGCGCAGAGACACAAGCTTAAAGACACACTCACTCCCGTGCTCACACACACACACACACACACACACACACTGATATAGTCAGACACACTCACACACAGACACAGTTGTCCTAATAACGTCCATATGTCTTAAATTATGTGAAAGTGCTGCGAGCTGCTGGTTCCACAGACATGTAAAGACTCCTTTATTCTTTTCTCTGCCCTCCTTTCCCTCCTTCTCTCTCTCTCTGCTCCCACCTCTTCCTGGCTCTCCCTGCCCCTTCATCCATCCTTTTTTTTTAAATTATTCTTTTTATTCCTTTTTTTTGCTCTTTTCTCTTACTTACACAAGCAGTCCGCATGTCTTTCCCTGCTTCTATTGTCACGTTGAATCAGAAAGTGATTGCTTTGTTGATGAGGGTTAAGGTCAGTGCATACGACCAGCCAGGTGAAGGTTAATATTTCACCCCTGTGATTGATTTTAAAGAGAAAGGCACTGTAGAATAAAAAAAATTCAGCTCATGCAAACTTTAGTTTGTTAAGCGTTTATGTGATGTTTACATAGCTGACCAAAACTGTTCGTTTTTACTGTGCCACATTCATTTGATGGCTTCAGCTACAGTTTACTCTGCATATTTAAAGAGTAATCAACAACAGCGTTTAAGTTAATTGAGCTTTGCCCCACATAATTCAGCTACAACACTGTATTCAGACATGCATACACCCAGTTGAGGGTAATGGGGTGGCTGGAGCCCATCCCAGCTGTCACTGGGTGGAAGCCAGGGTGCACCCTGGTTGCATAAGGAGAAAAACACGAAGTGATTCACACCTTCAACCAATTTTGAATCACCAACTAACCTAGCAAGCATGACGGGACTGTGGGAGGAAGTTGCCCAGCAGGAACCCATTGGGTATAAGGAGAACATGCAAACTCCACACAGCAAGAAGGTCTCAGATTTGAGGCCAGTGTGGCAGCAGTGCTAACCACTGTACTGTTACACCACTGTGTATTCATATTACTTAATAATAACCTTCACTGCTCAGTTGTGAGACTTTTACTTTGCATTACTATTATTATCATTTTTTTTTTTTGCTAATTTTGATCATCTTCCACACATGCAGTATTAGTTTTAGGACAGTGTGGGACTGCATTAATTTGAGCTGGATTTTCTGCATCCATCTTTAAAAAAAAATACTATTTGCATTTTCTCAGAAGTCTGTGTCACACCCCATCTGAAATATAAACAGCAGTCACTGGGGTTTCTTAAGACAACAAGAGAATAGAGTGTAAATTTGGTCTTCGGCAGTGATAAAGCTTGGAATACAAAGAAGGGACACACAGAGTGGTCTTCACCTCACTCCCACTTGGCAGTGCCCTCTACTGGTGATAAGCAGAAGCACAGGAGGCTGACACAAACATATGAGAGCAGAATGCAGAAAATCATCATCTCACAAACTCTTGGAGGGATGAAGCACAACCTTGAAAATGGTAACAGCCCACTGATTTCACTGCACTCTTATTTAAAGCAAGCTTTAATGCAGTTCCTCCAGCAGCGACCGACTAAAGACATCAGACTGAACTATTAAATGGAGGCTCGGGTCGATTCCTCTCTCTGTGTCTCTGTTTTGTTGTTGCTGCTGTTTTTCCAACCTCTATTTCTCCTTTTCCCTAAATGTAGGGATTGGGCAATGGTTCCAAAATAATGAATAACAAGGGGAAAGGAAAATGTGGAGAAAAACGGGAAAAGAAAGAGGTGGTATGAGGGAATGTGGGCGGCTGAGGGCTTGAAAAGAAGAAGCGAGAGGTATCTCACAAAGCTGAAAATAAAGTAGTGCCTACCACAGTCAACAGAGTGGTGTGTGTGTGTGTGTGTGTGTGTTTAGGCAGTGTTGTTCACTTATAGAGGGGCATGTTTCCACTGCAAGCCAAGTAGGACTCTCTGAAAGCACGTGAGCATGTTTGTTACCACACCGCGTGGTTACGAGAGGGTCTTTAATCATGTGCACTGCCTATTGCAAAGACCAGGGTGCAAAAATTGCATTTACTTCAATGCTTCATCGATTCATTGAACTCAAATGAAGGTGACTTAGAGGGTCAGTGTTTTTTTCTGATGCGTCTAAGCGACGTTAATATTTCATGCCAAGAGAGAACAGCTGAGGCCTCCAGTGCTTACTGAATTAATAAAGCTTATTGTTTGTGCTTTTTTTCTCGCAACTTTAAAATCTAAAGCTTTAATTCCAATATTAAGCTCTAAATCATCAAGAAATTCAACATGTCCAATAAAAAGAAAAAAGTGGCCAGAGTTACCAAATTGTGCAACATTTTCCCCTCATGTGCTAGAGGAGACCAAAAAACAGAGCTGCACATAACCTCCAATTATTGCACTTCCATTTACTAAAGTTGGATAAAGCAGATGTATCCTTAAACTCTGATTAACCCAATCGGATACCTCTGTGAAGTCTTGCCATGCTTCTAGTCTTTGCACAGGCCCAAAAGGACACACGCCGCTCTGGAAAGTCTGATGCCTGCATAAGCACAAGCGCTGCATTCAAACCCTGAATCATCCGAGGAGCAAGTCATCCAGCAGGAACAAAGATCTTAGCCTGCATAACCAAAACTTACCAAAATAATAAAGTCCCTCTGTTTACAGCAGCAATACAAACTGCATGTTTGATCTTGTTTTCAGTTAGGGATGATGTGGAAGTCCTGGCTGCCCTCGTTAGGCTCTGGTTGGCCTGTAGTGGAAAACCAGTCTACTGTGGTTCTTTGATGGAGTTAGTTTCCTAGCTTAACACGGGGTTATATGGAAACTGGCTGGCTCTCTTGATCCACCGAAAGGCTAATGTGCTGTGTGAAGATTGTTTTTCCATATGAAAACCGCACGGACAGCAGACACATACACAAACACCAGAGGAGAGGTTCTGCTCCAGCTGGTCAGACAGTTTCTTATTTTTCTCTCAGTTGATGTTGTTTCGCTTCATTCTGTTGACTTTATCATCCAGAAAACAGGAGGGAGCCCCCCATGCCACCCCACCCCACCCCCACACACAAACGCAGCACACACTCCTACATAACACCTGACCTCTGGCTCTCCTTATAATATCTTTCTTTCTGTCAGCCCTACTTTAATCACAGTGATGTAACTATGGATCCCACAGCAAACAGAAGGTCAAACTGCAAACACATGTACCTCTGAAGTACCCTGTGAGCCCCCCACTTATGGCCTGCAGTAACTTATATATCAGCAAGTGTTTCTGCACCTGTCACGAGCTCAGCCTGTTGGTTTTCTGATGGCTCTCCATACATGGCTCACTTTGTGTTCTGGTCATGTTCACTGACAGCCTTTCTACTTCTGTAACTGCCACAAGACTGTCTGACACAATCACACACAAGTTAGAGTGCTGTTTTTTGGGAGGTGAAAAGCTGCTAAATGGCCACTTAAAAGTTGGTAAATCTAGCTACAAATTTGCTAAATTGGCAACAGTGAGGCATACTGATCCATGATGGGATGGTGGGCACCGAAGCAAAGACGATGTGCTAAGTGCGATTAAAACAGTTCCAAGAACAGGCCTTCCAAAAATCAAAAGCCTTACCTGATTTAAACTTGGCTGATCTTCTGGGACATGTCATGACAGCTTCCAAGCAGCTTTTAGATCACTCCCTGAAAGTCCTTTTCTGACCACTTGCACTCGGTGCTCTGTGATCTTACCACAGGCTTGAGCAAACATCAGCTGCTGTTTCATGTAGAGGATCACCACCGATTCATATGGTTCTGCACCATAACACAATGAGATGTGCGCTATCTCAAAAACAGAACAAAGAAGACCCGGTACACCTCAAAGAGGCATTACTGCTAGGGGAAGGAGCAGGGCTTCCACTAAGAGCTCAGCGGTGCTGAAACTGGTCCAGAGCTGCAGGTCTCCCGTTAATGAAGATGATCTTGAGCAGGAGACTAGCCAAGTTTAAATCAGGTTAGGTTATTGAGGTCCATTCAAGACAAACAACCGAAAATAGAATAGTTGAACATTATCATCTGAGCTCAGCTGGAGTTGAGGCCATGATGATTCTCTGTTCTCTAAATAAGCTAAAAAAAAACAAAAACAAAGTGGTATTCCAGTACTCTAATTGTTTTGCTTTGTGTTTTACTTGAAGAAAAGGCCTCAAAGACTTTCCTCCTTAGATTCAGGTCAAAGGTCTCATTGAACTCTACCATTTGACACTATATTGCTCGAACAGTTTAGGAAGCATCTTTTATTTTTTGCCTATTATGGAGGCCAGAGGTCAGCAGCAAGTTTTGAGTTTTGCTCAGACGCACTTCAGCTTAAAGTCTAAGCAACTTCACTGCATGTGTGTATCCATGGCCCCGTCTGGCTGAAAGCAGGGCACCGTTTGGGTGTATGTGTGCGCACATATGCTTTTGTGATTGTTGCGTATATGTGTGTTAGGCCCCCACAGAAAGCCCCTCTTTGTGCCGTGTCGGAGGCAGCCTTCCTAATCAGGGGTCATTACATGAGGTTAGTGCGGGGGTCTCCGGGGAGAGGAGAGGGGATCAGAGCTGAGATTAGACCCAACCAACCCCTCGCCCGTCCCAGGGCACGGCGGCAAGGAAACGTGACCCTGCCTCCAAACCCCTCCAAAAAAAAAAAAACTGTGTTGGCAGAGAGAAAATGAGAGACTGATTTACAGGAAAACACAGCAGGCTCTGCTTCTTGTTTTTCTCGTTCTGATTCTTTGTGTGTGACGTTGCGTGCGCGCATCAAGTGAGTGTGTGTGTGTGTGTGTGTGTGTGTGTGAGAGAGAGAGAGAGAGAGAGAGCGAGAGAAAGGTATGTGCCCTGGGGATAAGGGGATAATAGGAGGGAGAGGTAAGTGGCTGATTACCTGAAATGGTCTTGGCACAGAGACGAGAGAGAAAGAGAGGAAGCGCAAGAGAGAAAAGAAGCGAGAAAAAGAGAGAGAGAGAGATAATAGTCGGGGAGAAATGACAGAAATTAAGCAGAGGATGTAAAAGGGAAAAACAGAAACATGAGGGCAGAGTCGGCCTCTCCCTCTCTTGCTCTGTCCAAAAGGCAGATGAGAGGAGGAGAAGCTGGAGTGATGGAGGGGTCGTTCTCACGCTTCAGTAGCCAGGACACTGCTGATAAGAGCGAGCAGACGGGATCAGCTTTACACTGATACTCTGTTTGTGTGTCCTGCCTCACTCTTTGTGTAGAGGAGGACTCCAAATGTGTGTGTGCGTGTGTGTGTATGTGTGCGCGCGCGCGTGTCACTTATTCCAGAGCATGAATATTGATGAGCGTTTGCATGCAGCTGTAGCTGCTGCAGGATATTTTGGGACTCAGTTAAAGATGCTTTTCACTCTCTAGTTCAGTGGTTCCCTTTCCAAAATTGTTCATGTCTCCACACCCAGTAATTTTTATTAATGATTAAATGATTGAAAGGTTGCTTTTCCGTGCGTTAATCATTTGCGTTTAAGTTATCTCTGCTCCTTATTTTCTTCATCGACCACAGGGCAGTGCTTCTGCCCTTGCTCCAGATTCGCTGTATTAATGAGCTGCTGCTAAGTTCACGAGTTTCACTCTCAGAGAAAACAATTTGAAGACATCATGCTGGATGACGGGTGGATTTCTCACTAAAGAAATCTATTAGTTGGGACTTGGTTATTCGTCTTAATAATTAAAAAATGTAATAGATGTGAAATTCAGAAGTTGTTGCTGCTTGCGTGTGGAGACAGATCTTCATCCTTAGCAAAAGTGAAAGCTGATCATTTGAGATGACCTGGGCTGCGGACTGATGATGTTACTTGTTTTCATTACCTCGTATTTCTCTCGACTCTGAGAAACGTATTTGAGCGTTGTCTCAGGTTGAGCATTTGATATCCCTCTGCATGCTGCAGCAAGCAGCTGCAATTCATGTGACTACATCCAGTTCCACCCTTCAGCCACATGTGCATTACAAAAGCAAAGCATAAAAGAAAAGCTAATAATAATTGGGACTTTTCTTAGGTGAAAGCGGTCGGAATTAATGAAAGCTGGACCGTTAAGCTTCATTAGAGTGCTGCTGTTAAAAGGCCAAACAGGACAAACTACAACAAACAGGACGATAGTTCATCATCACAATTATTTGTGTAATTAATCTTTTGTGTTGTATTTTGTGCTCAGATTTTGTGTTTAAGACTCCGAGCTAATTTTAGCTGCAGACCTGTGTGAGGGCGATGGCCCTGCTGCTGCATCTTTTCAGTGCTGTTTGAACAGCAGCGTCCTTCCTTCAGTTCAACCCGAAGCTCTGTAAGAAGCAGGTTCCCAAACCTTTCGGTGCCTCTTAAAGGACCCCCTCGTGTGGTATCTAGCATATGCCTCCTACTTCACGATCTTTGACGCCATCGAGACTGTCCCCCCCAAAGGTTCAGACACATGGCGTGATGATGACAATCATTACAGTTTCTATTGGTCAAAGAAAAAGTGAAAGGGAGTAAAGGACCTAACTCGGTGTTTCTGTTGGTGCAAAGGGCTGGAGTTTATCATTAGAATGTAATTTTATAATTTGCTACTAATTATTTTGGGAAACCGCTGGCTATTTGTTGCAGGCTGCTAGGGTCTAAACCCAAATGCTTAAGTAGCATTTAAAATGCTAAAAGAATATCTCAAAATTAAGAAAAATCCTGATTAACTCGAGCTATTGTGCAGATTTAGTAAACGACACTTAAAGGCATACTTCCATTGTACTTATTTCCATTGTGTCGCACTAGTATTGTGGTCTCCAGAAAGCTCTGGGTCTGCAGTAGTAATTTATTATGAGGCTGTTCTGTTTCTTTCTCTGAGATGTCTTAATAAGCATAAGTGCGATCCAATACAACATGTAGCTTGTAGCCAAAATGTTTACACTCTGAACATCTTTTAACTAAAAAATTAAAGGCAGTTTTATTTTTGTGTGGTTTATTATGTAAATCTTTGTAGGTCATATTGAGTTTGGGTAGTCAGCCTGAAATGAACCATCAGAAAAGAAGCCTGAGACACGTCTCTGATCTCCGTATCGAACACGTGTATTTGCACGTGTGTAAACTTCGATTCACGTGTTTCCTGACCTTCCTCCTCTTGCGGTGGATGTCTCCGATGCTGTTGGCCAGTGAGTTCGGTCCCAGCAGCGTGGACGTGCTTTGGGGCCAGTCCACCGCCACCAGCGTGTGCTCGCCCATCAGCACCTTGCGCACGTTCTCAGCGCCCGTCACCCGAATCACAGGACGGCCCAGCAGGTGGGTCTTGAACACGTTGCCGTACTTCTGTCTCCGTGAGGCATGGAAGCTTGAGCCCTGGATGAAGGGACAGACAGGAAGCACACAGATCAATCACAGGCATTATCTAACTGAAAGTGCCGAAGCTGCATCTCCTGAGAGGCACCACCGCTCTCATGGCCTTTGACCACCATTAGCAAAAGATGCTAGTTCTTCCTGTTTTTTGCACTTGCTAATAATTTAAAACAGTCTTTAGAATCTGACCTTCACTCCAGCTTTTGATCTTCCTCTCTAAAAGGCTTCAGTGAATACTATTTCTCTCTCTCTCAGTGGCTCGGGGGCCCAAACAGACTGGTGAGTTCTCCACATGCTAAAAGTTACCGATGTTTCCATCGTCTCTGCACTCAGAGAAAAAGTAAACTTAAACCAACTGAAAGCGGCAGACTGTAGATGTTTAAGAAGCCTGTATACATCAGGTTAATGCAATGAAAACTGATTCAAGTTGCCTTTAGGGCGCAGGCCGAGATCAGCTTTAACATCAGCCCACGAGGGGTGGGGTTAAAGGTTCTCCAAACATTTGCAGTTCAGGCTTAAAGTACAGTAAATGAAATTTCTCATCCTGACGGGCCAGACTGACAGAAGAGTGCTTGAGGATATAATAAGTTTCAGCCTCAGTTTGTTCAATTTAATCATTTTCCACTTCAAATAGATTTTTTTCAAGTTCAACAGCAGAGATGGAGCTTTAAATGAGACCTGTTTTTCATTAAGAAGTTCCAAGGTGTCAGGCCTGGGATCCCCACTCTGTAACAAGATGGGCTCTGCTGGTGACCTTCTATCTAATATCTATTTTCCATATACAAAGATGTGAGAAAGATGAGCTGACAATCTATCAGGAAGTATAAATGCTGATAGTATGTGAAGAGAACAGGGCAGCCATCTCTGAACCGAGGAGGGGGGGGCCTCCATTGTACAGTGCTGTGATTGCAGCTGCTCTATTTCTCTGGGAATGGTACTCATGGCCACTGATCGCTGTGACAATTTGCATATTAACAATCATGAGACTGAGCTTGCGGCTTATTGTTGGTCAGTGGTGCTAGTTTTGGTCATTATGAAACTGTACTGTTTAGGTCGGGGAAACCTGCAGTCAGCTGAGACTTAGGAAGTCAACTGGATCAGCGCTGAAAAGTTTCTCCCATTGAAAACGTTCAAATGAACGGAATCAACATAGAAATGCATTCATGTTGTTTTCTTTTCTTCTGCATCTCCTGAAAGATTTTTTTTTTTGTACCATCTTAATAACAATAACTTTAATAGACATAAATGTAATGAATGAGCTATTTGAACTCCCGGCTGAGCAGTTCCAAACCTTTTTTTG
This sequence comes from Archocentrus centrarchus, assembly GCF_007364275.1. Lineage (NCBI taxonomy): Eukaryota > Metazoa > Chordata > Actinopteri > Cichliformes > Cichlidae > Archocentrus > Archocentrus centrarchus. Next base: position 2,066,660 of record NC_044363.1, on the reverse strand, counting down.
GTGTCCATGCTTTGCACTTTCTTTACATGGTTGCAGCTTGTCACCATTTAAATCACAGAGGGCGATTCTTCCTTCTCAGATGGTTTTATTTGAATGCTACCAAAACCACATTGAAAGAAGAAAATATGGGTTTATGATTTCCGAAAAGAGACATTTGACAAGTTTTTTAAAGCGCATTTTTTTTTCCTTTGAGCACCTCGAGGCACATGTGCCATCTAGGCAAATGTCACTACAGCCTATACGTGATTCACCAAAAATACGTTGGTGCATAAGCAATACTTAAAGCCATCTGATTTTTTGGGGTGTCTCTTTAATTCAGGCTGTTAATTATCAGACAAAATCTTGATATGTTTTGGGCTAATTTCAACTACATAATAACCAGTTCATCAGTTCATTTTTCTGCCTTTCTAAACACTCAGGGCCTAGTCAAATTTAGCCTTTCCACCTTTCACTTTGGTTGCTTCAGCAGTGGATGGAGTCATATCTTTGGTTTGAAAAATGAGAATTTCAACCTTGATCCATGGAAAAGAGAATATCACAGCACCGACAGCAGATTTGGAGGAACTGGAACACGGGCACAACTTGGAGAAGAGATTATTAAGAGACTACAATGCTAAAAATGACTTCTGATGCTTCAGAAAATTTCTTGATGGAGGCTAAAAAAAATAAATGTTTGTCTCAGTTTTATGTGGTGACCCATCACAAGGTGCCACATTGCACATTTTGGGGCCCCTGTCTCACAGTTTGGGCAGCAACCCCCCCAAGAGGAGCTGGAGTCAGTTAGCAAGCTGACCTGAGTTCAGCTTTGACGTTGACCTCTAAACCGTCCGGGTCACAGCAGAGCGAGACGGAGCTGACCCCAGAACTGTAAATGGGCTGTTTGAGTGAAAAGAATATATATCAGCCTGAGGGGCTGCTTACTGTGTTACACACACATATATGGGACGTATACACCGAGTCTAACAAGGCATTATTCACATGCAAGCATTCACATACACACACGTATACATAAACGCACAGAGACGCACACTCAAGATTCATAAAATTCACCAAAAAAAAAAAAAAACACTCAAAGCAAACAAACACGTGGAGGCCCAACTGCAAATTACTGTGACAACACTAACTCGTTTGACCCCAGCTTACTCAAGGGGAAAGAGATATATACAACCGTGAGGTAGGTGTGCAAACACACACACACACACACGCACACGCACACACACACGCTGAAATTTATATATATTTATATGTAAGTGTAAACATACAGGGCCTGTAAGGCAATTTAGTCAGAGGAGACGGACAAGGAGAGCATTTTCATCGTTTTGTTAAAAAAAAATAGAATAGAATAGAATGCCTTTATTGTCATTATACAGGATGTACAATGAGATTGGAGAGAAAATCAAGTTAAGCACAAACCATTCTGATGGGAGCCAACATTAAGACAAATTGTAACCCTTTACACTACAAAACAGCGTGTGCAGCAGGGCCTCTGTGTGCACGAGTGCAGCTATATACAGTATGTTTGTGTTTGAACGCAGAGCTCAGCGACTAATTTTAGCAGGTAGTCTGTTTCCTGGTCGAGGGCACACCTCTGGCAGCAGCCGTGCTTTCTGTTTGTGTGCTCAAAACTTCATCTCTCGCTGTGAACGCATCCTCTCACTGATTCCGGTTAGCGCTGTAATTACTGGCCTTGCAGTTCTGCAGTGAAGCCCGGATATGTTTACTTAAATCCAAATCACAAATGCCCCGGTTGCCAAAAACCGGCTGAGGAGGTGTTTAAGCTCTAAACTGGGAGTCACTTTGCATAAGTATGAAAAAAGTGTCCCACGGTGCGGCTCTTTCAGTCGTCTAATTGTCCGAGACCTATTGGTCATTTGTGTTTGAGCAGTCTTTGCTTGTACCCAGGTGAACAGTCTTTGTAGAGGGCAAAGGAGGGAACACATTTACCCCAATGGAATCTCGAAACCTTCGGCTATTATTTGTCACGTTTTCAAATTTAGTGAACAAAATCAGGAAGCCAAGTCCCGACTATCAGCTGGATACAACTGAAGCCCCCCAAAAATCAAGTGGAGATATACTGTAGGTATAGGTTCCCAGATTGATCCATTTTAATCACCTGGTGATAAAAATATCTACTATCATACACCTCATGACTGGCAGAAAACTGGCAGACTCCACCTTCAAGCACCCATACAATATATCTTTATGAGACATGATCTAAGTAATAATACAGACACTTTTAATGGATTTATGTTTTCTTCCTGTCCCATCTTCTCGATTTAAAGGGCATCCACCCGATAAAGTGCAGTGGGTGGATCCTGAGTCGAGCTTTTCTCAGCTTTGGAGTGAGCAAATAAAGAGGCTTCCAGTGAAAGCGACAAATATGACAGGGCGGTAAAAAATATTAGAGGGTTGTCTAGGAAGCCGAAACCTAGAATGTCATCTAGCCACCAACCATCATCACCAAGGTGATGCACTTTGTGTGTGGACGACCCTTTTAGGGTGCCGATAAAAGCAGTTCATTGTTCTTAAAATTAGGTACGGTATCATGAAGACGAAACAGCTACTTCAGCTACAAAGGGAAGCCACAGCGTGTGGCTCCACATCCAGTACCAGTCAAAGCCATACCGGTCAAGTTTTGTATTTAAAAATAAGGGAAATTTTCCGCTGCCGAAAATAGAAGTCACTACTGTATATGACATCATCACCTAATTTTCATAATTGGTCATTTGCATGTAGTTGCCATCAAGGCTGTAGGAGAGAGAAATAACATCTTTGGAGAGACAAAAAGTGAAGAAAAAAACACCCTAAATATGTTTAGAACTACAAATAAACTTTATGAAATACCTTAATAGCTTTAATGCTTCGCCTAGACACACATTATATAAATCAGTTTTGTTCCATATGTTATAATATCAAATTTGATGAAAACACTTATGTGGGGTGCGACTGCTAACTACATTCCACCCTCCTCCTTTATCTGGGCCACTGTTGCCAACTTGTGTAAGAAAACTCGCTGTCGGCCATCTCAAAAGTTTATAAAGGCTGAAGCAAGGTCCGGGGATGGGGTTGGGTCCCCCTCGGTGTCGCAGCACGACAGAGGTGGGACAGAGGGATAAGATACGGTAGTTTCCCGGCCAAAACAGGAGACTTGACAGGTATGGTCAAAACTTTTGACTGGTGCTGTATTTTTACGCTGGATGCCTTTCCCAAAGCAACCCCGGAGAGATCTCCTCCACAGATCAAACTGGGGATCTTTCACTTGTTAGGCAAATGTGTAAACCACTACACAGCGGAGTCAGTCTGCACTGTTTCATAGTATGCTGTACTCTGTTTTTGTCAGTAATCCTTGGATTTACTTCTTCGTTGGACTATACTTCAGTTTTCTGTGGCAGGGTTGTAAAAGATGTGGCGCGAAGCACCTGCAGAACAACCATTGATGAGGAAGAGGTCCTGCTTATTAATATCGCTTTTTGTTGCTTCCTGTCCTCCTTGCATTGTAGCTGACATGCTAAGGCTTCTCGACCTAAATTGAGCACAGATGCTTCAGCCCTCTCTGCAGCTCTGTTCTCTCTTTCTGTGCTGCTTTGAAAACTGCTTTTATAGATGAAAAATGCTGCTAATTAGCATTCAAGCCCCGCACGCCCCACCCTCTGTAGCCGTGTTTGAGAGTGCGCTCAAGCTCCAACTCATGTTAAGACCTTTCCACGAGGTGCTGACGTTATTGACACCAGATTTTTTTCTGTAAAGCTGTCTGAGAGCTGCCTGATTTCTGGTCGATGTCGCTCACTTGGGGTTGCTACAACACATTTCTTCCACCTTATAGTCAGCAGAAAACTGCAGGAACCATCAAGTTTTGGTGTACCTGGAGCTGAGGTTTCTTTAAAGAGTGTATTTTTGAAGCTCCATTCATTCATTCACGCAGCTTTGCAAAATTGGGGTTTCTTTTTTCTCTCAGTTGATGTGTCTGGGTACAAACTGTTAACCCGAACTGTTTTCACAGCTCCTGTACACTTCCTCTTTTTACTGCAGCAGGCACACACACATTAACACACACACACACCAGGTCGGCCGGCTGGCCTCTAGAGCCCTCGGGGTGTGTGTGTGTGTGTGTGTGTGTGTGTGTGTGTGCGCCTTTATGTGTGTGTTAAAGCAAGGTTGTTTTCCAAGCTACATTTTGCTGCCACATGGATGTTGAGCGGTCTAGTATGTCTGCCTGGCAGGCCTGCTCACTCACACACACACACACACACACACACACACACACACACACACACACACACAGTCCAATTCAAAGGGAGTTCCTCAGGCAGCCAGACAAGGGTCCCTTTCACCCTCCAAGATACAGCATCAGATTGGGCCGATTGTGTACTTTCTGATGTGTGCATGTGCGTAGCTTTGTGCATTATGTGTGAACGAGTTCTCTTTCCATTTCTCTCTTTTTTCTTTTTAGAAACTCACATTTTGGCAAATGCTGAAGGTTTTCTTCTGTCATATTCTCTGCAAGAAAAAATGTGTGTGTGTGTGTGTGTGTGTGTGTGTGTGTGTGTGTGTGTGTGTGTGTGTGTGTGTGTGTGTGTGTGTGTGTGTGTGTGTGTGTGAGCATGCGCCAGGGGTGTGGTCTGGATGACATTTAGCTTAAAAGGTGAGAAATGTACACCACCCCCACCAAACCCCCATCCTCCCCTCCCCTCTCAAATCTGGCACAACACACACACACACACACACATGGAGCAAGCATGGAAAGTTGTGATGTAATGACGCCACAGTTCTTCTGCAGGGGAACACGTACATAACTGCACGCGCGCACACACAGACACACACGGGTTTGCAGACGTAGCCGTCGCGTCTGCAATCACACTGATTGGCTAAAACACACTTTCCCTCCAAACTCCAGCGAAGCGACGGAGCCTTCACTGTAAACACTCGCAAAAACCCCCAAACCAAAATTGCTCCCACAACATTACGGCTGATTTTACCATCGAGGTCACAGGCAACAAACTCTGATGTGAGCTGAAAACCATAAAGAGGTTTCTCTTAATGATGGTGGGTATAAAGTTTTAAAGCTTTTTTTTTCTTGTGGACATGTTACATAGCATCTGGGAGAAGCACAAGCTGGCTGTGGAGGCAGGAAACATCATGAGGAACACGCCTCGTTTTTCTGTTTTGTTTTGGGTTTTTTTAATTGTATTTTTATTTTCCAGCACTGTGCAGTCAGAAGCTGTGAATAACACTGGAACAAAGTCAAAGAGTTTAGGGTGCAATCACACCCTTACCGCTGTTTTGCTGTTGAACTGCGGCCGACTTTGGGAAGGTTTTCCAGCATGAACTGAATGAAATTCCTGTAATTACCTGCAACATTGTCCGCCAGTTGGATGCCTTATTAAAGCAACAAAACTGACGACATGTAGATTTTATTTGGGATCTACTATAAGTAGCCTACAGTGATTAGATAATGCAGCTAATACCAGCAAACAAGGCCCCAAAACATTCATGAGTCTGTTTTAATGGTGAGTATAAATAATGGGGTTTTTTTAGGCATTTAAAATAATTCCAGCTCTTTTTTCTTGACTTTTCAGGGATCATTTTAAACAGACTACAGGCGAGTGAGTTCTCTTTACCGTATATTAATCTCAGCATTTTGCAAATAGCACATGAAGGTCTGCGTGTAGCTTCATTTAATTCTGCAAAACCTCTGCCGTCACGCCGACTCTGCAAACAAAATATCAGCTTTCACCATTTTTCTTCTTTACATGTTACAGAGAAAAATACTGTAGAGAAGAGGCGGGGCCTGAATCATGGGTGCCAAAGAGTCCAAGCCAGCCCACAGTATGGCTTTTCCAAAATCATTAATAATTCAAATTTGTTACTCTTGTTTTGTGACCATTTTCACTAAAAAGATGGAAATCGGGTGGAGGTGTTTTTATTATCATTACAATTAACAGAATATTATGCACAATTAAACGGGGCTGTGTGTGGCCCGTGCTTGTTATAACAACCTCTACATCAACATTTCCAGTCATTCTCCTTCTTCTAGGCTTCTCTGTAGCGGCAGTGTTCGAGAGGAGGCGGCGTTTTCCTTCAAGAACAAAAACTTTTCTTGACTTAAAAACAAACAAACACAAAACATCGTCCCCTTTTTCCAAACGCTTTCCACCAGTCGCACCTAAAAATTCCCGTTTACTTTAAAGTAAGAATACACTGGCACCAGAGGGTTGGGCACAGCAAACGCAGCTTCAAGCTGGACCTCAAGACGGCGTGGTCAAAGGACGTTAGAACAGGAGTAAAATCAGGGTTTTGTCAAGGTTAAAGGTCTTAAACGCACAGTGGATAGAGTAGGAACTAAAGGAATGTCCTTGAAAGTTTGTGTGTGCGTGCCGACAGTCTGGACAACGTTGTTGTAACCGCTGTGTCAACTTCTACACAATCCTTTATCAGATATTTTTTTTTTTTTTTTTAACAAAAACCTCAGTAAAGGAGAGAAAAAGTGAGGATTTTCCACACATGCTGCACGCTCACATTTAATCAAAATTTCTTGCAAACACAACCACAATCACAGAAGATGTCAGAAAATTCTCCCTCTTTCTCTCTCTCACACACACACACACACACACACAAACACACACACACACTGTCCCGGCAAACCTAGCTAGCACGCCGGCCGTGCTAAAAATACCCCCATCTGTTCTGTTGGGGTTGGCCTGGGGGCAAATCTGGGCCCGGGCTTATAAATGTCCTCTTTGTAGTGCAGTGGAAATGTCCAACAAATGACTCTTTTATTAGGGCAAGACAAAAAAACACAGTTAATTATGTTTACTCAGATCAACCCACACACACACACACACACACACACACACACACACTGGCCAGCCAGTGTGTGTGTGTGTGTGTGTAGGGGGAGAAAATGTGTATATTTAGAGAGTTTATGAAATAAAAATAGAAATATTACGGTGATGCTCGGACAAAGCAGAGAAACAGACTGATGAGGAGACAGTAGAAACAGCACAAAGGTGGGAAAGGATATTTACTGCAGTTTGAGTGTGTAAAGACACACAGCAGCTGATGTAACTGCAGAGAAGGATTTTACTTAAATATATGGATTACATCGATCTTTTCAGAGGCATTCAAGCAGCTGCTGAAGGTTCCTTTGGTTTAACATATTAACCCAGCTCAAAGTACATAAATAAATACTATTTTCAGACGTGCCTATAAATGTTTTGTTGCAGGATATTTCCAACTAAATTACCAAAAAGTAACAGCCACCGTGAAGGTTTTGTCTAAATTCTTTGTATTAATTTGCCGTGATTTAAATGTACCGCTTTTTTTTTTCTTCATACTTTTGCAGGTTAATGGTTGAAACGTACGTTCTTCATGTCAGACAACTAACTGGAGTCATTTTACAGGTTTGTGTGAGTTTGCAGGCTTCACACGGCCACACTTTAAAAACTGCAGCTTCAGAATTCTTTTAACGTTTTCTTCAGTCGAGTTGTGCGAGCTAACATTTTAAAAGAAAGCCGACTTAGTCCAAAATATTAAGCTCATGAGTACACGGTGCAATTGACTAAGAGAAAGCGGCATATTTCAAAATCAATGCCTCGAGTCAGCCAAGGCACTGACCAGTTGTCACCGGGATTTGCGAGACTTCAAATGCTGGTCAGAAGAAGCTGATTGGCTACTAAAATGAGATGTGAGCTGTTTTATTTAATAGCAGAAGAATACTTAACTTAAGCACATCAGTTCCCCAAATAATAACCTTAAATTTAACAAACTTCAGATAGCACATATTGAACTTGTTGACCTTTTGCAGCGTGACCCCTCCTCTTTACAGTAATCTCTTTTTAGGGTTGCTCCTTTTTTTGTTTCTTTTGTTTTTGAAGAAATCTAGGCGCTACCAGGCCGAAGTGACAAGTTTCCAGTAAATTAAATGTGTGTCTGTCTACAGCAGATATCGATCAGGCTTAAAAATGAATGCGCACAAATTATACATGTTAAAGGTTTGGCATCGATCATCTGAGGGGCGGATCTACGTTTGTTCTTATGGTCTCCTGCGATGGTCTTTGTGTACTCGTGTATTCCCGTTTTCCATCCTGGTAACTGTTAAAACTGATTGACTCGTCTGTCGATGAACCACAAAATTCCCGTGAGGCTTGCGTGTGTGCATTTTTGTAAACTAGAGCCAAACAAAAATTAGGACGTTGCCTCAAATAAGTAGGACTGGGGAGACAAGAAACCCACCGAAAGCGGGACACCAGGTCACGCTGTGTGAGGTGTGTGTCACTTGCATTTTTTTGTACTGTGTCGATGACGGTTGCTGTTAAAGTGTAAGCGTGTGGCTGTAATGTCTTTGGCATTATGTTTGCATTTCTCTGTACTGTATTTGGCACAATGAGGATTTCTGAGAAGGATAAAAAACTAAACTAAATGAAACTAAGAACTGTGTACAAGTACTTAGCAAAGCTTTTACTCTAGCTAATCATGTATTAGATGGACACGAATCAAACTAAACAAATATATGAGGAGACGCTCAAATTACTGACTGGTTATTCCCCTAACTGCAGAAACGAATGTGTACCTGAGTCACCTGAAGTCTTTGACGTTTGTTAAAGTGCAACTTTTAGGAGACGAATCGCGATGTGAAGCAATGTGAGGTCGTTCTTCGTCATCTTGATGCACGAATGTTACTAGAAGCAAGAGAAAGACTGTTTGAGCCCATGAAAGTCATAGGCGAAGAGGAAAACCCGCATCACTCACAGCAACTAAATCCACGTCAGCAAAAAGAAATCCAAAAGAGCCAGATCTCTGCCCACACAGTGCCTGACTGATGGGAAGGTTTTATGGTGGGGGGTAGTCCAGAAATATAAAGACGTTTTAACCAAAAAATAAAAAAGTTGAATCTAAATCAAAGGTTAAAAATGAAAAGCGAAAATGCTGCAAGAATAGCAGGGGAGGTGCGAGGGAAAGGAAACGAGGTCAAAGGCTGCGATGGAATTCCTTCTCTCTTTTCAGCTGTCAATCATTCAGCTGGTGCCAGAGATACCAAGGAGGCGGTGTGTGTGTGTGTGTGTGTGTGTGTGTGTGTGTGGTGTGTGTGTGTGTGTGTGTGTGTGTGTGTGTGTGTGTGTGTGTGTGTGTGTGTGTGTGTGTGTGTGTGTGTGTGAGAGAGATTTGTGCCTTTGAATGGTGCGATAGGTCCTTGACTTGACAATGAACCCCCGTCCCTTTGCGGTCACGCCACCACATCAGAGAGAGCCAGAGAGGAGGAGGACAAGGAGGAAGAGGAGAAGAAGGGGCAGGAATGGGATGAAAGAAAGACGAGAAGGAAGGAAACTAAGGTGAGAGGAGGAGAGGTAAAAAAAAAAAAAAATGAGAGGGGGAGAAAATGGCGAGGGACACACTGTGAAAGGGCGCCGAGCGTGGCAGAGGAGGCGGGGAGATCAGGATGGGTGCTCGTTTCAAAAAGGACGGATTAAGGAAAAAGGGATACGGATAGTTCAGCCAAAAACAAGGAGAATAGAGCGAGAGAGCAGGAGAGAGAGAGGGGGTTGGCCCCTGACCCGGGGACATTATAGAAAGGGAGATTATGGTTGTTCAAAACTCTCTAAGCACTAACCCCAGGACCTGAGCTAATACCCTGACACACACACACACAAGCTGACACACATAGACGTCCTGCAGCTACAAGCCAACACAGACACCGTGTGAAAGCCCACGAATATCCTTCAGCTGATATTCCCTCTTTTTCTTCTTAATGACCAAAACCAACAAGGAATCGATCCTTCTAGCAGGTGCTGTCTGATACATCTTCTTTCTCCATTGTTGTCCAGAACTTACCCCGTTTCACTGGCTAATGGAAGCTGTTCACAAGCGGGATCACGCCACTTCTCTACATTGGACGCTGTGGTTGACGAGTGCGCTGCCTCTCCTGCAGCCTCCTACAACATCGCAACCTCTGAGCTGCACCTGACTCGGGCTGCTCCAACCGAAACCAAAATAGGGGCTCGTTTGCACGTCCGGCGAAACAGTGCTTCTGGAGACATCTGCAGCAACAAGTTGCTGAATCTGACTGATTTTTAGATCACAAGTAGTCACTTAAAAGTTTCTGATTTGTATAACGTAGCCTAGACCTCAACTTTATGCAAATAAGGAGTGGGCTTGTCGATGCCCTGCATGCATTGCGCGGGACAATTAATGTTGAAATAAGTGTTGAAATATATCATTACATGTTCCTTCATTATTACTAACACATATCCTGTAATGTAGTTTGACTCAGTCCTGCTTAAACTGTCCTGTGATATTCATTAGAGCATTGCTGTAGATGAACATAGTTCCTAACACTGTAATCTCTTTCAGGAGCAAATTTCTGATTTCTTGAATGAGCTTTGGTCTGAGAGCTACAGAAAAAGGGAGGAAAGCATCACAGTAAATTATTGGGGCTTTTTTTAGGGGGGTGCAATCAATTTGTTGACCATTAGAAAACAAAAGAATTAAAAAAAAAACCATTCTGTCACACATACAGTACACACACATACACACACACACACACACACTCATTGAGAAAGGGAGATTAACATTGAGCTCTATACTCGGCCCAGGACAAGAGTGTTGAAGGAGGGAGCAGTGTGTTCTTGGGGTGAAAGAAGGGGCAAGGGAACCCGCTGCCAGTACCTCCTGCTAATCTGTACAAGAGGATGAGGAGAAGGAGGAGGAGGACGATGGCAGAGATAGATGGATGGATGGGTGGAAAGCATGGAGAGGAAAAAAAGAGGTTTTGCAATGAAAAAGTTCATTATTGATTGGGGGAAATGAGAAAATGAAGAGATGGAGGGAAGCGAAGGTTCGAGGGGACAATGAAGAAAAAGTAAAAAGAAAAGGACGCGAGAAAACGGGACATTTTGAAAAATTAAAATCCAGAAAGTTGGGAATGCCTGAGAAAAATAAAGAAGATTAAAAGCAGAAGGTCCAGGGAAATAGTAATTAAGGGCTGAAAAATTGGAAAAACAACAACGCAAAAGGCAGCAGAGACGAGTGAAACGCACTTAAAATGTAGAATCGTCTACGTTTACACACAACGGTAACAGAAACGGGCATTTTTTTCATTGTTACATTTAAGAAAACAATTAAAAACGGGACAAAAAATATAAAGAAAAAAACAGAGAGCAGCTTGAACAAAGGTTAGCGGGTTGTGAGAAGAAGCGTCCTTGGAGGTTCAAGGGTCCTGCCTTGAATGTTAACACTTTAACACGCACATATAAAGGGCTGCCCCCTGTGCCCGCTCAATGAACTATGTATCTCCCACCCAGTGAACATGCACTTGCCAGTTCCCTGCCACTCCAGAGAGAGAAAGAAAGAAAGAAAGAAAGAAAGAAAGAAAGAAAGAAAGAAAGAAAGAAAGAAAGAAAGAAAGAAAGAAAGAGAAAGAAAGAAAGCTGGTTTATGATCTGTCTGCACTCACACACTGCTGTGCATGTGTGGCCAATTAATTGTGTGTCTGCATGTGTGCTGCATCATCATACTCTATATGTGTGCCTGCTGCATGTTATATGACTTTATGCGCACACACTCACAGTCTTTCCATTTGCTGTGTGTATGTGTGTGTGTGTGTGTGTGTGTGTGTGTGTGTGTGTGTCTGAGGACTGTGTAACCACAGTTATGCAGCACACAGCGGGCTGGACCGCAGTAATGGAACCTACTATAGATGAAGCCACCAGTCCTCACAATCCCCCCTCTGTCTGAGCTGGTTAAAGGAACAATCTGGCTAAAAAACAAAGGTCCCACATGCGCTGTGAGGCAGAGGGGCTCCGAGGTGGTCGTCTGCCGTTGGAATGAGAAAATCTGGCATCATATAAGACTGAATTTAGAGTTTTATGATGACGATGTTTTGTTTCGTTTTTTAAGATCATGGATTGCAAGCTGTCAACGCGGAGTCGAGCTTCTGATTCTGCCGAGCGATCGCTGGTTTAAATCTGTCTAATCCTGCAGTTTGAGCTGCTCAGTGTCAGTGCGAAATGTGTTATTCTGGGTATTTTCACAGCTTGGTGCAAGAGCTTTTAAAACTTGCACATTTTTCCAGCTTTACGAAAAGTTTAGGAAACATAATTTCAAAAAGGAATAGTTTTTAAAGTTTGTCTCATTCCTTTTTTAACCCGACAGGTTTGCCTCGCACGTTGTGTATAATCTCACTGCTAACTCCTCACATGCTGGCATTCGGTTCGACCCACAGGCTTCCCGTTTTAGTCCAACAAGCAACATCACAAGTGCCCAAGTGCCTGGAACATGAGTAGATAGCAAGCAAATGTGCTCTGCTGGCATGGTCGCTGTTATGGGACGCCATGAAATGACTACTGTGGAAATTAAGAAAATGAAGAAGAAGATTACTGAAGAGGAGATACACAAGTACTGACCTTTTCCCTAACACTAACTCCAAAGCAATAAACAGACTGGTACTTATATTTATTTAAGCATTCACACAAGTGCTTTTTGCCTAACATTCACACTCCAATGGATGCATCAGGGGCACCTCGGGGTTCAGTATCTTCCCGAGGATACTTCTGATTGGTTGATACCCCCGCTCTACTTCCTGAGCCACAGCCACCCCACACACACACACCCGCACATAGTCATGCAAGTACTTTTTTCTATGTCTGAAATAGATGTAGACATAGAGTTTGAATCCTGTAAAAGTAAACTTTTACAGGATTCAAACTCCTGGCATCTTGTTTGAAGTGTTCCCACCACATCTGCCTCCTGATTTGGACATTTGTTGGTACTTATTTGAGCTAAAGGACGTACTGGAACACTTCCCTGCATGCTGATAAACGATGCTAAAGTGGCACACAGCAGGTTGAAGTTTGACATTACGGTCCCGGACTGTGAGGAGTTCAGATGGAGAATGTGTTACTCATCTAGCTTCTTATCGCTTATCCAGTTAAGGTTGGTTGGAGCCTATCCCAGCTGTCACTGGGCAGGAGGCGGGGTACCACCCTGGACAGGACACTTGTGGGCAATCTAGGATCACCAATTATCCCAAACATGCATGTCTTTGGACTGTAGAAAGAAGCTGAAGGATCCACATTAGTCCAACAAGCAGAAGGAAACCTACTGTTTCTGCACTGCTGGCAAACACACTGAGCTTGTTTGCATTGTGTGTGTTTAGTTTCTTTTAAACACTACTTGTGATGTAATTTTAGAAGTCAAATACATGAAAAGATTGCATTCAAGTAATTTAAGAATACAATAACCTGATGGCATGAAAAAGCATCAACACAAACAAAATATAACTGCACCTAAAGCCAGCAGAAGTATCTGGCAAGCTAGGGTGAAAGACTGCAGGAGTTATGACCTGCAGAGGATCTGTAACTGTGTCACTTCAGAAGAAGACAAGTGTAGAAGAAGAAGAAGAAGAAGGAGCGAGACGTAAAGAGGGAGAGAGAGCTGTCGTCACTGTGAGTGATGAGAGTTTGGGCTGCAGGATTGTTATTACTCTGGCCACCATCATTTGCACTTCATCACCGCCAAACAGACACAAGAAGGCAGGCTGGCAGGCAGAGGGTAACTCATTAGTGTGTTTCCGTGTGTATGCAGTTGTGTACGTGAGATGATGCAGCTTCATTTGAGCTGCTGATCGCTACTTTTGACTAATTATGCAAGGCAGAAACAACGACCGATAACATTTGCACCTTCTGCTCCGCAGTGAGTGTGTTCTTATTTGAAACACACTCACTGCAGAGTGCGAGTCTTGTGTTCATTTCTTCTCATCTGACCCAGATTCAGTCCAGCGTGTCTGCTCCGCATGCATGTTTGTGTGGTTTGTTTGTGTACGTGTGTGAGAAAAGGTTATGAGGAAACTGCATGAAGAAGAGCAGAAAGGTTTTCCTGGTTTCTTGGAAACAGATGATGTGTTCTGTCAAATGAGGAAATAAAGGTAAAATGTATTTTCAATAACTCATTAGTTCCAGTTATATGTAAGCCACGCACTGTTTCCATAGTTTCAACATTTAATTTTTAGCTATCGAAAGCATTTCTGGGATGTTTGCTCTTTGGTGACCCCTAGTGGTACCAGAACATAACTGTTGACATACTTTATTAAGTAGAAACTACAAAATATGTGTACGATATTTCAGAAAATCAGGTATGGGTGTGTATTGTGTTAGCTACGCTAAAACTTCAAAGGAGCTTATAAATGAAATCGGATCGTTTGCATCCAGTCAGATCCTAAAATTGGAAGCAGTGGAGTGTTTTGAAAAAAAAACAACAAAACAAAGTATCCACACCTTTTAACGTGAGACAAAAATGAAGCTCAAGAAAAGCTTGAAAAAAAACTGGTGTATAGCAATGTTACGGTCATACAGCATCTTTTAGGGACAACAGAAGTTTGTTATAAAATATTTGTATACAGGCAATTCAAATGCACTATGCATGTGTATTTTTGTCCATATTTTCTCTTTATATATGTGTGAACACAGAAAAATATGTGTGTACGTGCATAGCAAAAAGTATGTGCATTATGTGTGTGTGTGTGTGTGTGTGTGTGTGTGTGTGTGTGTGTGTGTGTGTGTGTGTGTGTGTGTGTGTGTGTGTGTGTGTGTGTGTAGGCTCAGTAGCGCTCCTGCTTGGCACTGTACCTCCAGAAAGCTCAGGCTCCTAATGAGAGCAGACAGGTCTTTGGCAGAGTGACCACAAAACTATTTCTAACTGCAGATTGCTTTAAAATGGATCCATCACAGAAATGTGCTGTTGTGTGTGTGCAGGGTAAAAAAAAAATTAATTTTATATATATATATATATATATATATATTTATATATATATTTATATATATGTGTGTGTGTGTGTGTGTGTATAAAACTTTACTTTTTTGACGCTCTCACAGTGTTGCCTTTGGGGAGGGGAAAATCCAGCAGCAAACAGCAGACAGACAGTTACCAAATGGTGAATGTGTGTGTAGCATTCAGCTGCTAAAGAGTGAGGAGTGGTTAGCCACCAAAAACAGAGCTAACACAGAGCAGTCAGGAACTCCAAAAGCTGCCTCTGCGCTGAGTTTTAGTCCATCTCTCCAAAAGAGAAGGACCCCACCACCACCAGCCCCCCACCCCATGCAATCCTCCAACACTCAAACAGCGAACCCCCCCGGGTGATGACACCAAACACAGGTCGAATGGTTACTGGTATGAAGCATCACGAAGAGGAAGAAGAGCAAAAACAAAATGTAGACTAGATGCTCAGACGATGGTTTCACTCCTCTGCAAAGTACTTCTGCGCTAAAACTTTTGTCTTCTCATACAAAGGCTGAAGCAAAAGGACCGCCAGCACCACAAACATAAAAAAAACAACACGTAGCCCCAAGAGTTCCAGACGTGCATCTGCAAAAGTTCTGCATTCTTTCTAATAGCCAGCAGGGGGCAAAGTCAGGTTGTAGTGAAATCTATAGGAAAACAATCCTAAAACTTCCTTAGTCTTTTTTTTTCCATCTTTTATATACAGCCATTAATCCCTTTCTTAATGCGTTTATGATCCCACTCCCTATTCTCAAGTCTTCTTCGATGCAGCACAACATTCATTCTGTCAGTTTTGTTCCCATTTAGAGAGAAATAAGAAATAAAGCAGGGTATGCTTATGGGCGTGGCTTCCTTGCCATATATGGGTGTGCATACTGTCCAGTGGTTCAGAGATCGCCAAACTACTCAACTCAAGGTTTTGTGAAAAGATTTCACCAACTGGAGTGACGGCACAGTGGCTGCATCCATCTTTTATATACAGTCTTTGACTTTCAGTTCAAAGAAGCGTTGCTTTGTAAAGAAATCAGAGCTCGTTAAAGAAAATAAGCACACAACAGTGAAAAACTGAACATGAATGCAGCATTTGTTTCTTTTTTCTAAATGCTGCATTCATGTTCAGTTTTCGAGAGACTTTGCGGTTGAATCTTCTGTTACTCATCATGCTTGTGTTTGTTGACCAACAAATGCTGCTAACGGGATAAACTTTTAACCAAGATGATTTTCATCTGAACATCAAACACCTGTCTCTAAATTTCTTTTTTAATCAAATGCTGAGTGCACCTCAGCTCCTGGTACATTCAGAGGTCTGTTTTTTTTTTTGGTTTGTTTGTTTGTTTGTTTGTTTGTTTGTTTCTTCTGGCAGACTTTCACAGAGAGACCAGTTGTCTCCAAACACATGTGCCGTGTCTCCATGAACAAATAAGCACCAGACTAGTAGCTGAGATTTAAAAAAAAAGAAAAAAAAAAAAAGAAAAAAGAAACAGCGTCTGGGCACGAAGATCTTATCTCTGTGCTGGTGTCATTTTCCCCACAGCGCAGATGAGGATGAAGCTGCAGTCCAGCACCCCTGACTCCTTCTCTCCTTCAGTTTAACAACCTTTACGAGGCATTTCAGTGACTGCACTATCTCCTGGAGCTTCACTTTAGGGTTAAATCCACGTCTGATCCCGATCTAGCCACCAAAAGAAGCACCAAAACTCTCCTGATTTTCCGGATTTTGCCCTGTTTGTGGGGACATTCGGTTCTCATAAGCACAGCCAGCCTCTTATTCCTCTATCTGACATGCCTCCCCTCCCCTCACCATAAACTTGGCCGTGATCCCCGCTTGCATTCCGGGAACGCGTCTCGCTCGGTGTCAGATGTAACGCAGAGGAGCACCGCGAGTTCAAGCACCGCACGCGGCCAACGTGCCTCCGCTCGTCGAGCCCCGCTTTTGCTTTCCCCCGTTTCTCCTTTTCTTTCTTTTTTTTTTTTTTTAATTAGTTGTCCTCCAGCCCCCGCCGCTCTCTGCTGGCGCGCTCCTGGGAGTCCTCAGTAGCGGCACTCACGTGCAGTCTGGTGGGGTCATACTAAATCTGATCTCTCCTCTCCCACTTTTTTTTTTTTTTTTGCTCGCTTTGGTCCAAATGTATTTTTAAGCCTAAAATCCTAAAGATTATGTATTGATTCTGTGACGTCTTTATTGCTAAAAAAAAAAAAAAAAGTGACGCATCTCGCCGATTAATTGAGGCTTCAGTAAACACCTCTTGATCTATGTTGCGCATGTTGCAGGGTTTTCCTTTTTCCTGCAGCTTTGCCAGGAGAGAGGACTCTCTGAACAACCTACTGAACACGCAGCATGCCCGGAACCTTCCTGAATGCGGCCAGACAAAAAAAAAAGAGAGGAGAGCCTGTCCGAGGAGTGCACTTTACCCTCACTTTAACCCTTTTACACAGAACTTCCCTCGTCTTGTTCCTCCTCCGTCTCGTAGACGTCTACAAATAATCAACACATATCTGGTCATTTGCGCACAACAAGCATAAATCTGCAGTTTTCTGTTTTGGATGATTTTGACACAGTCAAGACACCCTTCATCACCACTTCACACCAAGTTGCCACCGTATCAGATGTGATCAATAGACTGTGAGCCGCGGGGGGAAGTCGCGCCGCGGCTGGCTGAGCCGATGCGCTCCTGTCTGAGATAATGAGAAGACAAAAAAAGATCGGCTCGGGCTGATGGAGCCACAGTTGGAGTGCAGGGAAAGATATTGCGGGGCTGTAAACTAATAAAAGATGAAACTCTTTGATTCTCCAGTGTGTGCGTCTGTGTGTGTGTGTTGGCAGTTGCCGACGGCTGCGCTCACTCACTGTGCATCCCATGCGTGCAGGATGAAGATGAAGCAGCAGCTTAAACTTTTAGAAGACTTGATATCTCAGGCTGTGACTGTTTATGAGTAAATGTAACACTTTGCATTCTGGGATATTGAGTCCAATAAACGAGGTTCATGAAAGAATGAGTGTGAGGATTAAACAAGTTACGCACATTTGGTGTTCTTTAAGTGTTCGCTTTGCGAGGCGCCTCAACTGAAGCGCAAGTACTAAAGTGTGGCTGAAAAAGTGCAAATTATAGCATAAAATAATGATATCAAGAAAGGTTTCAAACGATGATGAACGAAAGAATGTCCTTCGTTTAAATGTTATAAAGAAATAAATAGATAAGACTAATGTCACCTCGCAGACACCGAGACCCGCGCTGACCCAGATTCTGTCCCTTCACCAAACTCCCCCTCCCTGCCCAGAGTGCGCGCTTACCTGCAGAAGCCAGTGGCAGGTCTCGCCGATGAAGGGGAAGCCCATGGATCCTTTCGGCATGGGCAGCTTGCAGTTTTTATCCCGCGTGGCCGTCCATCGGAGCTGCCACAGCTGCTGGGACACGGCGAGGAGCAGGGCCATGGACACCAGGCAAGCGGCCAGAGTGGCCAGAGCGGAGACGATGTCGAAAGTGTCGAACAGCATGGTGATGGAGAGCCCGGTAGTCTCTGTTGAACTGTGGTCGACTTTCAAAAATTGGGCAAAGATGCGCTAAAACTTTATTTTTGTGGCCAAAAATTAAAATAAAAATAGTCTTTGTCACCGGGATGTTTGAATAGTTGGATTTCAAGGTTCTTTTTGCGTAAAAAGCGCAGCGCTCTTTTACGCGCACTGTAGGTGACAAGAGGCGGCTGTGTTGTGAGAATGAATGAAGTGTTTAAAGTTCCTTGGATCTGTGTTTTTAAAACAGTCACAAAGTGGCGTCTCTGTGCCTCAAGAGTGCAAATCAGGGTCGGCTGAGCTGGGGAGACGCTACAGGTGAGCTCCCCGTGTCTTCAATATCACACGTCAGCTTATGAAGTGGAAAAATGAAACCATTAAAACTCGATTTGTTTTAATGGTTTAAAGGTTTAGGACACGAATTTCTCTTGGCTGGGGACTGTCCTCATGTTTGAAATATCATTTTTAGTCTCGTTTGTGAGTTACTGACTAAAAATGGAGTTGGAAAAAATTGCTGAAGGAAAAAAAAATATCTCTAGGTGACACGTTTATTTTAAACGCTGGACTCCCAGGGACACGTGGAAAAAGTGAAGCGGAGTCCTGGAACTAACAAGGACTTTACTTTTTAAAACTTCTCGAGGGATGAAAAGATTTGGTTTTAGGGGAGAAAAAATAAACAAAAACTCTTCCAGGAATCGCGTCTCCTTCAAAAATTAAAAAGCCTCTTTGCAAAAAAACAAATATTTAAATCTCTCTGGAACAAACACGAGGAGTAGAAAGTGTTTAAGATCCGTGAGCGTACAGGGATGAATAGGTGCGCAGGAGATGCTCAGGAGCTACCGTCCTCCTTCTCCTTCTCTTACTTTCTGACGTCCACTCTCCTCTCTGTGTACCTTTCTGTTTCTCAGAGCGCTCTCTCTCTCTCTGGCTCCCTATACAAGTTACCCTCAGTGTGTGTGTGCATGCGTGCGTAAAGAGTGTGTGTGCGTCAAGCCAGAGGCACCAATGAGTGTTTATATAGTGTGGAGGCAACTGGAAGGCGAATAGGCGGCCAAGGGCTCCCGTCGCCCCCCTCCAACCCAACTCTACCTCACTCTAGTGTCGGCTAGAGAGGCAGAGAGACTCCCCTCCTCCTCCCTCCCTCCCTCCACTCAGCTCCACCTCTTTCAGGGGCACCCCCTCTCCGTCCTCCCTCCCTCTCTCTCTCCTCTCAGAAGGAGGGGTGGTGTAAAGTGAGCGGCAAGCGGCGCAAGAGGAGAGGAGGCTTGGAGCGTGCTGGAGCTGGCGGGGTGCCAACGGGAGGAAAAGGGAGCTAGCGAGAGAGAGAGAGAAACAAGGCTCGCAGTTATGACTTCTCTCTCCGTGCAGGACGTGCGCACTCAAGAACGAGTCACCTGCATCAGAACTGATGTAACCTCTTTTTTTTTCTTTCGTTTTTCTCTTTTTTACCGACTTGTATGAGCGACTGACTCCAAATCGATAACAAATCCTGTTGGATTTGTTTTTAAAATGTGACCTACAGCTTCAAATTCACCAGCGTTTACTCCGAGACGCGCCTTTACGCGCAGGTTGTCTGGAGCGTACTTCTTGTTTCGTTCCGCCTTCCCAGATTTTGCGGCTTTCTGTTGCGTATGCCAGCGCTGCATCAGAACTGGTTTTCAAGTTGTTTAGTGCCAAACAAAGTAGATGTAAAACTGATTTATGCTCACTTTATTTACTGAACATCCTTTCATGCTTCCCATTGTTTACGCACACACGATGCACTTTAACAGAGTGACAGACGAGGTTCTGGCTCATCCAGTTTTCTTTCTTTCTTTCTTTCTTTCTTCATATTTCTTGAACCTTTTTCCTTTACTTTCTCTTATTTCTCTATGCCTTTGTAAAGAGAAGGATTAAAGTTTAAGAGGGGAACGCTGCTCCCTCTCCTCGGATTTTCGTCACATTTCTACAGACCAAATCGACTTCTGCTCATCCTCCCTCTTTCTTTGCTTCTTGTGTCATTTCCCTGCCGAATCTAAGAGTTAAAGATACTGCATCTTTCCAACATGCACCACATCTTTCTCATGTTTAATTTCTCCCGCATCATCAATGAGGTGAACCTGCCGCCTCCGTTGACCTTTTAAAATTATGCGTCAGGTGTCCGATAAACGCAGGGTCACCGGGGTTGAACCCCTATGCGCGTGCGCGCTGTTTTTCCTGCGGTTTTTCCTTCTTGAGTCCCCAGAACACAATCTCATCAATGAGACGCAGAGGGGGAAGTGTGGGAGATGCTTCATTCCAAAGAAAATGACTTCAATTAGGTCCTCTGACTGCGATCACAGACATTACCGGCTGTTACGTAACACAGAGGCAGAGTGGAGACCCTGACCCACACTATGCATGCAAAAGGTCATTCGTACAGTAAGAGAGCACGTCTTCCTCTGCGGTTTGATTATTTCAGCTCAATTATCAACCCACATTTAAACTCCCTGTTTTCTGTCTTTGCATCCTTAACCACACTTGTGTCTTTTGTCATGTCTCCTCCACCGCTTCTTCTCCCTTCTTTCCACCTTTTCCCCCCTTTTCTCCATCTGTAGAACCCGCATTCCCGATCAAGTCTCGGCAGAGCGATCATTTCTCCGTTCTTTCATCGGGTCTCTCAGTCTCAGGCAGCGGCTCAATGCCGCCGCCTAGCGGAGGAAACACCCACGCCTCGTAATTCAAACATGCAGGAGAAAGAAGGGAACAGGGACTAAGTGGAACTGATAAGGAAAAAAGTGTCAAGTTTTTCATCTCACTGTGAAAGCTTTAGAAGTTTAGTTCTGCACCATTACACACTTTTAGCTCTCTGCCTGACACACACACACACACACACACACACACACACTGTTATCTCATAACATCTGCTGTGACAACAAGAAAGTTCAAACGTGTGAGGATAAAATGAGTCAATCATTTCTTGAAATCCTAATAAAATGCTTACACGCAACTCTCTCAGGATCTTGGTATTAGTTTGAACTCTTGTTGTGTGGGGCAGCAGCAGCTTTATGTCATGAACCCGAGTTTACCACAGTACTGAATCATTTCACAGACAGATCTGCTTCAAAAAAAATCTGTTGAGACAAGTTTTCAAAGGGCAGATTTTTGGGTTTAGTTCTCCAAAGCAGTGAATGCATCTTCACCCTGTTGTAGCCTCTGACTTTAATGTACAGTTTGGAGAGTTTAAATGTAATAATAATAATTAAAAAATTAATATCAGAATAAGGTTTATTGAGTTGTTATTTTATTTGGATATTTATGGGGTACAGCTTAAACTTTAATGTGTCTGTGTGTAACACCTTTACACTCATTGGCCGCTCTGTCAGGCTCATCTGTACAATTGCTTGTTAAGGCAAATCTCTAATTGACCAAGCAGATCAAGACAAACAGCTGAAGTTCAAACTGAATAAATGTGAAAGAAAGGGGACTTAAGTGACTTTGAACATTGTATGACGTAACATTACAGAGAATGGTCTGAAAAAGAGAAAATATCCAGTTCTCTGGGTGCAAATCCTTTGTTGATGCCAGAGGTCAGAAGAATTACAACCAAGGTATGCAGAAGAGCGTCTCTGAACTTACACACAACCTTGAAGCAGAGGAGCTGCAGCAGCAGCAGAAGACCACACTGGGCACCGCTCCTATTAGCAAAAATCAAGAAACTGAGTCTACAGTTCACACAGGTTCACCAAATGAACATTTTTTTACAACCACAGCCTACATGAGTATTGTTGTCTCCCTTTATGACCATCGTCTGATGGCTGCTTCCAGCAGGATAACATGCCATGTCACAAAGCTCAAATCATCTCAAACTGAAGCAGTTCTGAAGGTCACAAGGCGGTCCATCTCGATACAAGGAAGGTGTAACTGATGAAGTGGCCAGTGAGTTTATATAGATCCTTTAAAACAGAATTTCAGTGCTTTGACAGACAAGCAAGAAACAGGAATCCAAGAAGGGAAATTAAATTAGAAAGTCAAACATTGAGGTAAAACAAGACTAAATGAAGGCAAAGTCACAGTTAAGTTAAACCAACAGCAAGAAAATAGGACGTAAATGTGAAGGATGTCAGTGTAAAATAAACATAAAGTTAAAAATATAAAAACATAAAATGACAAAAAGTCAGTTGCAATCAATTAAAGTTGTAATCATCTTGTGTGTTTACAACAAACTGACAAAACAATATTAAACCAACAAAAAAAGAAAGAAAGAGGCACTTTGAAAACTATTTAAGCTAAAATTAAAATAAATATAAAAACACTAGGATAAAACATGCACACTGAAGTCAGCATATCTCTTTGTATATTTTTAACTGTAACAAACATCCCCAGTTTACTGTAAAACCCTCAAAAATAAATAAAGAAAGAAAATAAAGAAGCCTTCAGGTCTAATCTATTACATCTACACACAGAGGAGCCTGCTTATCGTGCAAACCGCAGCAAAAAGGGTATAAAAATGCAGTTTTATGTATTTGTGTATAAAGGTCAGAAGGTTTAAGAAGAGCTTGAATTTGCTGTTACGCCGTTATACTGACACGTGTTTCATATTTTAACTTGTAGATGTTTTTGCCTGCAGTTGATTTCACAATAAACCACCTGAAACCTGACCTCAAGCTGAACTCTTGATCAGAACAGCCTCACCCGCATAAGGTTGCAAAACTGCTGAATCACAGCTGCTTCGAAACTGACTTTTAGGCAAAGTGAAGGGAGTGTCAGCACCATGGACAGAGTCACAGTGCCGCAGATTGACAGACTCAAATGCTTTATGTTACTGTAACTACACAAAGAGGGGGAAAAAAATGGAAGAGAAAGTCAGAGCTCACAGGTTTCCACACAGAAAGAGATCAGTGTATGAGAGAGTTAACACAGATTTAGGCTTTGCTTTTTGTCTCATCCTTTTTCAGCCTTTGGCCAAAGTTGGACCGCATGCCATCCATGGTTATTATCTTGGACTTTTTCTTTGTTTCAGTTAAAATTGAGCATTACATCCCAAGCAGAGATTCTTCACAGTGATTATGGGCACAGTAGTGATGTAATATTTACTGCTGACAGCACAAAAGAAACCATAATAGCTCAGAAAAATGCTCCCAGAACATCTCAACGTAATTTAGGCAGATACATGTGTGCTCAGTAGAAAGAATTAAGTTTGCTCTTAGTTTCAAATATAAAACCTTCAGGCTTAATACTTTAACAAAGTAGATGCTGGTTTTAAAGTTCGCTGCAGCCAGGTTCAAATACGTTCAAAGTCATTGTGCTGTTAGGCCCACATGTTTTTCGACAATGGCAAGTTCTTTGTAGATTTTAAGTCAAACAATCAATATTTGATTGGAGTGTAGCCTTTCAGCTTTATTTCAAAAGGTTTAACAAAAGTATTGCAGTAACTGTTTAGGAATTACAGCTATTTTCATACACAGTCCCCATCTTCAGAGGTTAGTTTTAAATATATCGATTGTTTTGATACTTGAAGTCCAGAACTCTAGAACTCATGGACGTCACCAAATGTTGTGTTTCCTCCCTTGAGATGTTCCGCTGTACCTTTACTCAACCACCTTCAGTTGCTGCTTGTTTGTGGGTCTCTCTGCCTTCACTTGTGTATTTAATAATGGAACAGCTGCTCTGCTGGGTTGAAATCAGATGCCCGACTGGCCGTTGAAGAATATACCATTTATTTGTCTTGAGAAACTCTCAGGTTGCTTTTGCTTTGGCTCATTTTCTATCTGCACTGTGAAGCTCTGTCTGATCAGTTTTGCAGCATTTGTCTGAATCTGAGCAGAGAGAGTACAGCCCTGTACACTTCACAATTAATTCTGCTGCTTCTATCAGCAGTTACATAATCAATAAACACTACTGACCCAGTCCGATCAGCAGCCATACATGTTCATGCTATAACATTTCCTCCAGCTTGTTTGACAGATAAGGTGGTATGCTTCAGATCATAACCTTTTTTTCTGTCTTTGGCCATCATTTTCTCTTCCCATCATTCTGGTACAATTCCATCTTGGTTGTGTCTGTCCAAAGATTTCTTTCCACACCTGTGCAGATGTTTTTTCTTGTAGATGTTTTCTGGCAAAGTCTACTCCGGAATTCCCGTTCTTATGTGTAAACACTGTATTTCCATTCATGCACATGTCTCTTGATTATAGATTCTGGCATTGATCTTCCTACTATCATGAGAGAGAGCTCTTGACCTGGTTAGATACTGGCCAGTGCATTTCTTCTTCTTAAGAATTTACCAGATTGTTGATTTGGTCTCTCCTCTCTGATATATTTATTTGGGTCTGGCCTCTCTCACTTGCACTGACCTCTCTTTGAACCTCATATTGAGAGTTCCACGGAACAGCTAATAAATGCAAGTTCAAAATTTGGAATCAACTCCAGATCTTTTATCTGCGTCATTTGTCATGAAATAACAAGGAGCAGGCCTCATCTGGCTCTGAAACTGCTTGTTAGTAAATTGTACAGTTACTGTTGAATCTCTGAAAATGTGGACTTTACATAAAATGGCTTTAATTCCCAAATAGTTACTGCAAAACTTTAGTTAAACCTCTTAAATTAAATCTAAAACTCTTTGTTCAAAGATGTATGGACCTAACCATACAATGCAGGTGAATAATTGGTTGAAGAGGAACAAGTCAGCCAGACAGACTCCCCAGTTCTGGGGGACCCTATTCACTCATACAGAATATAAATGTGGCTTCAGTATCTCAGGGCTTTTTAACAACAGCAACACCTTCACCTCCGCCATTTTCCACGCATTGCACTTTAAAAGAAAAGAACATTGCCTATCATTTAATTAGAAGAAGGCAAGAAAATAACAGTGGTCTTTCTTGATAAAGTCGTACATCCATCCCGACCTCGTCCCAGAGTGGATTTTGCAGCTCTTAAATGTCATCTGACTTTCTTCTTTGTTGCCGTTATACAGACCCTGAGTGCATCCACGCGTCTCACATGACCACAGAAGATCATTTATCATTAAAACATGAGAAAATACCCTGTACAGGAAATGTAATAATAGTTAGGTTTGCCTGAGATAGAAGTGATGTGATGTAATGATGTCACAAATGCAGTAATTCTTATATGTGTCAATATCATAAATACATACTGATGTAGGAAAAGTATTTTGAGCCCAAACAACTTAGTAAAGTTGTGATTATTGAAGGAGTTTTTAGAGAGGAAAAAACTGAGTGGGAGAGTTGTTGATGAAGATAAAAGTCATTGTGATTCAAAGCTGAATCATGAGCTTGTGGTGTGACTCTGATTAAACACAGCGAGGCAATGGCTGAGCAATGATTTAAACCAACTTTGATTTAAATAGTTCCTGAACAAGCAAATCATTGAACATCCTCTCATCTGCTCTGCTGCAAGGTCATGACCTCTTGTATAATGTTTCAGACTTCGGGTGTTTGATTTGGCACTGCTTAGCCCTTTAACACCGTTAGGTGTGTAAGTTAGATAATTACCCATTTTATGTGGCTGCAGCACAAGCGTGTGTGCGTCTTTCATTGTATAAGCACAGAGGCCTTATCTTTACATTCCACAGCTATGTCCGTTTAAGCTTTTAACACTTTACCTAAACACACAGCCGCTCACCTCAGTTAGCTCAAGCAGAAACAATGTGGGTGTGTGATGGACAGAAAAGAGTGTGTCTGTGTATGTGTGAGTCCTAATGTGTTTCTACTGAACAGATATTTTCAATTTCCTCTGACTCTGGAACAACCTTTTGCAGCCAAGTTGGCTTTAGAGGGCTTAGTGGGGCACAGGGAGTGAACACGAGTAAGCGCACACACGCACACACACACGGACACACACACACACACACACACACGGACACACACACATAAATGCAGTGAAGGGAAGACAGGCACAGGAAATGAGCAAATTATATCTGTGTACTTATGTATAACTTTATTTTAAAACTGTGCATGAACTGTTTGATTTTGAATCTCTTTGGAGAGTAAATCAATAAACCACTGAAATTTTTTGGACCACACAATACCTGCCTCAAGTACCTCAAATACCTTATATACCCATAATGTGCCTCTCTTTCATCACTGCATATAAGTATACACACAATGATGTGCAAAAGTCTTGAGCCACCCCTCATTTCTTTATATTTTGCTTCCAAGCAGTCAGACGTCCATGTAATTTTATTAAATTATCTTGATAAGTAATTCTCCAGGCTTCCTGAAGGGCTTTTAAAGTTTTTCTTTGGACATTGGCTGCTTTTTCACTCATTTTCAGTAATTTCCAAAGAGCTATTAGCTGAAAAAATGTTACACTTCAGTATGGTGTGCAGTGTGTCCTTAAAAAATTTGAGGAA
Organism: Archocentrus centrarchus; assembly: GCF_007364275.1. Classification (NCBI taxonomy): domain Eukaryota; kingdom Metazoa; phylum Chordata; class Actinopteri; order Cichliformes; family Cichlidae; genus Archocentrus; species Archocentrus centrarchus. Next base: position 2,040,048 of record NC_044363.1, on the reverse strand, counting down.
ACCGGACAAGTGGAGGATAAAAGAAAAAGTGGCAGGCCTAAAAACTACATACAGCAGATAAACAGTATCTGAAACTGCTGTCCTTAAGAAACAGGGAAAAACTCCAGCAAAGACCTGACGCAGGACCTGAGAGAAGCATCCGGCTCTTCAATTGATCCATCTACTGTTCAATGAATCCTCATTGGAAATGGTCTCAGTGAAAGGGCGGCTGACAAAAAGCCATTCTTAAGGAGGGGAAATGGGGATAAAAGGCTGAGGTATGCCACATCACACAAGAACCGGACCGAAAATCTGTGGCAACAGGTCTGATGGAGTGATGAATCCAAATGTGACACTTTTGATTCAAATCATCACCAGTATGCACAGAGGAGGTCAGGAGAGAGGTACGAGAGTGAGTGTCTACAGAGGCCCTGTCACCGGCTGCATTCAGCCAGTAGTGTTGGGGATCCTGTCAAATTTGATGGACTGGCCTTCCCGGACCCAGAACCTCAACAGAATGGTGTACAAAGGCAGCCAACATTAAAAGAAGAGCTTTGAATGTCCTTCAAGAAGCCTGAATAACTGTTCCTGAAGACTACGTAGCCCCTTAACTGGCAAGGGCCCGGTGACGGGCCGTTTGTAGTCCCTTTTATATGGCAGGCTAGACCCTCCCATTTTTATTGACACGTCATTCGGCCAATCATGTAACTGGCTGCACCAAATCACCTGACAAAGCTACGTGACGCCCTCTGAGTATTATTGGCTCTGGGAAACCCATTTCTTAACATGATTGGCCGAATGAGGTGTCAGTCAAAATGGGCGGGTCTAGCCTGCCATATAAATGCACTTCATTCGGCCGGCGGACCAGACGCAGCCAGTTAATAGGCTATGAAATGGGTTGTTCAGAGCCAATAATAACCAGAGGGTGTTATGTAGTTTTTGTCAGGTGATTTTTTTGCTGCCAGTTAAGGGGTTAAAGAAATTACAAGACAAGCCTGGCTAAGAGAGTTCAGGCTGTGTTGAAGTATAAAGTGGTCACACCAAATACTGACTTTCAATCTCATTTGAATTGTACTCTGCTTTTGCCTTATATACTGTATTTCCATGCATGTTTACACATGTTTCAATAAATTGCTGCACCTATTTCCATTTTCCTAGCAAAATACAATGAAAAATAGGGGTGAATCAGGACTTTTGCAGAGTTATGTATAAAACAGTATCTTAATTTGGCAGTCTATTTAATCTGCGAAGCTTCCCATCTCATCCTCTTGCATGCATGTCTATCTCTCCACTCCACTCCACTCCATCCCACACCCCCACATCCCCTCTGGTGGGGGGGGGGGGGGTGATATTTACTCATCACCCCCCCCAATTTCAATCTGTATCTGTGAGAATTAATGCTTGATGCAAAATTTAAAAAAGGGAAAAGATGACTCTTTAAGTTTTCTTCAGTAAACATAGTCATAAAAACTTATAGCAACAAATTTAATGATAAAAAAATTTCTGTACTTTTAGGAGATGTTTGAGAGACATCTGGACACAAAGCTATCTATCTATCGATTGTGAGTGACTTATTGATTTCTTATTGAAGCGTAACTAATAAATAAACCATTTTTGTTTGTTTTGGTTTGGTTTTTAAATTGCACAGTGCATTTAGGAGGTGTTCATTTTTAAAGCTTTTGGACCAAAAATACGTAACAAACAATCCATACTGAGAAAAAACAGTGACGACTTGAAATGTGACTCAGTGTTTTAAAATAGGGTAAAGAGGGGAGGAGAGAATGAGAAACAGAGAGCAAGTGAGAGAGAAACCAAGATAGTCTGCAATGACCTCATACACACAAAACAGAGACAGTTGTTTCCATCACTGCATTTATTCATTTCCTGCTGATTAACTCTAACTAATCCCTCCCTTTTTACAAAGTTGAACAGTCAGTCAATGTTAAGGTCACTTTGGTCAACTTTGTGCTCAGCTATAATTGGGGATTTTAAGCCATTTACCCACTGCATTTTAGCATTTTATTTAATTTAACCATCTCTTTGACCATTTAGCTGTTATTATGCTACATATTTAAACTATTTATCCATTGATTTCTGTATTTCCATTATCATTTATTTACACTTTTAAACTACCTGGTTGAATTTCTTTATTTTGTTTGGTTTGTGTATTCATGTTTTTTTTTTTTAATCAAATTAATCTAATTAGTTAGGTTCCCCTTGAGGGTGCTGCGCCCCTAAATGGGATACAGTGATTTAAGTCATTAGGGCTGTTTTTCCCTACCTGAAAAGGAAGTAATTGATTCACAGCATGTTCCCACAATGTCGGTTATACAAGTATACACACACAGTACATCTATACTAATGGCATCCTGGTGACCTTACAGCCTGACTTACATTAGAGTATGAAATCAAACAAGCTATGACATCACCACTTACCGCCTCCAGACACTCACACAATTCAGACTTACAGTAACCTGCTGATTTACAAGCAGCACCGCCAGATTTACAACCTCTGAGGGTTAATGAGGACACAAATAACACCCAGAAACTGATCTGCATTCTCTGAACATGAGACATTTGCAATCATCGGCCTGTTGTTTGCTGTGTGTGTGTGTGTGTGGTGTGGGGGGGGGGGGGGGGGGGGGGGGGGGGGGGGGGGGGGCGCAGGCATGTTTTTTCATTGTGGGTGTTCAAATCAGGGGAGGGAATTACCGAAACATCCCAGCCGGTGAGGTTGGTCTCAGCCTTAGGGTTGCTATTATCTGCTGATGGAGCACCAGCTATTTTCAAATTAGGGGAAAATTTAGGCAAGTTTGGCATGCAGAAGTGGCAATAGTTTGTTGGGTGCCTTGCCAAAATATGTTGGATAACATTTAACCTCTTTGGGGCTGACAGACCAGTGTACGAAGGTGTTCTTTACTTAAAGAGAAAATCCGCTACATTAAATCCTTCATATATATGATACTTCTTGGTGAAAATTTAAGTTGCACAAAGCTTCCAGTTGTTGTTTGGGTTATAAGACCACATATTTGAAAATATGAAGAAACAAACCACCGGTGTGGAGTTAGAAAACAAAAATTATATGACATCTGTAGCCTGAGACTAATGGCTTAAAAATTCTCTCTTGAAATTGTCTGTCTTCAGCATCGACTTTCCTTTCTGGTGCCATCCTGCATTCTCTCTGTTTAGTTTTGCATGTGCATGGGGTGTATATGTAAAAGATGGCTATAGCTTCTGGGTCTGAAAGTAAAGCCAATGTTGAAGAGTCTTAAACTTTCATTATTTTTAATGGCCAGGAAGAGATGACTTCCGCAGCTACAAAAAGGCTTCTGGCTCTATAGAAGTCTTCTATTTCAAATTTAAAGCAACTCAGGGGTGATTTTGTGGGAAAATAAGGTTTTAAAGGGTTAAAGCAGGTAAATAAAAACAACTAAAAGCTCATTTGGACATTATAACTGTGGAAAAAGAAGATCATCGGAAATTCTTATTATATTAATTTTAAATGGATTAGTGAACCTTCTGATATAAAATCACAGGCTGTGCCAATTAGCTTTGCAACATTTCTTTCAATCATTTGAACTCTTATGTAACTCCGTTAACAAAATAAGAGCGGTGTGTAGCACAGCAGGCAGCTGCAGACCTATGGTAATGGATGAACAATAAAATGAACGAGGCAGAGGTTGGGAAGAAACAGCACAGAACAAGCAGAAACAGACAGAGTAGATGAACTAAAATTAAAGTTGCTCATAGTTACAGATGGAGCTGATGTTCTGTTCATTTCACCGAGGAGACAGAGGGTTATCCACGTGGCACTTTTTGTTTTGGATCTCCATATGAGCATTGAATCAAATTAATTAGCTATGCTGATAACAAACCATGTCCTCGTGTGCTGTTCTCAGTGTTAATAAACACTTGGATGTCACATTTACAGATGGTTGATCTGGACCTTAAAGTTCGGAAGAGGTCAACAGTCTGCTTCTTATTACCAAAATAATAATTCAATTTATTCACAGCACAACACATTTAGAAAAGCTGTATTCACAAGTAAAATGCAAAACCCTCTTGTCATCTGTTATAGATTGAAGACCTGTGTCTTTGAAAGGCTGAAAATGAACACACGACTAATTCTGGGGATGAATATAGTAAGAAGAAGAAAACTATCTGTGCTGTGTTTGATGCCTGCGGGGTACAGGGTCAGTGACTAAGTGTGGTTAAACAGTCGAAGTTCATGCGATTCCTTGAAGTAATTATATAAAGTCCCCCTCCTCCCCAAATTTTCTGGATCGGGAGTTGTGGGAAAACGTCTGAATAAAACTAGGATGTGGGTTTTTATGCTGCCCCTCAAGGTCGGTGTGTGACAACATAATTAGGGCTTCAGTTCATCAGAACTCTGTGTTTCTAGTTGTGGCTGCATATTTGTAAGAAGGGAAAACATAAAAAGCTGCTCAATTCAGCTTTTTAATATAAAATTAGTTTTTTTTTTATTGGTAGGCTGTGCATTTGAACCCTTACATTTGCCTTAGGGAGGTAAGTGTGTGAAGCTCTTTCTTTCAGTCTGTATTGCCGATGAGCCTGTCATCAGTGTATTCATAGCCACATTTAGGGTCTTTTTGACAGTTAAAGGTAGTTCTAAGCTGACAAGTGCTGACAAAATGACAAATAATCCAGTGGGCAGACTGTCTGCATGTCCTTCATGAGATTAAAATCATCCTAACCAAAGATCCAGCCACACTTTTTCTGCCTCTCACCCAGGTCCAGATTAGGGGACCATCCCTCTAACCAGATATGCCCAGACCTCGCTGTCACTGGCCACATCCTCCATCCCTCCAGGGAACATGGAGCGTTCCTAAGCCAGCCGAGAAATATAATCTCTCCAGCATGTCTTGGGTGTACCCATGTTCTCTTCCCATTTCAAAATGCCCAAAAGACATCACCTAGGAGGCATTCAGGAGACATCCTGAAACAAATGCTGACCCATCTCAACTGGCTCCTATTGATGTGCAGGAATGACGAAGCTCCTGACAACAAGCTGTGGTCTTCATGCCCAGCTCTCTCTCTCTCTCACTCTCTCTCTCTACCACAACCTCCTGGTACAGCATCTGCATCACAGCAGTCTGTCAATCTCCTGCTCTGCCCTTGACTCACTTGTGAACAAGAACCTAGTCTGGATCTTTCTAGATTGTAGATTTGGTTTGTCTTTATCTTGTACTTGATGTTTTAATCGTTTCTGTTCCATTTTGTTTGTTTTTTATTTACTTTTACGTTTTTGTGTTTTGTATTTTATTTTATGTATTTTCCATCCAGTTTTGGAGTTACTGGCGGTATGAAACCACACCTACTGCACAGTAGTTATTTTGTTTGTTGTTGTATACATTTTTGGTGATGTGTATTATATTACATTGGGGAAATATGTATTGAACATGTCAACATTTTCTCAGCAAATATATTTCTAATGGGCTAATGACATTAAAATTTCACCAGATATTGGTAACAATCCAAGTAATCCACACACACAGAAAAAAAAATCAAAACAGGTATACCAATAAACTATGTGTAATAAAGTGAAATGACACTAGTAATAAGTATTGAACACATGAAGAAAATGTGTAAAAAGGCATGGAAAGCCAAGAAACCAACTGAAATCTGCTGACATTTAGAAAGCAATCTTGACCCCCATCACTACAAATGAATATCAGCTGGTTCAGTCCTATAAAAAGGTTTCTTATTACTAAGGTGTCACACAAGAAGCATCTCATGATGGGTAAAAGCAAAGAGTTCTTTCAAGACTGTTGGAACCTTATTATTGCGAAACATACTGACAGCATGATTACAGATCAGTGCATCTCTCAAGATGAGATGCACTGAAAGAGAAAAGTTAGTCTAGAACTTTCTGATCTGTTGTTCTCTGTCTAATGTATTATTTAATTGTTTATTATTTGGTTGATCCCCTGTTTATTAATTAATTTACTGGAGTTTACCTTTGAACATTTGTCCTTTATTCACTGAGTAAAACATAATCCCTAACAGGAGAATTGAATGCCATTGCACTCACCATGTTTGGAGGATAAATAGTGCTGCGCATCATCCCAAACAGCATACCAACAGTAAAGTTTGAAGGTGGGAACATCATGGTTTGGGGCTGTTTTTCAGGATATGGTACTGTACTAGCAGCCTTCATACCAAAGGAAGGACGAATGGAGCAATGTACCAAGACACTCTTGAAAATAATCTACTGCCATTAACCAGGATGCTGAAGTTATAACGAGGGTGAACATTTCAGTAAGACAATGATCCCAAACACACAGGTGAGGAAATTCTCAATTAGTTTTGGAGAAAGAAAATACAGCTGCTAGAATGGCTCAGCCAAATCACCCAACTTGAATCCAACTAAAAATCTATGGAAAGAACTGAAGAACCTTCAAGATATTAAGAAAATTTGTATGGAAGAATGGGCCAAAATCACTTGTGGATTGCTTGGGTTGTTAATGACATCTGGTGAAAATTTGTCAGTAGTCCCATTAGAAATACAAATAATTAAAGGAACACAGGCATGCTCCTAATCAGACAACGGATGATGTCCTGGGGGATCTCCTCCCAGATCTGGACCAGGGAATCACTGAGTTCCTGGACAATCTGAGGTGTAACCTGGTGGTGTCAGATGGACCGAAACATAATGTCCCAGTGGTGTTCTATTGGATTTAGGTCAGGCAAGTGTGGGGGCCAGTCAATGGTATCAATTACTCCATCCTCCAGGAACTGCCTGCATAATTTCATTACCTGAAGCCGGGCATTGTCGTACACCAGCAGGAACCCAAGACCCTTTTCACATCGGTCACATCCACGTTAGTCAGGTGCCAATGGTGGACTTCCCAATTCTGGTATTCTATGACAAATGCCAGTTGGCCTCCACAGTGTCAGGTAGTGAGCTAATGCTATACTCTGATTGAAAGGTCTTCCTTTCTTTATTTTTGAGCAGTATATATTTACTGAAAAACATTTTACTCATTTAATACTTTTTTCCCTGCTGTATGTCTTTCGCTAAAGCCACATTTCAGTGCTATTGGCTGTTTTTTTTTAACTGAATGTTTTCTTGATGTATTTTTTTAATTGATAGGAAAAGACCAACCTGAAAATATAGTGCAATGAACCTGTATGTTTGCATGCTCCTTTATTTCTCAAGGGGTCTCCGCAGCAGATGGTTCAATATGTTTGATCTGGCACAGGGTTTTTTGTTTGTTTGTTTTCAACACCAGATACACTTCCTAATGCAATGTCCCATTTATCCAGACTTGGCTCTAGCACAAGGAGTGCACTAGCTAATGACCCCTGAGACTGGGTTTGTGTCTTCTCCCAGTCTTTCTTTCATACCTAGGGTAAATGTGTAACTGCTACATAATGGAACCACAATTAACCTAAATGTTTCTTTACAAGAAATTAAAATAATAAAGTAGATTCAAACTTTATAGTATACAGAAATGATCGTGTTATGAGTCTGACGTTCACATGAACAGAACAACAAACTGTAGTGAAAAGTAGTGAAGGTAAAAATGCCTTAATATGATTTATTATGATTGTTGTGATCCATCTGATCTCCAGATGTGTGCAGAAGGTGGTCTAAAAGCACATTTGGCAACCATGACGTCACTGATGCCTCTCTGAATTAACTTTTTCTTGTGATTTGTTTTTGTTTGTTTCTTTTGTTTTTTTTAAGATTTGAAAATTATTTTTGAAATATGTTGACAAATACACTTTTTAATGTGCTGGACAGACAAATGAGTTGATTGATTCCACCCTCATATCTAACTGTGACGCTACAGCCAGCAAGCAGATGTCTCTAAACAAGGAAATGGCTTGCCTTGGACCAATTTTACACATGTACTTCAGCACTGAATTTTCAATAGTGTGAATGGTGAATGTAATTTGGGCATTTAATTAGGATACCTCCTGGGTACCTCACTTTGAAGCTTTTCTGGGCACAATGAACTTGTTGAAGACCCCAGAATACGCCCAGGACCTTCATTTCTTCTAACCTTCGGAATCCCTCAAGTCCTTTGGAAAGTGTTGCTAGAGAAGGAATATCTGGAATACCACGTTTAACCTGCTGCTACAGCAACTCTACGGATGGATGGATGTTTTCATTAATTGTAACTACCAGAGCTCAAATGAGTGTATTACATTTTTTACCTATTAAGAAACACACCACGTCTGTAAGTTAAACAGGTGGCACTGTTTTTCTCTTCCACTTTATGATTTAAGAAACTGACTGAAACTTCTTATCCATGCAGAAATAAAATATTTGTTGTGGTGTTTTGTTGATGGTTATAGAAGAGTCTTTAACTTCTTGGCTGTCAGGAGCTCCACAGGGAGTCTTTGTGCTACTGGTCGGGCAGAGGATGGTTTAAATTAAGTCAAAGACTTCTTGTGTTAGCGTGTGAGACTGAAGCAGACATATCTTAATCCACCCTCATCAGATGACATGGCAACATCTGATGACACAACAAAACAGAAGGATTAACATAGCTCCTTTGATGTGACAAATAAACCCCCTGATGAAGAAGAAGCGGGAGAAAAGAGTGATGCTGGGAGGACAGAAATGGAGCAAAAACACATTTTACTGACAGAATAAGTGATAAACGACAAGAACCAACAAGGCATGGAGAGGAAAATGTGGCAATGGTGGTGCCATAGAGGGATCAGAACTGAGCATATACTGTAGTCTCCTCTGGTGCAGACCAGACGATTAACAAAGAGTGAAAATTAGAACAAGAAATGTCAGTGTATATTCTCTGTCTACCCAGTTTGTCTGGTTTCCTCTAAACTGGTACTTAATCATTCCTCCCTAACATGTTATTTTCTCTTTAAGTCGGCTTTTTTGTGGTGCTTCTCTTTGTACCTTGTTTTCATTTGCATTCCTCCCACCCTGTTTTTTTCTCATCGTCTTTCTCCATCATCTTATCAGACACTTTCACACAGTCTAACAAATGGCCTTACTGTCTCTGATTCAGAACCCAGGCTCTTTTTAAATAGGTCAAGTTTTTCTAAACCTGGATGCAGTGTTTGCTTTCCAAATACCTCTTTAGCGTGGCCCCATTATCTGATTTCTGTCAGAGGACCGTTTGACCTGAGGACATCTGCCGATGATAGGTAGCTTTTGCAGTAGTTTCTACCGACAGTTTTTCTCTCTCATTTTTAGGTACACTGTAAAAAAAAATCTGTAATTTCACAGAATTTTTCTATAAATGTTACAGAATTTTCCTGTTATTTTAAAATTTGTGACATATCGATAAAATTACCAAAAAAGCAGACAGTCTACTGTCTAATGTAAAATGATGTGAAAAATAACCCATGAATAAACATGAGTTTTAATGTATTTTTTGTTTGTTTATTACTTATTTATTACTGTCTCAAATCAGATGTATTGAGTGTAAAATGCCACAAAAATATCTGTACTTTTACATGGATTTCTTTATAACAGATATGTTGAATCATTATGGACGCTTTCACTACAAAAATGCTGGAGAAAAAAATTATAATTTTTATTATTTCTTCCATTCATCTATCCATCCATTTTCTTCCACTTCTCCAGGGCTGGGTGCAGGGGCAGCCCAAGCAGAGAAACCCAGACCTCCCTCTCCTTAGCCACATCCTCCAGCTTATCCGAGGGAACACCGAGGTGCTTCCAGGCCAGCAGAGAGATTTAAGCTCTCCAACGTGTCCCGAGTCTACCCCAGGGCCTCCTCCTGGTAGGATATGCCAACAACACTACACCCAAGAGGCACCCAGGAGGCATCCTAGTCAGATCCCCGAACCATATCAACTGGCTCTTTTCGATGTGGAGGAGTAGCAGCTCTACTATGGGCCCCTCCCGACTAACTGCACTCCTCTCCCTGTCTCTAAGGGAGAGGCCAGCCACCCTTCAGAGGAAGCTCATTTTTGCCCTTCGTATCTGTGATATAGTTCTTTCGGTCTCTACCCAAAGCTTGTGACCATAGGTGAGGATAGGGACATAGACTGACTGGTCAATCGACAGCTTCACTTTTATATTCAGCTCTGTCTTTACCATGATGGACTGGCGCAGTGTCAACATCACTGCAGCGACAGCCCCAATTGTCACACTTACATATTTCAGATTGTCAAGCCAATTTTCATATTTAGACAAAGATAACTCAAGTAAATACAAAAGGCAGTTTTTAAATGATGATTTCATTTACTGAGAGAAAAAAGCTACCCAAGCATACCTGGCTCTGTGAAAACATAATTGCCCCCTAAACTTAATAATTAGTTGTGCCATCAAGTATTTGTGATAACTGGCAATACGTCTCTCATATCACAAGTCCTCAAGGTCCTGAAGCAGGACACTACCACCACCGTGTTTGACTGTTAGAGTACTTTTGGTAGGCCAGCCACTCCTGTGAAAGTTCACCACTCTTCCAAGTTTGTAGATAACGGCTCTCACTGGTGGTTCACTGGAGTCCCAAAACCTTAGAAATGGCTTTGTAACTATTTCCAGACTGATAGATTTTCAGTGACTTTGTTTAAACAGTTGAGAAACAGCAATGTGTTGCTTTTTGAGATCTTTTAGCCTGCTTCATTTTGTCAGACAGGTTTTATTTAAGTGATTTCTTGATTCAACAGGTCTGGCAGTAATCAGGCCTGAGTGTGGCTAGTGAAACTGAACTGAGCTTTCCAAAAAATGTGATTAATCATAATTAATTAATGATTTAACCAGGGGGCAATTACTTTTCCAAATAGGGACAAGTAGGTTTTCCCTTAACAAATGAAATCATGATTTAAAGACTGAATTTTGCATTTACTCAAGTTATTTTTGTCTAATATCAAAATTTATTTGATGATTTGAAACAGAAGGACAAATGTGCAAAAAAGAAAAAGAAATCAGGAAGGGGGCAAATACGTTTTCACAGCACGGTGTATTTTTATATTTTAATCTACTTAGGCACATTTTCAGCATCATTTTCAGCACAGCAAACAATGAAGCATCTCCATTTAATTGTAAATTTTGGCAGAAATGAAAGCACTGTGCTCACAGACATGGTGGATATTTACTGTAAAACCGGCCCCTTGAGGCTGACTGGAAATTGCAACCTGATTTAACTGTGCAAAATTCTTTTGATTAAGGTAGGTTGTGGTCATGGCTGTGTTTAGAGAAACGCAATAAATTCACCTTGTTCAACTTGTTTTCCTGAAATAATTTTTAGATGATGCTAGCGTTCTGTCACTCTTCCCTCCCCCCCCCTCTGTCTCTCTCTGATGGATGGTGTGGATTAGTGTGACAGATCGTCTCACCGCAGACTGGTGTTTTACTGGGCAGCTCCAAACAGTTCGTTACCCTGCTGCTTCACACTGACATATCTGTAAAACGTCTCGAAGTGTCAGATCTCCTGCTGACAGTCGCCCTGCTTGGTGCCAATGAGACGAAACACACATTGCAAAACTATTAGTCTGCACTGCACAGGGGGTCACAGTGTGTCTGTGTGTGTGAGAGAGAGAGCGTTTGTGCATCCAACAACCCATTTCCCACAAACGCCAGGAGCTGCACATGTACACAACACACTCTTTAGCTCTGACACACACTGTTGTTAATCAGCGGTTTATAGATAACACATGTAGCACCAGTTCACCATGATGACATATCGCTCTCAGCTAGAAAACACGGTTCATTAGGTCAGCCTGGTGTGTGTGCATACCGTCAGGTGAGTTCATGATAAACCAAGAGAGAGACTGTGTGTGTGTGTGTGTGTGTGTGTGTGTGTGTGTGTGTGAGTGCATTCAATAGTTCATTAGTGTGGGGTGTGTGGTTATGAGATTGTGTTTGAGTTTTATGAGTGTTCAACAGTCATTCTGATGTCTTGGGGTTTTTTTTTTTAGGTGAAGAGGCAAATCAGGACATCTGGGCTCAATGACTCACTTCTGTGTGTGTTTGCCTGCCTTCTGTAACTTTGTGTCTCCATTACTCGTGTTTTATTGTTTATGTCTCACACTTTTGCTGTATCTCATCATGAATGGTGGGAAAAGTTCAAGTGCATTTTTTGATTGCTTTGAAAAAGTACAGAGTTGCTGTCAAAGGTAACAACAAAAACAGGAAGCCGATCTCGTTTAGAGGAAGAAACCTGGAGGGATTTTCCTTTTTCAATCTTACAATTTTCATGAGGCCAAAGTTTCAGATAATGAGATAAACATATATTAAAAACAAGCACAGGGCCAAAAGCTCAGGCTTTCAGACTGCTGTAAACGCCTGGTTTCCAGTGATTTTCCATGTATCTGACAGATTTCCTCATACGGTCACTATCTACAGAATAAGTACAGCCAATATTGCCAGGTTGTTCTCATTCCCAGAGTTTAAGATAATGCAGTTTTGTCAAAGCATCAATGAAACAATGCTTTCACTTCATCTTGTCATTTTTTAGTGTAGAGTTACGATGAGGCATCTAAACCCAAACAGCCAGCGAAAGTGAAAGTAAAAATCAAAAGAAAATAAAAAGAATCAGCAAAAAGCTGAAACAGAGGCAAACTGCACAACATCATATTCCTGTGATGGCATAATTCCTGCCTGATCTCATGGCAAAACTGTCAGGTTCAGGGCTGTGGCCAGCGAGGCAGAGGACCCGAAAGCAGGACTGGAAGCGAGGAGCTTAATTTAACTCTCTTCAGCTTTTAATAGCAACTCAGACTAAGAAAAACATAGTATAACTTGGTAACATAGACTTGAACCATAAGCATGGACATGAAGCATAGACATAAAGGCTCACAGTAGGAAAAACCAATGACAACACAACAAGTGACTAAACAACACTGAGACCTTAAATACACTAGGCAATAATGAGGGGAAAGGAAAATGAGAACACAGGTGAATGAAATACACTGATGAGACAAGGGGAAGTAAACTAAACACAAAGCACAAGGAACACAAAATTGTCAAATAAAACAGGAAGTGACCAAACGTAACACACACACATGCAGACCTAACACAGAAACCTGACAAAGGGAATCAAACTGTACACAAAGAAATGACAGGAAGGGAAACTAAACACAGAAGGGCCAAGACACAGAGACAACACACACAGGAACACAGGGAAGGCCAGAACTAACAAGGAAAACTAAACAAAACCAAAGCAAACTAAACTAAAAAAACAAAAACCAAAGGCAAACTAAAAAAAATCGTAACACAAGCTACAAACACAACCAGAAATAAAACAAAGACCAGAACTTCACAAAGAAACTCAAAACACTGGGCCCAGGACAGGACCATGACAAAACATAAAATTCTCACTGAGTTAGTAGTTACATTCACCAACCACTTCATTAGGTACATCTGTTCAATTGCTCCTTAGTGCAAATATCTACTTGATGCATTTAGACATGTGGACATGATCAAGAGGACCTGCTGAAGTTCAAACTAAGCATCAGAATGGGGAAGAAAGGTGATTTAGGTGACTTTGAATGTGGCATGGTTTTTCCTTACATGGCCATTAGCTCAGCTGAGTATTTCAGAAACTGCTGATCTGCTGGGATTTTCCCACACAATCATCTCTACGGTTTACAAAGAATAGTGAGAAAAAGAGAAAATATCCAATGAGCAGCAGTTCTCTGACAAAGGTCAGAGGCGAATGGCCAGACTGCTTTGAAGTAACAGGAATGCAACAGTTGCAGAAGAGCATCTCTGAACACATCAAACTGTGAAGCAGATGGGCTACAGCAGCAGAAGACCACACTGGGTGCCGACATGTCAGCTAAGAACAGGAAAACTGAGGCTACAGTTCACACAGGTTCACCAAAGTTGGACAACTTGGATGACATTTACCACCCTATGAGCTTCTGTATGCATAAAAGCACCAGACTTCAAAATCCTGGGACAAAGAGCTGCAGTGCACAGCATTGACCTAAAAAAAATATCATAAATTCCAGACGTCCTGGTGCTTAAATTAACTTCAATAATCAAATAAGAGTTAGGAAGAAGAGAAGTAGAAGAAGAAGTAGAGAAGTAGTTTAATTTAATTCAGGTCCAGGAAGTTACATGAAGATCTACAAACTAAAACAAACACTTTGTCTTCTGTTTCACCGACGTGTTTCCAAACACAGCTGATGATGTGAAGACCACTAACACACACTCTGCACTTAATTTATCATAATCTAACAGTAATAATAGAAGACCATGAATTAGCAATAACACACTTGTTTTGTGTTCACTAATGCTGCTCATTTCCCCGAAATCATAACGATAATCAGTTAGTCAGTTTTCCAGCTGGATCACCTCCTCTCTCTCTCTCTCTCTCTCTCTCTCTAATGTAGATACACACACGCATACACATACACACATACATTTCCAAAAATTTCCCCAGAGAGGTCTGTATCGAATCAGATCTAAAACGGCAATTACAGTAATGCCGCCTGACACTTTGTTTTTTGCATTCACCGTGAATACCAGGGGAAAAAAACAGCAGCACACACACCACACACACACACACACACACACACACACACCACACACACACACACACACACACACACACACACACGCACAAAAGGTTGTACTTGTATCTTTGTGAGAACTCTGTATGACATAATGAGTTTCTTTATAACCAAATCCTAACAACAAGATCAAGCTCCAAAAATGTCCTCCCAATGTCTATAATTTCAAACTAGTCCCCATAGGGCTAGATATACATCTGTACACATACACACACACACACACACCCACACATCATAACAATCCCCAAAAACACAGAGTGATCAGGCCTCCACTAAGCCCTAATAATGGGCTCCATTATAATTCAGTTTTCTTCATATGTGGTCAGGAAGAAAAAAGGAATGAAAACCTGGCAGGAAATCTCTCATACACACACACACACACACACACACACACACACACACACACACACACACACACACACACACACACACACACACACACACACACACACAGTAGTCGTCTTTCAATAAAAGGAGAATTTGCTGGTCAGGCCACAGCTATTTTTGGGGGGATATTAGTAAAACATACTGCAAATGCAAACTGAAAGAGTTGATGAGATAGGAGATGAAAAGACAGATAGAGCGAGATGAGGCAGAGGAGACTCAGGATGGAAGAGGAGTTTCAGAGAAGTGGACCACAGGCATCCAGAGAGAGACAGGGAGATGAATAATGCAGTCGCCCTGCAGCTCACAGGACATTTCCAAGTCTAAATCAAGTTACTTTAACAAATATTTTCTGGTCTGCTTTTGTGTTGTTTCCAAGTCAGACCAAAGTATTTTATCCTCGTTATATTACAGGCTAGGACGGACAGATTTAAAAAGGCAGCAACAAGTAGCAAATGAGACAGTGAGATAAAACATGCACAATGCTGGCATCTGTCCACTAAGACCTTTCACATCTTTTCTTTTCTGATCTTTCCAGCACCAAAACAAAAGAATAGAGAAGTAGAAAAGTGGCAACTTGTTTTAGAAAGATGGTGAGGAAATGTGAAAGCTCACAGGAATGGACTTGTCTATCTATTCCTGTCATAGTCGCATATAAAATAACAGCTGCAGGCATCTCAGCAGTCAGAGCCTGGTCTCCTGAGTGTTTCTGTCTAAATTTATGGCTGAGTTAAAATCCTAACAGCTATCCTTGTGTTTTCTGTGATAACCTTTTTGCATCAAAAACGTTATGTGAGTGAGACAAAAATCACAGATAAAAATCAGTGTGAGAATTCTGTGAAAGCAAAGATGCCAGCAACCCAAGAGCCAATCAGCAGCAGAAAGGGAAAACATGTCAGCCAATCATTTTTTTTGCACTGACACAAGCAAACAGTAAAGATTTATGACAGTTTCAGGCTTGGGCTGGTAGACCTATTTCTACTCATCTATTCTCTGTGAAGAGTGCTCTTTTCTACTTTTTCTTAGCTTTAGCTTTCTTAGCTAGGACTCCTTTTAGTCATTAGCAGTCATCAGGCAACTTCTGAATGCAATTGGTTGCACTCAGAAAAAGGGGGCTGAATACTTTTGCACACCACACTTTTCAGTTTTTTTTTATTGTAAAAAATGTTTTAAATCATGTATGTCTGTGTAGATTCTCAGTTATCCAGGTCATAGTAGTCTCTGGAGCTTGAAAAAGGCGACTGGACTTCTTTTTGTTTTTGTTTCTTGAAGACGTTTCACCTCTCATCCGAAGGCTTCTTCAGTTCTCAACCAAATGGTGGAGAGACCCAGGTATTTAAACCCCTGTGGGCGTAGTCCCCTGGAGGTGGTTATGACCCTCTATTGATCATGTGCTTGACACATGTGCCCAGGTGTGAAGGGGGCGTGGGTCATATTTAATCAGTGGTTTCAGTTGAAACCAACTTAGGACTCCGCTCCATTGTTTCCTGTGTCCTATTGAGGTCACTGGAACAAAGGTGTTAATGGGGGTTGAGACGTCTGGGAAGGGAGCTCAGGACAGCACTGTAAGCGGGGGAAAGTTGGTGACGTAATCCACCTCCTCTGTTCAATGATGGTTGTTCACAGTGGACATAGATGGCTTCTTTCACTCCTCTTTCAAACCATCTGTTTCCCTGTCCAAAATGTGGACATTGGCATCCTCAAAAGAGTGCCCTTTTTTTCAGATGCAGATGTACTGCTGAATCTTGTCCTGTCGAGGTGGCTCTTCTATGTTGTGCCATTCGTTTGTGAAGAGGCTGTTTGGTTTCACCAATGTAGAGGTCCGAGCACTCTTCACTGCACTGACAGCATACACTACATCGCTGATCTTGTGTTTGGCGGGTTTGTCCTTGGGATGAACCAGTTTTTGTCTTAGGGTGTGACTTGGTTTGAAGTATACTGAGATGTCATGCTTGGAGAAATTCTTCTGAGTTTCTCTGACAAGCCTGACACATATGGGATGACAAGTTGTTCCTCTTGTCCTTCCCCATTCTCTGTAGTTTGTGTTTGGCCTTCATTCCTGTGCATCTTAGCTGATTTGATGAAGGCCCAGTTGGGGTAACCGCATGTTTTGAGGGCTTTCTTAATGTGTGTGGGTTCCTTATGCTTCCCTTCTGCCTTAGAGGGAACACTTTCCGCACGGTGTTGTAGGGTCCTGATCACCCCAAGTTTGTGTTCCAGAGGGTGGTGGGAGTCAAAGAGGAGATACTGGTCTGTGTGTGTGGGCTTCCGGTAAACTTCAATGTTGAGGCTTCCATCTTCCTCGATAAGCACCGCACAGTCCAGGAATGGTAACTGTTATCTCTGGTGTCCTCCCTGGTAAAACGTATGTATTTATCCACTGAGTTAATGTGACGAGTGAAGGCTTCTACTTCTTGGGTTTTGATTTTGACCCAGGTGTCATCTACAATCTGTACCAGTGGCTAGGTGCCTTCCCTTTGAAAGAACCAAGAGCTTTACTTTCCACTTCCTCCATGTAAAGGTTGGCTACAATGGGAGACACTGGGGAGCCCATGGCACATCCATGCTTCTGTCTGTAGAATCCATCATTATTTAAAATATGTTGTGGTAAGGCAGGGATCTAAAAGTGCACAAAATCTGATCTGGGGTGAAGCTGGTTCTGTTCAGTAAGGAATCGTCTTCCTGTAGTCGTCTTCTGACGGTCTCCACTGCCTCAGTTGTAGGTATGCAAGTGAAAAGTGAAACCACATCAAAGGACACCTGGTTTCATCTGGATCCAGTACAAGATTCTGGACCTTGTTAGTAAAATCTGTAGAGTTTTCAATGTGGTGGGGGGTGATGCCAACAAGCGGTGATAAGATGGTGGCGAGGTGTTTGGAAATGTTGTAGGTGACCGAGTTTATACTGCTGATAATGGGTCGAAGTGGGACTCCTTCTTGTGGATCTTTGGGAGTCCATAAATGCATGGAGTGGCTTCTCCAGGGTACAGGCGGTAGTAAGTGGGGCGGTCAATGGCTTTTTCCTTTTCAAGTTGTTGCAGGCAGCAAACAACTTTTTTCTTGTAGTTGCTTGTGGGATCACGTCTCAAGACCTCATAAGTATTGTTGTCACTGAGGAGTGTAGTAATTTGTTGTGGTAATCCGATGAATTCAGCACAACCGTGCACCTCCCCTTGTCGGCTGGCAGTATGGTGATGTTTTGATCCTTGCTTAGGGCTGTGATGGCCTTCTTCTCCTGAATGGTGAGGTTGGATGGAGGAAGTCTTGCACTGGAGAGAGTGGCTGAAACTTTCATCCTGATCTGTTCTGCTACAGGATGAGAAAGTTTGTTATTTCTTATAGCGGTTTCTGTTGCTGTGATGAGGTCTACTATAGGAAGCTGTTGTGGGCTATGGCAAAGTTGAGTCCTTTGGCTATCACATTTTCTTCTGGTTTGGTGAGGACCCTGTCTGATAGGTTCTTCACCCACTTTCCTTGGTTTCCATTGTTTATCGTGTCGTCCTGTTTGTTAACAGATGAATGGTATGCCTTGGTTTGCAGAGTTTGAAATTTACGTAGTTGTCTTTCCTTGCCTTTGATGTGTTGTGTGCGAGCTGGGCTTTGTCCACAAATGTAGAAACTTCTTCTGCGATGGTGTGAGGTAAGAGTGATGAGAGTTTCTGCTGAGTCTGGTGGATTTTGTTCTGGAGTGCATCTATGGTGAAATGGACCTGTCTTATCCTTTCACTTAAAAGGTGTTCTGTGCTCTCCATAGAATTTGGTCAGCTCTATGTCCTTTTACTGTGGACCCAAGGTGCAAACTCTTGGGAACCAGTCTGGACTGTCTGCATCTCAAGTTTAAACGAAGGTGGTTCCTGTAGTCCGCTAGCTTTCTTGAGTCCCTTTCATACTCCCGCACCAATTGAAGGGTGTTCCTCCCAAAGTGCAAGGCAATATGTCTGTGTAGATTCTCAGTTATCCAGGTCATAGTAGTCTCTGGAGCTTGAAAAAGGCGACTGGACTTCTTTTGTGTTTGTTTCTTGAAGACGTTTTCACCTCTCATCCGAAAGGCTTCTTCAGTTCTCAACCAAATGGTGGAGAGACCCAGGTATTTAAACCCCTGGGGCGTAGTCCCCTGGAGGTGGTTATGACCCTCTATTGATCATGTGCTTGAACACATGTGCCCAGGTGTGAAGGGGGCGTGGGTCATATTTAATCAGTGGTTTCAGTTGAAACCAACTTAGGACTCCGCTCCATTGTTTCCTGTGGCCTATTGAGGTCACTGGAACAAAGGTGTGAATGGGGGTTGAGACGTCTGGGAAGGGAGCTCAGACAGCACTGTAAGCGGGGGAAAGTTGGTGACGTAATCCACCTCCTCGTTCAATGATGGTTGTTTCACAGTGGACATAGATGGCTTCTTTCACTCCTCTTTCAAACCATCTGTTTTCCCTGTCCAAAATGTGGACATTGGCATCCTCAAAAGAGTGCCCTTTTTCCTTCAGATGCAGATGTACTGCTGAATCTTGTCCTGTCGAGGTGGCTCTTCTATGTTGTGCCATTCGTTTGTGAAGAGGCTGTTTGGTTTCACCAATGTAGAGGTCCGAGCACTCTTCACTGCACTGAACAGCATACACTACATCGCTGATCTTGTGTTTGGCGGGTTTGTCCTTGGGATGAACCAGTTTTTGTCTTAGGGTGTGACTTGGTTTGAAGTATACTGAGATGTCATGCTTGGAGAAAATTCTTCTGAGTTTCTCTGACAAGCCTGACACATATGGGATGACAATGTTGTTCCTCTTGTCCTTCCCATTCTCTGTAGTTTGTGTTTGGCCTTCATTCCTGTGCATCTTAGCTGATTTGATGAAGGCCCAGTTGGGGTAACCGCATGTTTTGAGGGCTTTCTTAATGTGTGTGTGTTCCTTATGCTTCCCTTCTGCCTTAGAGGGAACACTTTCCGCACGGTGTTGTAGGGTCCTGATCACCCCAAGTTTGTGTTCCAGAGGGTGGTGGGAGTCAAAGAGGAGATACTGGTCTGTGTGTGTGGGCTTCCGGTAAACTTCAATGTTGAGGCTTCCATCTTCCTCGATAAGCACCGCACAGTCCAGGAATGGTAACTTGTTATCTCTGGTGTCCTCCCTGGTAAAACGTATGTTTAAATCATGTATAATTTTCTTTCCACTTCACAATTGTATACCACTTTGTGTGGTCTCACATTAAATTCCAGTGAAATATGTATGTTTGTGGTTGTAATGTGACAAAATATGGAGAAGTTCAAGGGGTATGAATACTTTTGCAAGCCACTGTATATATGCTTAAAATAATTTGAGCTGAGTTGATCATGTTGGCAGTGTTGACTGACTTTGTGCATGCATAGCATAACATTCAAGCTATTTGGGGAAAATTCTGACAAACCTTTGACTGGTTATTCTATACATACACTTTTTTATAACCCAGTCATAAACATCTATCTATCTAGATAGATAGATAGATAGATAGATAGATAGATAGATAGATAGAGATAGATAGATAGATAGATAGATATGGAGCAGACAAAATCTACATGTTGTCTCAAAATCAATAACAAATTTTGTCTCTTCATTAAAAAAATATATAAAATTGCTGTTTCAGAAAATTACTGCAAAATATAGCTGCAAATCTGTCTTTTATCAGTGGGGGAGGGGCTTAGCAGTCAGCAAATGGTTAAGCCTTTATAGGGTACTCACTGAAATACTTTGAAATGAAACATTTCAACCTTAGAGTGTTATTGGAAGACATAGGACTTAATTACGTTTGTCACATTTTTCAAAATGTTTCAGTTTCATGTAGAAGTATAGTGTACATGAAAAAGTGTACAAGAAAAACATGTCTATGGTGAAAGGACTGTGTATTTTAGAACATTATAACAGATTCATTACAACACAACATTGTAGAACATGACAACATACACATTATAAATTTATACAACATTAGGCCATTTCTTCATGACCACGTGCTTCCTAATATCACTGAGGTGCGGGATGAGCTTCATATAAAAAGTGCGGGAAAATTACCAAAAAGATTGACTTGCCCTATAAAAGGTTAAACATTAAAAACCAAAAATATTTTAGTAACAAATTTTTGTGTTTTTCAGTTTAAAAAAAAGTATGCAAGATGACTCTGGTTGTATAAAAATTACATGAATGCAACATAAGAATGAGCTCCTAATTAAAGTTTTTTTCTCACTTATAAAAATATCATCTCTTTACTTTTACAGAATGCTATAAACGATAAGCTAAAAAATAATAAAAACACAGAACGTAAAATCACAGCGGAAAAGGAGCAAAAGTGAAAGTTGCACATGCACTGGTACACAGATGGTGTTTCCTTAACCTTTGACCCCTCAGGCTCATCAATAACTGGGAGGCCAGCAGAAGTGTGTGTGCTGTCTCATAAATCTTCATTAGGCTTCTGTGTGTTTGTTATAGCAGCACCTTCACACACACAGGACTGATTTATACAGGGACTCACTTTAAAGTATGAAAAACAAATGTTAAGCCTTCCCTCTGATAAGTCGGGTAACTGCTGCTTCTTTCAGTTTTGTGATTCTTTTGAAAACAGGCTGGAAATAAAATGCAAACGTTCCGTACAAGAAACACAACGGGACAGCGAGATAAACCACATGTTGTGTCTGTTTTCTCTCCATAACCCATATTTTTATCACCCCTCTGTGTTTGGAGGAAGGAACGTGAACGCGCTGATGTCCGATGAACTGATTATTTCGCTCCGTCTCACCCAGGAGCCAGAAGATATGCAAACCAGAACCAAACCAGGAAGTGATGCTGATGTTGAAAGTTGTGTCACCGCATACAGGTATGTGTGAGCAGAGCAGCACTGATGACAAAGACTTCCTGCCTCTTTTTCTTTCCTTGTATTCAGTGCGCACGTCTCACCTCAGACTGCTTCTGAATACATTCGCGTTGCTGCAGATGATAAATATGTGGCCCATACTTTTTTCATCAGAAATTCCACAAAAAATTGGAAATTAATGCATGAAGCAATTCTGTTCCCTGTTATGGAAATTTGCTTCCAGCACTGAGGAAAACATGTTTGTCCATCCATAAATCAAAATATCAGGTTATCATATAAATATTTCAAGTTCGGTATCTCAAAATTTTGAGTTATTAAGTCAAATCTTTGAGATAATAACCTGAAATATTGACAAAAATGGTAAAAAGGGCAGCAGGGTGGAGTGCTGGTTAGCGTCATTGCCTCACAGCGTGAAGGTCCTGGGTTCAAATCCACTATCTTGCTTCCACTTCCTTTTCAGGGTTGTGGGGAAGCTGGACAAGAGGCAGACCCTGTACAGCCTGTTTGCAGGGTCAGCACAGAGAGACAGACAACCATTCACACCTATGGGCAATTTAGAATCACCAGTTAACCTAACCCCACTAACTGCATGTCTTTGGACTGTGGGAGGAAGTCGGAGTACCCGGGAAAACCCCACACAAACACAGGACACGCAGACTCCACACAGAAAGGCCAGGGCCAAGGCGGACTCGAACCCAGGACCTTCTTACTGTGAGGTAAGAGCGCTAACTATTTATGAGGAAAAAAACCTCTACATTAACCTCTCACATTAATAAATCAATTATCATTAATTTTAAAGT
Organism: Archocentrus centrarchus; assembly: GCF_007364275.1. Lineage (NCBI taxonomy): Eukaryota > Metazoa > Chordata > Actinopteri > Cichliformes > Cichlidae > Archocentrus > Archocentrus centrarchus. The sequence continues at coordinate 2,017,574 of NC_044363.1, read as the reverse complement.
GTTTTATTTTAGTCAATGAGTGATATCGCTTCAGTTTTCAAGGTTACATTTGAAAGAAGGAATAAATGATTCATGCAAAATCCAATCAGGTCAAGACAGACAACGAGCAACAAGCTCTCCATTCAGAGTTGTTGACTAACCACACAGGTGTCTGTGTGACGTGCAGGGATTGAGTTTTTTTTTCTCAGAATTTTACCTTTCTTTCATCTTTTTTTTCTCTTTCACCTTCTTGTTTTTCCTAGTATGCCACCGTAGTTCCCTCTTATTCTCTGTGAACTCACCACCTCTCCTCCTGTTTTTGGTCCTGACTGGAGAACATCTGTCTGATAAGATGCTCACTGTATCAGGTTACTTGATTGAATTCTTGTCTCAGCTTGGAGAGAACATGACTGACAGACTTGCACATATTTTTTCCCTGACTTGCCTTCTCTCACCTTTGAGAGTGGGAGGGAGCTCTCAGGGATCAAGAACATGACCAAACAGTGATGCGTGAATTACATTTCTGCAAAGCTATTCCATTTTTTTCTGTTTCAATATGGCAAACACATCATGTGTTTACATAACTATATAAAGAATATGGTACAGCACAGCAATGTCAGATTTTCTATACCAGTAATCTGGAAAAATGTCGTTTTAAGTCATGTAACACATCATTAGCAGCATTTGTTGCTGTTCCAGCTCCTTAAAACCACAAACTGTATAAAAAAGATGGATGTTGCCACATTGATGTCACCCACTGGTTTCTGCAGTCCACATTTTGAAGTCTTGCTGTTGGCATTTTAACGCTGCCATCTTTTTTTTTTTTTTTTTGAGCCAGAAGTGACCATATTTGGATCAGAAAGCTGCATTCATCATCAGTGTGGGTGCAATACACTGACCGACTTCTAATTTATGCAAAGTAAATTAGACGATTAATAAAATACTAGAATTTGACTCACAATGACAGAGAAGACACTTGATGGCCAGGCTTTAGCTTACAGCCATACTGATTATTATTTATAAGGTAGATGCATTAAAATGACTCAAAGGGCATGATCGGGATAACACAGTCTTGTTCAGCAATTTAATTAGCAGTGAGTTTCAGCAATTATACCAGGACAGCAACGACTGCAGCTTCCTGTGTTGGCACACCTGTGAATCAAAACTGTTGCACTCTGAACTTTAAACCTTGACAAACAAAAATGTTGAATTTTTATTTTTTTTTAAAAACCCACTGCACAGCTTTTACAGGGACACTATCCACAGAGGGTCAAACGTTTTTTGTTTTTTTTTGTTTTTTTAACCATCCATCCATTTTTTTCCACTTATCCAATTCAGGGTAATCAGGGAGCTGGAGCCTATCCCAGCTGCCATGGGGCAAGAGGTGGACAGGTAACTAGCCTGCTGCAGGGTCAACACATAGAGACAAACAACCATTCACCCTCACATTCACACCTACGTCCAGTTTAGAATTACCGGATAGCCTAATGTGCATGACTGTGGGAGGAAGCCAGGGAATCAGAGTGAACACACAAACTCTACACATAAAAAAAGGCCCCAGCCTGGATTCGAACCAGGACCACCGTGCCATCGGTTTTTAGATGCATTTCTGCTATGGGGTTTGGCTCACTTTTGGAACCAACCTCAAGTGGCCACTAGAGGAACTGCAGTATTATGAACATGTACATTGGCTTCATGTTTTAGGTTTTAAGACTGTCCATGTACAAAAACATAGACTCCAAAAGATAACATTTGAGACTTCATTTGGCAGGTGTTAGCATTTAGCACATGGTTAAAACCCCTCCTGCTGACCCTTAGATGGTTCACTGATGACTTGGCGGGTGCTAAGAGGATAAATTTTCTTCTTGACTACAGTGCATGTTTGTGTCCAGTGCCTGAACACTGCAGGAAAAAAAGAAAGGCACCAAATGAAAGTAAAATTTTGCAAATACGCAGATATTTACTCAACTTAAACAAGTGTCAGTAAGCATAGTTTTGCAATTCATTTCTACAAGCGTATGAAGGAGGAAAAGAAACAGGACTCCTTCCTCTGCCTTTCCTTCCTCTCATCTTTCATGCTCCTGGCTGAGGAAGTTATTCCAGTGTGTTATACAATAACTTCCTGTTTCTATATTTGGCTTTCATCTCTTCCGACTCTGCTTGAACACATAATCGAACCAGAGCATCGCAGACACACACAGACACGACGCAATCTGATTTTAAAAAAGAGCATAAAGATGAACAGATTGTGCAGTGATGATGCGGTAGTGGATGAGATGTTTTGCACTCTGCAGTGACCTCATGTGAACCCTTGCACGCTGCAGGTCTCAGAGATCAGAAATCAGCAGAGAAACGGAGAAATAAATAAAAGAAAACTTTGCTGAGCTGCAGCAGAAGGAAAGATTTAAATAATAGAGATTCAGAGGTCTGACAGAGCGCTTGGTGAGACAAAATATAAAGATATAGCATGGAAGAAATGAATGAAAGGGGAGACTTTAAGACTTATGAAACCTCCACTTATAATTGTGTTTTGCTTGTTGTACTCTCACCTGCATCTTTGAATGATCTTGTGTATGAATATGTGCACATTTAATCAGTCTCTCAGACCTTTATTAGTTACTCTGAAGTCTCTGTGGGTGTGGATGTGAGTAATCATTTATGGGATATAGTTGTTTTCATATTTATTCATTTATCTGTTTAATATTATTTGTTTTTTAAAACCAGCCCCCGGCCTGCTGAATTTTTTTTTTTTTTTTTTTTTGTAGAAGTGGCCCCCGGGTAAAGCTAGTTTAGTGTTCCTGATCGTAACCCTTCACAGGATAAAGACATATCTGGCATTGCCACATTTTCCCTGCTAAAATACTACAGTGACTACGGTATTCTCATCTGAGTTCATGTTTCGGCTCTCACAGCACTGTGTTATTGTTAGGGAAAGACTGTAGCGTGGTTTAATACAGGAAAGTCCCCAGTAGGTTGAGACACAATGTAATTATTAGGAATTAGCTGGATACTATGTTTTAGTCCCAAGATTCGAATAGAGAAAGACTTGGTGCAAACAAAACATCCTGACAATGAGTCAGTGACATTTACATTGAGCCTGTTGAGCCTGGCAGCTCTGCCAGATCTGATGCAACAGGTATGAAACACAACAACTCAACAGCCATTTACTCATACTCGCAGGTGGCCTCTTCAGTGAATGTACAGCTCTTGGCTAATCTGTGATTTAATAAGAGATACAACCTGGTTCTGGTAAAAGCAGAAAGGCTTAATCAAAACCACAATCTCCCCCTAACCTGCTGCTTTCCTCTGCCACACGGGGACAGGGAGGGTCATGAAACGTGGATGAGATCAGTTAGACCACCAAGGCTGAGTATCCTTCCTGAAGTCCTGCAGTTCTCGATGTTCTTGCCATTTTTGTTCAAAAACAAATGTTCTTTGGCTCAAAGCCTCATGTTAAAGTGCAGTTGTGATGCTTTGCTTATTTTCGGTCATTTATTTACGGGGCTGTGGAAAAGTATTTTCCCCCCTTTCCTGATTTTTTTTTTTTTTTTTGCATATTTGTCCCACTTACATGTTTCAGATCATCAGACACACTTTAATATTAGACAAAGATAACCTGAATAAATAAATTTTTAAATGATTATTTCATTTATTAATAGAGCAAAAAAAAAAAAGCTATCCAAACCTACCTGCCCTGTGTGAAAAAGTAATTGCTCTAAACCTAATAACTGGTTGAGCCACCCTTGGAACCAAGAACTGCAATCAAGCTGCACAAACTGGGCATCTTTCATGGTTTTTTATGTCGCTGTGGAGGAATTTTGGCACACTCTTCTTTGCAGAAGTGTTTTATTTCAGCCACATTGGAGGGTTTTCCAGCATCAACGGCCTGTTTAAGGTCATGCAAAATCATCTCATTCTGATTTAAATCTGGACTTTGACCAGGCCACTCCAACAAAAACTTCATTTCATTTTCTTTGAGCTATTCAGAGGTGGACTTGCTGGTGTGTTTCTGATCATTGTCCCACTGCATAAAGAGCACAAGTGCTCTTGAGCTTCAGTGCATGAACTGACAGATATTCTCCTTCAGGATTTTCTGGTGCAGAGCAGAATTCATGGTTCCATCATTTACAGCAAGTCATCCAGGTCCGGAGGCAGCAAAGCAGCCCCATACCATCACACTATCGCCAGCATGTTTGACTGTTGCTATGATGTTCTTTTTATGAAATGCTGTGTTTGTTTTTTGCCAGATGTAAGGGGACTCAAACCTTCCAAAAAGTTCAACTTTAGTCTCATCAGTCCACAGAATATTTTCCAAAAGTCTGAGGGGATCATCAAGATGTTTTTTTAGGCAAATGTGAGACGACCCTTTGTGTTATTTTTGGTCAGCAGTGTTTTGCTCTTGGGAACTCTCCCATGGAGTCCATTTTTGCTCAGTCGCTTTCTTACTGTTGAATAATGAACTCTGACCTTAACTGAGGCAAGTGAGACCTGCAGTTCTTTAGATGTCGTTCTGGGTTCCTTTATGTCCTCTTGGATGAGTCGTTGGTGCCCTCTTGGAGTAATAACTTTTTCACACTGGGCCAAACAAATTTGGATAGATTTTTTTCCCTTAATAAAGTAGATGATCATTTAAAAAAAATGTATATACTTGGGTTAATTTTGTCTAATATTAAAATTTACTTGATGATCTAAAACATGTAAGTGTAAGAATATGCAAAAAATGTATAAATGAGGAAGGGGGCGCATACTTTTTCCCAGCACTGAATCAATCTGCTGTAAAGCCAAGCATTTTAACATTGGTGTCTATGGGATTGACTGCTTTTTAACATCCTGAAAGAAAGGACAGAAAAAAAGAAGCAGCACAGTCTCGTTGGAGTACCTAATGACTGAATTGATGGTTTATTTTCTCTCCCGTTTGCAGCTTTGAAAGGACTGTGTACACAGACACATATATCTCATCTCCATCCAGCTCCTTTCTCCAAGCTTTTGATGTGGCTGGCTTCTCTTAAGACAACAAAAGACACCAGAGGAAATGTGAAAATTGTTTTATTAGAGTCTGGATGCTCATGTGAGCGTTTGAGAGATAGATCTGCTTCTTCTCACACTTGCCAGACCACATGAATCTGAGAAACACCAGTCAGAAGAGTAATAATGAGATAACACACACACACACACACACACACACACACACACACACACACACACACACACACACACACACACACACACACACACACACACACACACACACACGCTGCAGTTTGTGCTGTTATGAGATACATCTTGCAAGGTTTAGTGCGTGTGCTGCAGAAAAAGACACTGATTGCACAAACTCACCCTTATTCTCTTTCCTTCTCTTTAAGCTCAGTATTTATTGCAGTTATTCAAACATAAAAAGTGACAAACTTGGTTAACAAACCTAATATTTCTTTTGCTACCTTGTGAACTGTGAGAAAACATTTTGTTAGGATTACTGAAATGGTTATATAAATGGATTGGCAAGGGAATGTATTTTTACCAGAGATGGGGCTTGACCCAACTTAAGGAATCGAGGGATTTTTTTGGGGGGTGGGGGGGATTCTTTACCACTGCAAGGTGGGGCAAAACTGGACATTTCTCATTATAGCTTCACAAGTACATATCAAATTGTAACAAACAGTCACCAATGCTGTCTTGATGTTCTTGAGATAGATAAAGATATCCTTATTGACCGAGAGGCTCAACTCAATCCTTCCATGGTATCGAGGGAATTTTCAGCCTTAGCAAAGGTCTGCAGTCTCCAGTTGCTTTTTTACATTAGATATGAGCGCTGTTCACTTCTTCAAACCAAGTGGCCACCTCAAGAGCTCAAAATGAAGCCAGTGTAGCAATGCCAAAACCTGTAGTTCCTCCAGTGGCCACTTGAGACTGGCTGGAATCCTCAGATTCCCATGTTAAATACCCAACTTTACAGAATTAAACAGCATAAAGAATAAAGAGTTTTCGCCTCTATACAGAGTTCACCCCTTTGTAATAACTGCACATGGCTGCTTTGATTGACAAGTGGCTTGACAGGCAGTTGTACCCAGTCGCCGTCTTCGAGGCCACCTCAAGTGGAGCGATTGAATTGGATGTCTTCACTGTGTTTGTGTTTTTGGCGCATTTCTGTGATTAAGGATGTCACTATACCAGAAATATAGTATTCAGTACCAATACCAAAATTTCATGATTCTCGATATTAATACAAAATGGTCATCCCACGTACTTAAAGGTACAGTCGGTAATTTCTTTGAGGTTATCAGTGTAATTAGTGTGTAATTACGTCTTCTAACAAATTGATACATAACTTAATTCAAACTTAGTGAATCCATTAACGATACATAGGAGTGGGCGTCGGGTTCAACCAGTGAGTTGGAGGCGAGCTATTGGAGCAGCTGCATTTGCCGTCTTCCACGGGCAGTTCACCAGCACCATCCTCCTCAGTGGGCCACCTATGCTGCTGAGCTGCACAGGAAGCTAAATTCCTCCCCAGTGACACATGTTGTTCTGTTCACCTCCCAAATGATTGCAAAATGAAGCATTTGTGTTGACTGACTACTTGGAACTGCAAAACTAACATTTTACATGAATTACAGCATATTCTGAGTATTCATATCAAGTTACCTATTTGCAATACTGACTTTAAACGTGGCCTTAACCTCTCAGTTGTTCGACTGGAGCTTCTCTTTTTAGATTTTTTTTTTTTGGCCTTTTTATGGCTTTATTGGATAGTTCTCTGTAGTCGAGAGAGACAGGAAGGTGGGAGGAGAGATGGGGAAGACACGCTGTAAACAGCGACAGGACGGGACTCAAACCTGCGCCAGTCGCTCCATCATGCAGGATACATGGTTTCCTGTTCACACGCTGAGCCACCCTGACGCCCCTGGAACTTCCCTTTGATGGCTGGTCTGCGGTTGTGCTGCAGCTCCCAGACAAAACTGTTGGACAGGGTTTTGCAGGAAAAGAGCATCGATTCTGCTTGAATGAAGGTTACAGTATGTCTTCAGGCCAAGTTTAATTTTACAGGATATTTATAGACAGTTTAAAGCATGAAAAATACCAGATTAAATTGATATTTTTGTGGACAAAAGAATTTGGTCTCCAACTGAGGAGTTGTTGTGCATTAAGATATGCCATGCAACCATTTATGGAGCATGCATGATAAAATAATGCACAAATTTAACTGGAAGAAGCTTTAAACAAGCACTTTTGGTCTGATTTGTTGCATAATTTTGCTCAAAGCCATCTGTGCACAGTGATTGCATTTGAACATTTTTGGTTTCAACACTTGGTAAACAAACAGTGACTCGAAGAAAACCAAGGAACCAAATAGAGGAACTAAAATCTAGAGAGTCAGCTACTGTGAACTGATTACATGAAGACTGACTGACTCAATACCAGATCTGCAAGTGTCAGTCTCTCTTTTTTTTGGTCAGGAAGGGTTAAGAAGCCACAGAGTGGAAGGATGAAAAGGAGACTTTCCAGAAATGTGGCTTAATCACTGCCACTGTATATGCTGCCAGTTACCAACGCTACTGTATGTGCACTGATGTGCCGCCACACCATAACGTGCAGCGGCTTTTGAACTGTATGCTGATTACAAGCCAGGTGGCCCCCCTCCACTTAAGCTGTGAGATGCTGTCTTAGATGGTGGCACTGACAAAGACAGGAGGCAGAACTGAAGATGGTCAGATTTGGATGGGATAAGAAATGAGTGCATCAGAGGGACAGCACAGGTCGAGCAGTTTGGAGAAAAAGTTAGAGACACAAGGCTGAGATGGTTTGGACATGTGCAGAGGAGGGATAGTGGATACACCGGACAAAGGATGTTGAAGATGGAGCTGCCAGGCAAGAAGAAAAGTGAAGACCACATAGAAGATTGATGGATGTAGTGAAGGAGGACATGCAGAGAGTTGGTGTGACAGGAGGAGGATGGAGGGGATAGAGATGGAGGCAGACGATCTGCTGTGGTGACCCCTGAAACCTTGCGAGTAATTTATCCCAGTATGAAGCATGTTTTGTGTCAGAAGGACAGATGTTTTCCAGAGAAAGAGCTTATGCATCACCATGGCAACCTAGAAAACAAAGCCTTAAAAGATGTGGCAACAGCTACATTTGAGCCCAAGCTATGATTTTTTTTTTCTTCTAAATCAAATCAATGTATTCTTAAATTAATAACGTATCCAAAAAAAAAAAAATTAAAGGAAGCATAAAAATCTGTGATGCATGACTCGAACCCTCAGGCTTTCACCCTTTAAAAATGAAAAATGGACAAATAAAAGTACATTTTTCCCTATTAAAAAGGTGAAGTGTTATGCAAACCTACCTGGCCCTGTGTGAAAAAAGTAATTGCCCCCCTGGTTATTTGTGATTAACCACATTTCTTGGAAAGCTGAGTTCATTTTCATTAGCCACACCCAGGCCTGATAACTGCCAGACCTGTTGGACCAAGAAATCACTTAAACAGAACCTGTCTGACAAAGGGATGCTAAAAGATCTCAAAAAGCAACACATCGATGCCACAATTTAAAGCAGTGGTTCTCAAATCCCGGCCTCGAGGTCCGGTGTCCTGCAGGTTTTAGATATGTCTCTGCTTCAACACACCTGAGTCAAATATAGAAGTCATTAGCAGGACTCTGGAGAACTTGACTGCATACTGAGGAGGTAATTCAGCCATTTGATTCAGGTGTGTTGGATCAGGGACACATTTAAAACCTGCAGGACACCGGGCCACGAGGCCTGGATTTGAGGATCCTTGATCTAAAGAAACAGCTGAGAAACAAAGTCAGTGACATCTATTGAACTGGAAAGGGTCACAAAGACATTTCTAAGACTTTGGGACTACAGTGAACCACAGTGAGAGCCGTTATCCACACATGGAGAAAACGTCCTAGGAGTGGCCGACCTCGCAAAATTACTCCAAGAGCACATCAACGACTCATCCAGGAGGTTCTATAAGAACCCAGAACAACATCTAAAGAAGTACAGGCCTCACTTGCCTCAATTAAGGTCAGAGTTCATGATTCAACAGTAAGAAAGAGACTGGGCAAAAATGGCCTCCATGGGAGAGTTCCAGGGAGAAAAACCACTGATGACCAAAGAGAACACAAAGGGTCGTCTCACATTTGCCAGAAAACATCATGATGATCCCCAAGACCTTTGAGTAAATATTTTGTGGAGTGATGAGACAAAAAAGTTGAACTTTTTGGAAGGTTTGAGTCCCGTCTGGCAAAGAACTAACGCAGCATTTCATAAAAAGAATATCACAGCAACAGTCAAACATGGTGGTGGTAGTGTGATGGTGTGGAGTTGCTTTGCTGCCTCAGGACCTGAACGACTTGCTGGAACTGATGGAACCATGAATTCTGCTCTGCACCTGCAAATCCTGAAGGAGACTGTCCGGCCATCAGCTCACGCGCTGAAGCTCAAGACCACATTGGGGTTATGCAGAAAGACGATGATCAGAAACTCACCAGCAAGTCCACCTCTGAATGGGTCCAATAAACAAAATGAAGGTTTTGGTGTGGCCTGGTCAAAGTCTGGACTTAAATAAGATTGAAATGACCTTAAACAGGTCCCTCGTGCTCAAAAACCCTCCAAATTGGCTGAATTAAAACAATTCTGCAAAGAAGAGTGGACCAAAATTCCTCCACACTGATGTGAAAGACTCCTTGCCGGTTATCACAAATACTTGATTGCAGTTTTTGCTGTCAACGGTGACACAACCAGGAACATGAATCATGACTATTTCATGAACTGCTGAGACTGTGTTGGAATATCATGTCCATTCAGCATTTTTGTTTTTTGTTTCTTATTCCTTGCCTACAAACTTTTATCTGACATTTCTGAATCTTTTAATGATGTACCGTAAATACTATATAATCCTGATATTTTTATGTTATTTTATTATACACATTTTTTAAGACTCAGCCTGTCTTTAGATACTGAATGACATTAATACGCAACCACCAGATTTCTTTGAGAATTACTAATGTTTTCAGTCTTTCGTCACTGCTTTCCTTTTTTCGTTTTTTGGTTAAATGCGTTGCTAGCATCAAATTCACAATGAGAGTAATGTGATGTATACCTCACATTATTCCAGTGCTAGCAGCTTTGCACTAGCTCCCTGTGCATTACAGAATCCAGTTTCAAGTGACACGGTTTGTTTAAAGCCTTAAATGGTCTTGCACCTGCATATGTGATGGATATGCTGTGTCCACACACTCCCTCAAGAGTGTGTGGACACATTAAGGTCTGCTTCTCAGTCACTCTTGATCATTCCCCGATTGAACCATATCTTAAAAAGGGGGTCATTCCTTTGCCGTCATTGCACCAGGACTCTGGAATGACCTCCCAAGTGACCTCAGACAACCATCAGCTGTGACTGTTTTTAAATCAAAGCTTTCTGTCGCGCTTCTGGAAACCGCAGATTTCTGGAACTGTGGTTTGTGTTGGGTTATTTCATGTAAACATGGTGAATGTGTGGTAAATTTTTTTTTATGAACCTCTTTATTTTAATGTAAAGCACTTTGGTTATAAACGTGTCGTAGAAATAAAAGGTACTTACTTATGTACTTGGAAAGCCTTGAATTATGTTTTTATTTGCACTTCACACAGTGTTCCAGCTTTTTAGGAAACAGGGAGGCATCTCTGCTGGGAACACATGCAGAGTCATCCGCGGACATTGGGAGCATCGCTACCCTCCAGTGAATACGCACACACACTGAACTCTTGTTAACCACATCCCTCACAACAGACACCCCTGTTGCTTGAGAGGTCAAGGGTCACAGAGATGAAAGTGGGTGAGAGAAGATCATTGTTTCTTCTGCTTGTTGTGTCAGCTGTCATGACAGCATTACTGTCATTTCTTTGTGGCTGCAGGGGATGGAGTCAGCAACAGTCCAGCTGTTTGAAGACAAGTGCAGGTAGGACATTTCCAAGGTACTTTCAGTTTTTGAATACTTGCAACAACAAAGATTTTACACAGATGCACCTGCCACGAACTGCTTACACACAGAATGCGATATACTTGAGTTATCCCCATTTTGTACCAGGCTGTAAACATGTTTTTTAAATGCTATAAAGTGGAGATTTTAACATGGGAGTCTATGGAGACTGAGTTGCTTTGGAGCCACATGAGAAACTCCATGTTTTGTTTCCACAAAACAGGTTTCCAAAAAATCTAAAACAAAAAGTACTTATTCATCTAATACCAGCAAACCTGGCTATAAAGGTGGATCCACAGATAGTTTCAGGTTATTGTATGGGCACAGATACCTGCTAACACACACAAATAAAATGTTCACTCACCAAAACTAAATCACAAACTTCTAGGATAATCCCATCTACCCATTTTCTTCACTAGTTCGGGTTCGTGTGAGAGCTGGAGCATATCCCAGCTGTCATAGGGCAAGCAGTCCATCAATAGGCTTATGTTATTATTAATCTCTGGTTCTCTTCCACAGTGTGTCTTTTGTCCTCTCTCTCTCCCCTCAGCCCCAACCGATTGTGGCAGATGACTGCCCCTCCCTGAGCCTGGTTCTGCTGGAGGTTTCTTCCTGTTAAAAGGGAGTTTTTCCTTCCCACTGCCACCAAGTGCTGCTCATAGGGGGTCGTTTTGACTGTTGTGTTTTCTCTAATTATTGTACGGTCGTTACCTTACAATATAAAGCACACTTTGAGGCAATTTGGCACTATATAAATAAAATTGAATTGAATTGAACAGAGCTTGCATTTTTTTCAAAATGTTCCATGACCTGACCTTGGGGTGAATTTGATTGGATGTCCAATCCTGGGAAGTTTGGGGTATTGTGTTACCACACGGCTTTCTTTTTTTACATGACTACATATTGAAGGACAAACGAGGAGTGTCTGTGTCTGAAAAAAGTTTAGGGATCCTTTCTGAATTTTATGGGGAGTGTGCATCTATCAGAAAGTCAGTCACAATAGCTGTTGATATCATATTCATATCAAAATACCATTATGCCAACAAAAGAAGACATGAATGAAATAAGACACTATATACACGTCCCTAAATGTCAGTAAACTGCTTTGCTAAGATTGGCTTCTATCACAAAACAGAAGGCTTATGTAGCTTTTCACGACAGGAGAAACTTGAGCAAACAAAATGTTCAACAGTTTTTCATTTATTTCATATTCATCTGTTGGCATTCATCATAAATTTATTAGTATTTTGTTTCATTCATTAGTGGTTTAATACAACAGCATGTACAGTGTCTCAATAACAATGTCTACTTTACAAAGAAAACAAAACTAATCAGCAAAATGTCTGCAGTGTGTGGACTCTGGATACCAACAGAGGGAAGTCAGAGTGTTTTCCATCAAATAAAGTGAAATGAGGACAGTGGCACCAACACAAAAATATATTTTTGATGTCTTACACTAAAAAAAGATAAACCGTCAAGCAGTTGCTTGCAGTTCCTTAAATGGCCACTTGAGGCTGACTCTAGAAGCGAATCATTTCTCAGACTCCAACTAAGCTGTTTTAAAAAGCATGCTTACAGCCTGAATTTCCAACTGACAGCTGTATAAACTCATTTTAATTAAGGCTGCTTTGATTGAGGGGTGTAGCGGCACTGCTGTAGCCAGTACCTGCTAGGCTTCACCTCAGCTAATTTGAGCCACTAAACTGGACCTCTCCACTCTGTATTTTAACAAAATTATCTGACATTTATTTTGACCTGCTGCGTGGTGTAACTTTTTCAGTTAGTTTGTGCTTAAGCTTTGGTGACTGAAACATTTTATGACTCGGTTATTTAGCACTAATTAGCAGCTATGTGTCTATGTTTATGAATGCTAACCATGCTGGCAACTTGTAGTCCAAAAATGATCCTTTCTGGCTCTACTAAACCAACATGGTGGCAGCTAAAACATTAACGCTTTAAAATGCGTAGTCCAAATCAACAGCTGATGCCACAGTGGCTACATCCATCATTCATATACAGTCTACTGCAATAATCTTTGCTATTAACTTTGGTTAAAAAAAAAAGAGAAAAAAGAAATACTGAGCTGCATTTTGCAAATCTCTAACAGCTATGAGAAAAAGTTTTTAATTATAAGGTGGTTTTTGTGAATTTAAGAGATGCCCAGAAGTCTTAATTAAAAGTAAACAATTTTCAGTTGTTGAGAAAATGCAAAAAAATTGTGTAAGGAGCTATTAAAATAAAACGGCATCATAAATAATATCCCAGAAAAGAAAAGAGAGAAAACACCTCATGGAAAAGGAGGAAAGACGCAGATTTTTAATCTATTTCAGAGTGAACCTTCAGTAAGCTGTGTCCAGAGTCCAAACACTGCAGCTGCACACAGCTGCTTCACTGGCAGGAAAAAAAACAACAAAATACAGCAAAGGCACATTCAGTAACAACGGCCCAATTCCCTTTCTAAAAAAAAAAAAAAAAAAAATACTACAAAAAGAAGAAAACAAAAGAAAAACAATGAACAGCTAAGGATGGAAAAAAGAAAAGCACAGTGCATTCATGCACAAGTGAACACACCCAAACATCAGAAGGAAGACTTAATTTTCCCCTTCAAACACACGGTTAACATTCCCTTTATAAGGCGCCATGATTTGACGCACACACAGCTGCTGCATTTTCCAATGTGATTACTGCACCCGAGATCAAGAACGAAAAGCTAACCAAAGAATTAAAAGACCCCCGTTAGTTTCAAAGACAATCGAGTGTGAAAGGAATTAATTGTTGTGCTTCAATTAGTTAAGCTTGTGTGTAAAAGTAGCTGCACTACAAACTACACGCACACACACACGCACACACACACACACACACACACGCACGCACACAGCTTGGCTTATGTTCATGGAAGACGCACATCTGTCTACGGCGGTTTATATACAAATCTTTCCAAACAACCTGGCAAGCTGACTAAATATTTTATAGCAGGTTGCCATGTTGGCGCATTATCCCCCTTGTTAAGACCTACTTATTTATACATTACCACAAGGAAAACACTCAAGCGACATCCCTTCCATTCCAAATCAAGTTTCACTTAAAAGGTGGGGAATGAGTCGCCATGTCGGGACAAAATCCCCCCTTTACATCCCCAACATACACTGTGCTACAAAGGGAAATAAGGTTGCCAGATCTAGATTCAAGTGTTTGCAGGTTGTATATTGAGAAGGAAATAAGTTGCCATGTTGTTTCAACCCCCCCCCCCCCCCCCTTTTTTTTTTAAATGATGATAAAAGGATACTGCAGTAACATTCTGTTAGTTTTCACTAATGTCTCGGTTTTATTTTCAGTGTTTTTCTGGCTTTTTCACAACCCCAAAAAGAAATAAAGAAACAAACAAAAAAACCCAAAACAAAAACAAAAAAACCCCAAAAAACACGGCCATTCAGCCATGGAAGGCGACTTTCGATGGTGTACATTCAACGCGTTCTGCTATCGCGCCACAGTGACGGAAAGTGATGCGGAAGACGTTAAAGGCCGGACGAGGACAGGCGGCTAAACCGGCCAGCTCAGTCTGAGGACTGGAGGGGAAAATGGGACGTGTATGGCACAAAAATACTAATTCCTTCAAAGATTCTTACACACAACTCCCACACAAAACTTCCCACCAGGCAGACCCACAAACAGGTCGATAAGAGCGCCTGATAGCATCCAGCAACTGGAAGCTTATTTTCAAGCTTCAAAGATGAAGAAGAGTGTGATCTGAGAGCAGTGAATGACAGCATGTGCAGATTTATTTGTAATGTTACTGTTAAACTGTTTTTCTTTAAGCTGTATGATTAAATGTTGCAAGAGAAATAATCTATTTTATTGTTTCTTGTTCTCAAAAAGAGACCATAGTCAGAAACCTTCCAAGAACATCACGTCCGGTTAGAGGAGGAAGCTGGTGATGCTGTATATTTCTCTAAGCATCTGAATCATCTGCATCTGAAATTCATTTTTTCTTGCACTCCCAAAAGGCTTAAAGCAGAAAAAAGGAAAATATATTTTTTTAAAGCAGTTCTCTGTTAATTGGGGTTTCTTTCATTGTATTATTATTATGTCCAAAGTGAGCCAGGAATAAAACCTTGTGAATATGTATAATGTGTTGGGAGATTTTGGTACCAACTTTTCAGAAATTGTGAAAGCAAAGTTGTTGATTTACTGTTCAGTCTACATTTCTAACCTCACCTGTGGCCACGAAGGACAACTGTCCAAAAGGAAAATTGGGGATACAAGCAGAAATGAGCTTCCTCCAAAGACTGTCTGGACTCTCACTTAGCTATAGGGTGAGCTCAGTCATTCAACTATACTCCACAACGAAAGGTGCCAGTCAATGCGGTTTTGGTATCTAATAGGACGTCTACTGGATGCTGTGTTTCATGCATGTTCAACTGGGAGGAGATCCTGGGACAGACCCAGGACACGCTTTACAGATCATGTTTCTCAGCTTAGATTGCAGTGCATGCAACCCGGACCAAGATAAGTGGCAGATGGCTCAAACGTTCCTGGTTTCGGTTTCTACCGAACACATGAGCTGGGCTTGGCTCATTGGGTGCGATCTCAAAACCTATGGCTACTGTGTGAAGACAATTTAGCTTTCATTGTTGGACTGCAAACAGTGACTGGGGCATGGAACAGTCTGGATATCCAAGGGCTACAACGCAAGTCCCAAAAACGTTGAGCTTAATGCCAAAATTATCACACAGTAGCCGACAAATCCCATTAAAAGACCAAAACCAACAAAGCATTAGTCTACCTCTTTGTTAAATCAAGAACTCTTCACACTTGTTTTAACTACTGAGAAGATGATCTGTAGAAATCTATGGGAAATATTGTTGAATTAAAAAAAAAAAAAAAAGAGGCTCGACAGGGTGCTGCCATTTATATCAAGTGGGTCCAATAGATTAGCAAATGGTGTTTGTTGTTGGTTTTGGTCTTTTTCAATACTAGAGAGAAATTAAGATGGTACCAGTCTTGTCTTTAAAAGTTGGTAGGACAAGTCGACATCATGATCCAGGTAGTTGGATTTAAATTTACTTTAACTTTCAGGATATCATTTTTAAAAGAATGAACTTCCAGCTAACACACTACTCTGGAGGGTTTCTTACATGTTTGTTTTCAGCCAAGAATTAACCAATAGGATTAACTAGTGGATGCTCTGGACACTCTTGTGGCTTAATGAACCAATCAGAGTGCATGTTACAAGCTTGTCGTCCAGTGAGCTTCTTCCAGTTTTAGACTCCCAGTTTTGTTGAAAGTTTGGTGCAGTCCATTTAATTTAAGGTGCATAGATCAGCCTCGTGGGGTTAAACAGATGACAGTTGCTGGCCAATCATGTGGCTCACTTTAGGTGTGGTGCTGCGCGATGAGGTTGCGTAGCTGTTTGATGACGGTGTCGATGAGCTTTTGCCTGTCTCTATCAGTCTTCCTGAACTGGGCGAAGACATTGTTCTTCCTGCTCGTCTCCCTCATCCTGGAGGTGGGGGGAATAGGTGGAGAAACAAAAGAATTAATAGGGAGGAAAGAAAGAGGAAGATGATGGGGTGGGGTGGGGTTAAAGGAATCAGTTGAAAAAAAGAATAATAAATATGCATTGAGCTGTTCATCTCATGCAGTCAGGAAAACAACTGTATGAGCATGCTCAGAACAAGCACACATCTCTGCTACGGCCACCTGTTGGAGAAGAAAAAGACCGGTGTGTGCTTCATTGTCACGTGTGTCTCAGCATGTGTGTTTTTTTTTTCGTATTTTCTCACAGAACACTGAACTGTTACAGACCTCCAGGAAGTTCAGGGGCCCAGCAGACCAGACAAACCCCAGCAGGGTGCTTCCTCATGGGCACAGAGAGACCACCAGGCCTGGGCTCTCTGGAGAACCCCTAATTAAGGTGTTGTACTGCACAATAGATGAGAACATATGACTTTGTGTGTGTGTGTGTGTTTCTTGCCTAATGTCTTGAAAGTTTGTGTTTACTTGTACGTTTCTGTGTGAAAGCTTTCAGAGGCGGTGATCTGCAAAGTCAGATTATAACTCTTTAGAGTTCATGCAGGTTGGGTGTAGTTATCTTCCTTATTTTCATATCAGTTCAGACTCTATGATCAGGACCTACACTGATTGCACACAGATACAGGATGCGGGTGGTGGTGTAACGATAACATCCCATATTTAACAGCCATGGCGATAAACATCAGTATCATCACAACAGTGAGTTTATGTTCTCAGGATGTGTGAGAGTGAGTAATCCAGGAGGTGAGATTGCAGGCACCCATTTTAAAAAACAAAAAAGGTAAACAGCTTTAGTAAACTCAAGTATTGGTCTACTGTAAGTACATGCCTCAACCCAGCATCTCTCAGCATCTCACACACATGACCAAGACGATACTCACGGTTTAAATAACCTGTCAAAAACATGAAGGACAGGAGACAGAAAAGAGCAGCTGAGATGCAGGAAAAGGTGGATGAAGTTGTGAGTTTTGATGAGTTGTGTAATACACAGAACTATGAAAAGAATTTGTCCACTTCCGGATTTCTTTCCTTTTTTTTTTTTGCATGTGTCACATGTGTCAGATTAAACAAATTTTAATAGTAGTCAAAGACAACCTGAGTAAATTCGAAATGCAGTTTTTAAATGATCACTTCATTTATTGTGGGACTAAAAGCTACCCAAACCTACCTGGCCCTGTGTGAAAATGTAATTGCCCTCTAAACCTAAAGTGGTTGTGCTGTCATTGGCAGCAAGAACTGCAGTCAAGTGTTTGTGATAACTGGCAGCGAGGCTTTCACAATGCTGTGGAGGAATTTTGGCCTTTACTTCACTGGCACTGGAGGTCATTAAGGTCATTCCAAAGCATCTCAATCTAAGTCCCAACTCTGATTAGGTCACTCCAAATCTTCATTTTGTCTTTCATTTCTTTCTTTTTTTTTTCTCTTCTTTAACCATTCAGAGGTGGATTTGCTGGTGCGCTTCTGATCATTGCCCTGCTGCATGTCCCAAGTGTGCTCAAGTTTCAGGACATGAACTGATGACCGGACAGTCTCCTTCAGGATTTGCAGGTGCAGAGCAGAATTCATCAATTACAGCAAGTCGTTCAGGTCCTGAGGCAGCAAAGCAGCCCCAAACCATCACACTACCACCACCATGTTTGACTGTTGCTGTGACATTTTGTTTATGAAATGCTGTGTTAGTTTTATGGCAGATGTAACGAGTCTCTAAACTTCCAAAAAGTTCAACTTTTGTCTCGTCAGTCCACAGAACATTTTCCAAAAGTCTCGGGAATCATCATGATGTTTTCTGACAAATGTGAGACGAGCCTATGTGTTCTTTTTGGTCAGCAGTGTTTTGCTCCTTGGAACTCTCCCATGGATGCCATTTTTGCCCAGTTTCCATCTTATGGTTGAATCATGAACTCTGACCTTAACTGAGGCAAGTGAGGCCTGCAGTTCTTTAGATGTTCTTCTGGGTTCTTTTGTGACCTCCTGAGTGAGTCGTCGATGCGCTCTTGGAGAAATTTTGGTAGGCCGGTCACTCCCAGGTAGCGCCACCACTGTTCCAAGTTTTCTCCGTGTGTGGATAACGGCTCTTAATGTGGTTCACCGGAGTTCCAAAGTCTTAGAAATGTCTTTGTAACCCTTTTCAGTGTGAAAGATGTCAGTGACTTTATTTCTCAGCTGTTTCTTTAGATTGTGGCATCGATGTGTTGCTTTTTGAGATCTTCTAGCCTCACTTTGTCAGACAGGTTCCATTTAAGTGATTTCTTGACTTGACAGGCCTGGGTGTGGCTACTGACATTAAACTCAGCTTTCCAAAAACAGTTAATTCATGATTTAACCAGGGGGTCAATTACTTTTTCACACAGGTAGGTTTGATCAAGAGGCCAGGTAGGTTTAAATAGCTTTTACCTCATAAAGTGAAATCCTCATTTAAAAACTGCATTTTCTATTTGCTCTTGTTATCACTGTTTAATATTAAAATTTGATGATCTGAAATGTGTGAGAAATATGCAAAAAAACCAAAAACAACAAAAAACATAAAAACAACAACAACAAAGAAATCAGGAAGAGTGCAAACACTTTTTCACAACAGACTTCTGCCCCTTTTGGATCCTGTTGTCACCACTTTCATGTATGTCTGTGATTTTATCATGGTCACACATCAACTTCTGTGGAAGTTGATGTGTGACCAGCGACTATAGTTAATCAGGAAACTGATCTCATGAAACCTACTTGACCTTTTTTCATTTAAAAGATGAAATGTTTATCAAAATCTCCTAAAATACAAAGTGAGGTCTTCAACTTCCTTTTTTTGTCAGACTAATTCATATTAAATTAACAGCAATATAAAACTGAGAAAGCAGCAAACCCTCACATTTAAATAGCTGGACTCAATGACTGTCTGCTCAGGTAATTACAAAAGAAGGAAGTGAATCGTCCAAGAATGAAGCAACAGAACAATAGATGAACACTAATGTGTAAAACACAGAACAATGAATGACTACTCACTTCTCCAGCAGGGCCAGTGCAGTGTGTGGGTTGACTCTCAGGTATTTGCAGGTAGGCTTGCCGTAGTCAGCCAGGTAGGTTGACCAATCCCACTGAGTGAACAGATCCAGTAACTGGAAAAAGACAAAGGAAGAATGTGACATTCAGGGAGTGTTTCTGTTGTAGTCATAGAAAGACCTCAGATTTTGGAGATGATAATTTATCACTTGACCAGTGACAAAATAAATACCAGCGGATAGTTCACACGCTAACGCAACACGTTGTTTAAGAGCTGGTACCCAGTTGGAAAGGAAAAAATAAATAAATAAAATAAATCAGAGAAATATGAACCTGTAGCAGCTTTCAAGCTGAATATATGGTGTTTCATAAGACTGTGATGTACTCATGCATTCAGAGCCAAAGGTCTGTCTTAGGAACAGATGTGTAGCGCTTCCTTAACCACAGTTATGCCAGCTTTCCTGACCTTCTTAGCTCAGCTTGGGATCCTTACATCACCATCACTCACAGCAGTGATCATCACGCTCATCACGACTTCACTGTCACCAGTGTAGCAACAATGTCACTGGGTTTAGTATATCAGACAGGAGTCATTCCTGAGTCACGCTCAGAAATATAGGATTGGGAGTGTAGGTTGAAGAGGCTCAGCTTCCTGTAAAAGTCACAGCAACTCTGCTACCTCAATCTCAACTTTCACAAACATTACACGGATACATGATATGCAACAAAACTATAAAAGATCTATTCATCAGTCCAATAAGAGACCAACAATGGCTGAAACATAAAGATCTTACTTTGAGCACAAGGTGCGATCTAAGGGCAACAGCAAACCATCTATAAAAACATTTACAAGACTAGTGAAAAACACCATAAAAACACCCTTTTCTCCAAAAAACCTATAAATCAAACCAAAATCCCTGACACACATCTCACATTTGGAAAAGAGCAGTGCACACCAACTCCAAACCTCATCCCAACCGTGAAGCATGGAACGAACATCATGCTTTGTGGCTTTTCCTGTTACTTTGTGGCAGGAAATCAGGCAAAATAAGTCCTAACCAAAATATGAAACCTGAGGGGTGTACTATGAAGAAAGTTCAACATAGCCAGGCATTGTTTGCGTTAACTGGCTCAACAAAACCTAAAACCCCCACACACGATGGCTATCACAATGGTGATTATTTGTTAACCCCGGCCTTCTGCTTCAGGCTCTGGGTGCGCTCACCTAAAACGAGGCGTTTGACGTGCCATTTGAATCTTCCTCTGCTACAAAATAGATCAACTGAGCACCTCCTCCTCCAATCAGAGACATCAGAGGAACAGGTGACAACAACAAAAAAATAAGGCAACACTGCTGATGCAAAAAAAAAAGTTAACTGAATGAGTTAACATGTTTTCCCGCTTGGTTTCTAATGTGGCATATGCAGATTTGAGCTCTGAAAGTTTAAACATTAAAGGTTATTCAGTACATTCACTAGTATTTTATTGGATCTGTGCTTTTGTTTTCTCCAATCGCATGGTTGGGAACCTGAAGCGTACAGGTTACAGGATGTTGTGAAAGAAGCAAGTAACTGTCCTTGAGCAACAGGCACTTTGGAAATTCAGATGCATCACGGCCTGTAAGAACCATCCTGTACAAGAAGAATTTCAGTACTCATCTCTGGGACGAAGGTTAAAACTCCCAAAGACAAAAACTACTTAAATGAAGAAAATTTGAGAGATTTTTAGTGATTTTTTTTTTTTTGGTTGCATTTTCTGTGTGTTTGTTTTTTTTGTGTGTGCGTTGTTTTTAAATCATGCAAACTACTGCACTACAAGTCTCCCTACTTGGGAGAGTAAAATGAACATAAGTGAACATTAGCTCTGACTCTGTCCCATAAGAAAAACTGTGAAAAATTACTTTAGTTTGTTGCGAGATCAAAGTTAAATTAAATGCATTAAAATGTATTCCTTCATCACACTTAAAGCACACTATATATAAAAGAACCAGTGTAAATGTGGTACTTCCAGTTGATGGTCAAACCAAACCATAACCTGCTCTTGACCACATCACGTGTTCAGCATAAGTTACTGTGGTAATGTAGCCAGCTAAAAAGAGAGCCACCTTTGTGAAACAGAACTCAGCGCAGCTCACTAACCCGTTAATTTCAATTTGCAGTACACCTCTCTGAAGAGGGCTCAAGACGCTCCAAAAAATAATGATGAACGTAAACAGACCAACAGAAAAACGGTCCAGAATTCCTTCTCATAGTTTTCCCAAGTCATTCTAGTGGCCACAGGAAAACCTTAGATGATCGTGCTGCATCCAGCCTGCACTACAAGTTATTAGTCAGTGTGATTAATAACCACATTAAAAGTACATCCGTTTGTGTGTTACTGGTTTAGTCAGAGTGTGTTTGCTTACAAGTGCAACTTATGTTGAAGATCAGACTGCATTTTATATGAGTCATCACCCCTGAAATCCCGGTAACTCCAAAGGAAATCGTATTAAGTTCTGGCATCTGTAGCTTGTACAACTTAATGCTGATGTTTATGTTTTCAGCACTTAAATAATGAGCAACTGTGCTCAAGAAACCCTTGAATTCCCCCAGACTGAGGCATTTTTCCATTCAGGTAAATAAATGCAACAATACCAAGAAAGGTAATGGCAGGGGAAAAGAAAGAAAAGCAGCAGGCTGGAGAGGTTGAGTCTTCTTCTAAATGGCCCACATTTCAAACTGTTGCATAACCTGCTGGTGCCCTGCTGAACTCTACCTAACACACACACACACACACACACACACACACACACACACACACACACACACACACACACACACACACACACACACACACACACACGCCCGGGCAGGCAAACCTGTAAGCCTGCAGACATTCACACACTCCGTCTCTCTATCTGTCTGTAAAACACACACACATATGAGCAGGGAGCCCCAGTGAACTCTGGGTAACACCAAACACAGATCCAGAGAGAGAAACCATATGTGAGCGAGGGATGAGAGAAGAAGAGGAGGAGGAGGAGGGGTGAAGGGATAGAGTACAGAGGGATGGAGAGCAAAACCACATGTGAGGAAGAGGGAGAGAAAATGAGGGAGAGTAAAGATGGAAAGAGACACAGATGGAGAGGAATGGATAACAGCACACACAGAAAGAGGGAGAGGGTAAAGGAAGGGCAGATGAAGATGGATAGATAAGAGTAAGAGAAGGGGATAGACCGGAGTTAGCTGATGAAGGTGCCCCGGAAGGCGAAGGGAAAGAGAAAGGATGACAGAGGACAGGAGAGAAATGAAGTGAAAATCACTGACTTGTTCGGCTGCTTTCTCAGCGTTCAGATGGATAAATGTTGTCCTAATGTCTCACATACAAGAGCTGTGCTTCACCTCACAGAAACTCCCGCATGAAGTCTTTAATTAATCATAGCATTCAGTTATTTGCTATTTATGAAATCCACATTGCTGTCAGTGTTTCAGTGACAGCAATATGCACAAGCACGGTTACGGAAGTGCTTTCTGTCTTACACTGAGCACTGCCCAGCTAACCCTTCCCCCAAGCACTCCTTGATGGCAGCAGCCTCCTAAAGTAAGACAGTGGGTTCAAGGAACACAGGAACCAGGAAACTGGACACTCTGAGTCTGAGGTGCTCAAGTTCCAAAAACTGATGGGGATGGTCTCAAAATGTCCGAGACCACCTCCAAGGTGACAACCCTACTAGAGGTTAAATGCCTTGGACTCCCCATCAGCTTTTAGAACTGATGAAGCCTTTTGGATGAGAGGTGAAACATCTTCAAGGCCCTAAAATAAGTCCAGTTGTCTTTGATCCAATCACTTTAGGCTACAATAAACCTACACAGACAGACACTCTGAGAGCTCCCGAGGCCACGCCTTGATGGGTGAGGGTGATGGGAAACCAACACAATAATAATAGACCATCGAACAGAGCCAGTTGGGGTGGTTTGGCCATCTGGCTAGGATGCCACCTTAGACTGCTTACACCCGCAACCTGAACCTGGATAAGCGGCAGAAAATAAATGGATGGATGGTTTTTAATGTTGAGGCTGACTTGACTTCTTCATTAGTTCTCACTGCTTGGTATTTGATCCTTTCGCAAAAGATCTCTGGTTCGATCTCAGGAGACACAAATCCCTCTCAGATTGCATCAGGAAGGGCATCAGACATGAAAAATCTGCCAAATCAGCCTGACTTGCAAAGCTGCTGTGGTGACCCCTTATGAATAAGGGAGCAAATGAAAGTAGGTTTACTCCTTTCTTCTTTAATTTCCTATAGTCTCCATTAATTTATACTATATAAAGGGATGTTCACTAGTCATTGGCGACACAAACACTGCAGATAGGAGCTACAGGAAACTGTTAATCACACTCCTCAATGATCAAATCATGTTTTGCATGTTGCTGAAACGTGACACACCCACACTATGTCAGGCTATCAGAGTGTTGCTAATGTAAACAGTGCAAGCATTAGAACAGGGCTCTACAACTCCAGGCCTCGAGGGCCGGTGTCCTGCTGGTTTTAGATGTGTTCCTGATCCAACACACCTGAATCAAATGTCTGAATTACCTCCTCAGCATGCAGTCAAATTCTCCAGAGTCCTGCTAATGACTTCTATTAGCAGGACTCTGGTAATAGAAGTAATATTTGACTCAGGTGTGTTGAAGCAGAGACACATCTAAAACCTGCAGGACAGGGGCTCTCGAGGCCTGGAGTTGAAGAGCCCTGCATTAGAAGCTTTTGTTTTTCCAAGCTAGGCCTGTGGGGACGCTGACCCGCTGACATACAATCGTTCACCATCTGCATCAAAGTATTGCCATCATCTGTTTACTTCACCCCTCGCTCTTTAACATCCCTATCACAGAGGGGCGCGGTCATTTGTCAGGACAGCAGCACAGGTTAGTGGCCGGTGGCGCTGAACTACCTTTGAACCGACAGGTAACTGCTGTTGTGCATCGATAAAATAATTCCTTTAACCATAATGACAACTACAAAGGTCAGCAACGTTTAAGCATTCTAACATCTTCCTTGACCAGCTGCACACATGCCTATAAAGTATTTAATGCCAAACTAAGCGGTGCCTTGATAAACTTGCTGATTGAAAGTTGCAATGTATCCTGTAGCAAGTTGCTACATCCCTGCAACACGATAAAACAGCCCAAAAGAAACAAGACTTCACTGGGTGTTCAGTTACTTTTTAAACCAGAAACTGAGCTCATACAATTAAACTGATATAGACAACCTGAATATTGCCTGCTTCAATCAGTGCAGTGGACTGCACTTTTCTAGTTTTACAGACCACCATAAGCCATAATTACACACATACATTCATACAGTGAACTTTCTCTCTCGCTCTCTCACACACACACACACACACACACGTGGCCAAGGACACTTATACGGACTGGATTGAATCAGTAATTTTCCAATTATTGGACGAGCCTCTCTACCTCCTGAGTCAAAGTCGCTCATACTTTAGATATGTGGACATTTTCCTTTCATAAAGAACAAGAATTTGAAGATTGTGGTGGGATTATTGAGTTATTATAGTTTTTCATTTTAAATTTTCCAATTAAGCTTCACTTTTGTTTTCACATCAGTTTCAGTTAGTTTCCAGGCTAGGTTTGCTTAGTTCAGTTTAGTTTTTATTATTTGAAAATGTTTCATTATTACTTTCTATTTTCTTAATTACACAGTTTTTTCTTTTTAAAGTAGAGCATATTTTTCAGAAGCATTTATAATGCTAACAGCACTTCTTGAAGCTCACAGTCATGTCCACTCCACAAGAGTGAAATAAAGAAAAGCACCAGAACCTCATGAGGCATGTTCTGATGACACATTTGGTCAACCAGACAAACATTAAAGCCAGAGACATTTGCTGTATATTATTATTTAATTACAGTGAGCTCACCTTTTTGTTAAAAATCTAGCTTTATATTTTAATTTCAGTTAATCACACAAACTTTAAGTTTTTAAGTTAAGTTTTACTTTAACTTTAATATGAAATCCATTTCACAGCACCAACCACTTCACAATAGCCCAGCTATTAAACAGTTTAAATTAACTGGATCATGAGCATTTGCCGACCAGCAGGTACTAAAAAGAGTCATACCTGTTAAAACTACCCACCAAAACATATTGCATTAATATAACGTAATGTAGGAAGTGAAAATGTTCCTTGAAGATGCATCCTTATCTGTACTTTTTAAAGGTCATAGCTTCTACTTGACTTCACCTCAGAATTATTCCTGAAAACAGGAAGAGTCCTAAATATTTTCTTGAATGGTTCAACCTGGGTTCACAAGACGAGTGGTTCCTTTGGACTCCCCCTCCTCTCCCCTTCCTTTCCTCCCCCCCTTCTGCTACCCATTTCCACCATCTCCTATCGCTGCTTTCTCCTCCTTCCCTTCCACCCTCTGGTCCTTTCACTTCTGTGTTCATCGCTCCCTCCTTTGTCCCCGAGTTCACCCTTGCACGGCCGAGGTTTGACCTGCTAATCCTCCCATATAAACAAACACACAGAGCACCACACACACACACAATGAATATGCGCACACACAGAATATATATGCACACACACACACACACACACACACACAGATAAGGGCAGTTAAAGAACACATATCTGATAATTAGGTGTGTTTACAGTCTTGCTCATAAACTGTCTCAGTTTTTGATGACACTGGTTGTCAGAATGTCTCCATCTGCTTGTGTGCAGGCAGTTTGTGTACATGCACCTTGCTTTCTGTGTGTGTGTATACTGCTTGTGTGTCTACATTTGTGGGAACCACATTTGCACTGGTCCTCACTTTACCACAGACATTTGAAAGGCTTTTTCAGGTTCAAAGTTAATGTTAAGGGTGTTGGATGAGGTTTGTGCATTATGTTCTCAGAAAAAAGAGCACACCCGTGAGTGTTTCTGAGATATACAGAAGGTAAAGGCATGTCGGGTAAACACGCATACTTTATCTGTCTGTTTACAGGAAGTAACCCTCAAAAGCCACATTAACACACCCTCATACACAGAAATAAGACACACACTTACACGCATGCATAGATAGATAAAGCTACTGGCTGAGATCCGTGAGATTTTCACGTTATCTGAGAGCAGATCACTGCCTTCACTCTGCAATCATGCACTGCATTAGTCTTATCTCTTTTTTTTCCACCCACTTTCTTTTTTATATCAGAGATAAAAGAAAAAAAAAGTACTGCAAAAAAAAAAAAAGATTTTTCATTAGGCATGAGGACTACAGAGGATAGGAGAAAGAAAAAAGCAGTGAGAAAGAGAAAATCTTAAAAGACAAAATGAGAGGAGGTGATTACTGGAGAAAAGAATGAAAAAAGGGAGAAAGAAGAGCTAAGGAAGAGTATAACAACGAGATACAAAAGGTGGGAAAGACAAACATCAGCTGAAGAAAGAGAGGAAACAGTGAGAGGAGATGATGGTGAAAAGAAATCAGCAGCTAGCATAAAGCTAGCAGCTAACACCACAGACCATATAAACACTCACTGACTGGTTAGCAAAGTCCCATTAAGATCATTTTTTTTTACTGACATGATGAGCGAGGGGCGGATCAGCCTGAAACCAAGGACGCCGCACGATAACGACTTTAATTCAATTTTAATTATATAGCGCCAGTTCACAACAATATTTGCCTCAAGGCGCTTCACATTTTAAGGTGAAGACCCCACAACATTAGAAAGAAACCCCAACAATCACACAACTTCCTATGGGCAAGAAATCGGTGACAGTGGGAAAGAAAAACTCCCTTTAAAACAGGAAGAAACCTCCAGCAGAATCAGGCTCAGGGAGGGGCAGCCATCTACTGCGGCTGGTTGGGGGTGAGGGTAGGGAGACAGGACAAGTCGTTAGCCGATGAGCGTACGCTGGCATGCCTCGCACGCTTCCTTTCGAACTCCCATAATGACCATGTGAAATAGCGAACTTCATATTTAGTCAATATGTCCTCAATCTAGCGACTGAGTTGATTTTCCAATAGACTTCTATACAGCTGGAAGTCTTTTAGCTTTCACTGTTATCGGCCTGTGTTAGTAATTAAAAAGAATAAAAGTTTACAGCACTTCCACGTCCACCTATAGCTGCCTATAGTCAGCCCCTAAGACTGCATCCACCAGTCCGCTAGGGTCCGAGCGTGAGGGTCTGTGTGGATGTCTGTGTGCCCGCCTGTTTTTTGTGACCACCTAGTCCACAGAGAATTTACTTTACAATGCACCCCAGGAGGTGGACTTCAGAGAAGTGTAACAGGAATGACAGGATTGATTATACTCTGTTATGTGAGTACAATCAGGCCTAATTTTCTCTGAAACTGGCCCCACTTTCAAATGGAAATAAAAATAGGTGCTTCTTTATTAGTCCCACAGTGAGGAAATTTCTCATCTTAACAAAGAAACTCTACATAAAGCCCAAATGGGTGAATTATGAATGATTCACCCCCCCGTGCAGAAGGGGAAAACTAGCTATACAGCCCAAAAAAAAAAAAATTGTACCAGGCTGTGTGTCGCTTTGGAGCCAGCCTCAGGCGACCACTAGAAGAACTGCACTTTTTTGTTGTCTCTTCCTCATTGGCTTCCATTTTTTAGTCCGGGAGTTTTCCACTCATATTGATTCAAATGCTACAGGAAAACTGACAGGATGGAGAGCTTCACAGTACAGATGGACAATGAACCGGAAAAATACTGCAAAAGTAAACCCAGGGCTTCATTTTAAGGTGATGGAACGCTGCGTTCTCGTAATATTTTTGGTCAAATCAGATTCCTGTTTTTCACTTATTTTGGTGCCTAACAAAGCAACTCATGGAAAGGCAGCATTTGGTGCACAAGTTATGGCTGTTTTTTTTTTGTTTTTTTTATCTTGAAGTTTGGGACCTCAGCTGTGGTCACGTGAACAAAAATAGACTAACATCAGCACCACTGATGTGAAAGAGAGATAAACATCAACAAAAAGGAGCAGAAATCAGGGCAGGGGAAGCATCTGGGTGAACTTCAGTTGGCGAGTTTGCATGATCAACTTTATTTATAGTTATTTTTCTTTGCAAATTTGCACCAAGAAAAAAATAAAATAAAAAAACATCAATTAGGGGCGACATGGGGAGTGAGGAGTGGAGGGCACGAACAGTAGGAGAAGTTCAACAAGAAGGGAGGACAGGCGACAGCAGGAGGAGGAGGAGGCAGATAAGAATGATGAAAATGGAAAAGAGACGATGAAGCAAAGAAAAAAAAAAAGTGGGGGGAGAGAACGTGGGCTGTCCAAAAAAAAAAAACAAAAAAAAAAAAAACGAGCCACACGCGAGCCAGCAGGTCCTCCTGGCAAACACACACACACTCACACCTGACCCTCGATTCACCCTAAACACACACACAGAGAAAAAGACAGGTCTCTCGCTTCACCTCCAGCTGAACTTCTCTCTCCGTCTCGCTCTCCCTCTCTCACCTCGCCGTGACCTCCCCCGCGCTATCGCTCCTGTCTCCTCACACACACACACACACACGCACACACACACACTCACACACAGATTATTGCTTCCTCTAATTCTTCTGGGGGGACGAGCAGAAAAAAACAGTGATGTGTTGCCCTCACATTTCTTGTTTGTTTTCTCTCATTTCTCCTCCGCTAATGGGGTTCTTTTACTTCTCATAATCCCTCACCCACAAACCCCTTTCTCCCTCCGTCTAGCTCCCTCTCTCTTATTTCTACCAACTCCGACAATACTTTCATTCCTTCCTCTCCTCCCTCTCTCAGTTTTGACATCTACTTTTGTTTGTGTCATGCCCTCCATCTTTTCTTTCCCTCGTTATCTCCTCTCCTCCTCCACCACTAAATGTTTTCTCTTTTTCGCTGTGCTCCCCAGCTTTTCTCTTTATTCATAACACTTCCCTTTTTCTCTTCCATCTCCTTCCTCCTTTCTTCCTCCTGTTTTAACTGAACTTCCATTCTTCCTTTCCCTGTCTCTTTGCACTCCTTTTTCTCCCCGTTACCCACCCCTTACTCTCCCTCCCATCAGTCTTGTTATACTCCTCTTCTTTCATCCCTCTCTACCTCCTCTAACTTTTGACTGACTGCGTTAACTTTCTTACATCTCTTCATCACTTCCATCTTTTCCCGTCACTCTCTTTCTCCTCAATGTTTTTGCCTCCTGCTCTCCGAGTCAACTTTACTCCTACTCCTCTTTCCATCTTTCCTCGATTCCCATCGTCATCCGTGGATACCCCCCGCCCCCCTTAGTGTTTAGCAGACTTGTTAATGGTTATTCCGGCTGCGGGCAGGATTTATTTGTTTGGGACCGGTGGGGAATTGCCGTGTTCCCGTTCCTAATGGCCAAACGTCAGGGTCACCCAGAATTCATCATGTTTACACACAGACACACACACGGGTTGTGATTATGTAATCTTTTGGCTATGAAGAAAACAAATTTGTGACCCAGCAGCGTGAACCCAATATCATTCATCTTTACAGGGGAGGGGAAAATTAATAAAAATGCACCATCTTGAATAATAACATTTTCTTACTTTTCATCCCCTCCTCTTTAAACTCCGGTTCCCATCTCTTTCTCTCGCGCTCTCCCTATAGTGACGCCTCTCATCGCTCTATTAGGTCTCTGTGCCCTTCAAAATCTGACAGGCAAGAGGTCAAAGGTTGCTAAAAGCAGGGAAAGTGGACCAGGCTTTTATCAAGACAAACAGCCCTGTTGGCACCTGTCCATGTCTACAGTCCTCCATCCATCAGTCATCAATCATCCATGCATATGACATCACTCTTGTGTTTAGTCCCAATAAAGTGCTGTTAAAAGCAAGGCAGAGCTACACTGTTACCATCACCACTGTTACAGGAATTAGCACTCACGCTGCATATACTGTCGAGTGAGTATTTGCCCCTTTCCTGATTTTGTTTTGTTGCGTATTTGTCACACTTCAGATCATCAAACAAATTTTAATATCAGACAAAGATAACCTGAGTGAATATGAAATGCAGTTTTTAAATGATGATTTCATTCATTAAGGGAAGCAAATCTATCCAAGCCTCCTTGGCCCTGTGTGAATAATTGCCCCCCTGGTTAAATCATAAATTAACTGTGTTTATGGAAAGCTGAGTTTAATTTCACTAGCCACACCCGGGCCTGATTACTGCCAGAGCTGTGTGAAAACTGCTTTTTGAGATCTTTTAGCCTGCTTCACTTTTCCAGACAGGTTCTATTGAAGTGATTTTTCTGGCAGTAATCAGGCCTGGGTGTGGCTATTCAGCTGCTGGTAGACAACAAAAACACAGCGACTGCAAATAAAAGTTTGTGAGTGAAAGTGAAGGATTTTGGTTTAATCTAGGTCCAATATTTTACTTTAAGCAGATTAAAAGGTCAAAGGTTAGCAAAGCAGAGAAAGTGCTTCAAACTGTTGCAGGGGTAAAACGTTTCCTTCGACACCTGTCTGTCACCGGCTCCATCGCTTAAGCCTCTTTTCACTTAGAAGTTCAAAGGTCACCATCAGCGCACAAAGACCACCCTGACACCTGTCACTCAGGTCTGCCTCTTTCTGTGTGTCAGGAGTATGTTTAAGGTCAAACACAAGAGAGGAACGAGGAAAGGACGTGCTGGCTCTTAGTGGAGGAAAATAAGCACACCTGCTTATCATCCCCACCCTCAACCCTCAACCAACCATCTGTCCATCTAAAAGAATTCAGAGAAAGCCGTTTTTACCTTCAGCATCAAAAACAGCAGCTGTCTGTCATCCTTCAGCTCCTCCCTCTCTTCCTGACACAATCCATATCTTTGCTTTGGTTCGCTTCCTCTCTGCAGCTGATTTCAGGGTTTAAAGGTCAAAGATTTTTTCTTGTTTTTTTCTTGTTTCTTTAAATGGCCAGAAAAAAGGGGGGTGGGGGTGGGGGGGTGGACACTGCTTTCTAGGTCCCTCTGAAGTCCTCCTTAAAGTGTAAAAACTGCAGAGGAGGGGGGGCAGGCGATTGGGATTTTTCACTGTATTTTTGCATCAGGAATCTTTGTACTGCAACACATTAAAACTACACCACAGCATAAAAGTCGTCTAATCTGTCAGAGATCAAAAATATATTTTTTTAGAACAACAAAGATGTACGTCACATTCGTTGTAAGTTTTAGGCACTCAAATGAAAGCCCACTAGATTTTATTTGGTTCGTGAAGACATTTCACCTCTCACCTGAGAGGCTCCTGCAGTTCTAAAAGCTGATGGAGAGTCCCAACTGGAACACCCCCTCAAGTCAGAATTCCAACTTGGAAAGTCGGCCCACCCCCACCGGCAATCAAAGATGGCAGCAGTGCAGGTCAACAGTAGTAAAACTTGTAATTTGTACAGCCACTATATGCACCTGTCTAAATAAGCCATATGCAGAGCATAGACCAGACTCTAGCAATGAACGTACTGTAGCAGGGAAAAAAAAAAAAAAGGTCAAGGTCCAAGCCAAGGTGTAAACCAAAGTGTGAGTCATCACCATTGCTGAAAACACCTCAGGCTGTTTTGTAAGTGGACAGTTCATTAATTGTGATTAAATGCACTTATTTACATTAAAAGAAATGGAGAGATTTCATTGAGATTTCATTTTTTTAAAGGTTAAATATGTGCAGTGGTTTTAATGGTTTGGCCCACTTGAGACCAAATAAGGCTGCATGTGGCCCATAAACTAAAAGCAGTTTGACAGCCTTGCATTAAGGCACTAAATGGTCACATTTGTGAGGCCAATATGGGCAAGATTTCTTGTTTTAAAATGACTAACGATCCATCATCAAAAACACATAAAAAACTCTACATTCAAACAATGCAGCAACGAACATACAAATGTCCTCTAATTATTTTCATTATCGTTTAAGAGGAAAAATGCTTATGATTCTTCAGAGGCCGAAATGATGTCCTTCAGTTGGTTGTTTTGTCTGACAAAATCCAAAACCCCCCCCAAAATATTTCATTAAAATAATGCAAAACAGACAAAAGCAGCTGTGAGAAGCTGGAGGGAGAGAATCTATCAACAATTTTAGCAGGAAGGTCCCATCCAGTGTGAGAAAGGCCGCTTACAAGCCAACGTGCTCAATCTTATCGGCCAGAGTCTGACTGACAATCTGCAGGAAAACCCTTAAGTCAGCTCTTGACTCCTGTAAGTAAGAGGTCAAAGGTCATATGCAGGGGGTTACAATGACAAGCTCCTAGCACCTCCACTTTTACTAAAGCTCCGAACAGAAACTTCCTCCTCTTTGTTTCTTCCTTTTTTTGTATTAGACCAACATTCGTTTCTAACTTCATGTCAGCACATGAAAGGCCCTCCATCATTGCTTACACACAACCCGTACCCTGCAGCTGGAACAGTATCGCTCCATCTTGAACTATGAATGGAATGAAGTACGCTTGGATGTTTATCGCTTCGCAACAGAGAACTAATTTCACTTTCTTACTGGAGGGCCAAGAATTAAATTAAAACCAAAAGCCTGTATCTTTGTACATCTGCCTGCTGCTTCATTTCCACAACCGCAGCGAGCTGCTGCCAGTGACCACAATGCAGCACAACCTCCGCTGTGATGCTCCCTCGCCGCGCGCGCTGCACTTCATTAATCCGCTGCAGGTCGACTGCTCGCCATGTGCACGCAGAAAAGTGAAGATAAGATCCTGATATGCTATCGCTCCCTGTGGGGAAGTTATCTTATGCCCCCCCAACGCACAGAGAGGCCAGAGGTGAGCTAGAGAACATGAATAAAGCTTGCTCAAGAGCACTTTTAGCACACTGGATGTATTCCATATGGGAGAGTTTGAATCTGACTGACAGTGACCCATTTCTGGCTCTTGCCAGTAAATGAATAATGAACAGAAGCAGAGGCAAACCGATAAAATCAATTTTCTGACCTGCTTATTTTACAGGAGATTGATGTAAAGAAGCATTTTTACATTTTTTTTTTTCCTACAGATAAAAACACACTGTGTCATGCTGCTCATGTAAATACACTTACAGCACTCATATTCTAAGTAAATGAGCCCTTGGATGGGAAGCAGACAGTGACGAGGGGTACGAATCCACTGATTTTCCACTCTTTGACAGCAGCCAAACTAGCAGCTCTGTGAGCAGCTGCAGGCGGGTTAATCACGGTAACCAAAGTTCTTACAGCTTGAAGGCAAACTGGGATTTTTAAGACTTTTTTTTTTTTTTTTTAATGCAACTCAATGAAATTTAACACCAACTCCGCAAAAATCAAAATCGAAGGGACAAAAAAACATCAGTGATTGGGGATTTGGACGCTGACTGGTTTTGTGGTTTGGTCGGAGGCTCCAGTGAACATTAACACAAAGGCATCCTTGTTAACATCAGCAACAAGTTGATTTGAGATGTTCTGGGCTAATCCGTATTTGCTGATGTAGGCGGTCTTGTCTGAAATGCATGCAAATACACTGGCAATTTTGGAGTCCAGGATCATCAGGCAGGATTCAGTGTTTAAAACTAATCACTGAGTGTGATTATTTTTAAACACTGACTCAGAATGGGTCACAAAGCACAGCTGGCAGCTACAGTAAAAGACAATGAGCCTGTTGCCTTATTTGACAGAAATCTCTACAATTACCCATCATTTCATGCCATTTGATGAACAAAAACTGATATTTTCTTGAATAAATGAAATCCAATGCTACTTATTAAAACATTTTTATAGCAACATTAGAAGGTGCTGGATAAAGCCTCTTTGTGCAGCACCAGGAATTCATCTAGCCAGAATCCTATCTTTGTGTACGGTGCCCCTGATCCTCCTTTTAGCCATCCAGTAAAATCTGGGTGGAACAGCCCATTCCCATCAAATCCACACTTTCCCATTTCATTGCTAGGAAGCAGACACCACATCGGCTATGGGGATCGCAGTCGCAAAACATAATGAGTGTTGATGGTTCACCAATCCTGGTTGGTGATATTCATGCTGG
Source organism: Archocentrus centrarchus (assembly GCF_007364275.1). Classification (NCBI taxonomy): domain Eukaryota; kingdom Metazoa; phylum Chordata; class Actinopteri; order Cichliformes; family Cichlidae; genus Archocentrus; species Archocentrus centrarchus. The sequence goes on along the minus strand of NC_044363.1, from coordinate 1,983,167 downwards.
GGGCTTTTGGTAAATTACTTAAATTACTTTGAATGGCTCAACATTTCTCAGGCCTTTAAAAAAAAAAAATTTAAGATGAGTCAAAACCAATTAAGGCCTCATTCTTAGGGTAATGAATTCAGTGTTTACATTTTTCTTTTCAGACAGCTGTTTCATTTTGATCATTTTCAGCAGTGCTTTACAGTCTTTCAACTCTTATACTGACTACAAAAACAAAAAAGCAGGGGTGATTTCTGGATATAATTTTGTCCGAGGGACACATCTGCTCCTGAATGTACTCTGATCTGCTGAGGACGACTGAGATGTCACTTTTCTTGGTCATAGTACTAGCTACTTTTTTTTTTTAAACTGCTGGAGCTTTTACCACAGTGACTAAGAACCTTTGATAAAGGTCTGCTTAGGGGGTAGTACTTTCTGAAAGTTCAGAAACATTAAACTTTCTGAGTTCTTGCAGTATTTCAGTCACTCACTCACTGAATCATGTCCATCAATCACTGGTTTAAAAAAAAAAAAAAAAAAGGTTTACTTTAAGGATATATTGCACAAATTGTGAAAGTAAACAACCTTCAGGCCCTCGTTATTGGGTCAGCGAGTGAGCAGGCTGGAGAAAGAGGAATGGTGGAGCGAGGTAAAGGGTGAAGGAAGGAGAGGGAGCTGCATTCTCGTGACCATCCTGCAGGAAGGTGCAGCATTGCCAGATTCTGTATGAATGTGATGGAAGAGCAGGTTTCTTCCTGTCTGCCACAGCTGTGTGTGTGTGTGTGTGTGTGTGCGTGCCATCCATTTAACAGACACACACACACCTGCAAGTCAAACAAAGATTAAACAAGAAAATTCGAGATGTCTTCACTGGCCTTTGTGGAGTGAAAATACAGATGGACTGGTACTTATATGGTACTTTTCTATTCTATTTCAGCACGCAATGCACTCTCTTACTACAAGCCTCACTCACACATTCACAAACTTTTTTTTTAACCCAACATCAACACACTCTCACTCCGAAGGATGCATTGGGGGTAACTTGGTGTTTATTATCTTGCCCAAAGATACTTCAGAATGCACACTAGAGGAGCCAGGAATGAACCACTGAGCTTCTGACTGGTAGATGACCCGCTCTACCTCCTCAAGCTCAGCAGGTTATGGCTCAGGAGGTACAGTAGATGGGTGACAATCTTTGTTCTTGGGAGTAAAAGCCCTGATGTGAAACACCAAATCCGACAAGAAACAGAACCCAGAATCTTGTCGGTAAGAGCGTCCTACACCAAAGATAGGCAGCATTAAGCCAACATGTTTCTCTGTGGCAGGACAAACTGTAACTTCTGGAGGAAGTCCACACAAGCACAAGCAGAACATGTAAACTCTTCCTGCTTCCTGTAAGGCAGCAGTGCTAACTACTGAGCCGGAGCTTTCACAAGTTTAGCAACACAATTTAGCAAGAGGAATGAGAACATGTCTCCCAAATGACTTATATCCCTGAACTCTAAGCTACCCTAAAGAACCGGCTTTTCAGGATCCGTCTCTCCTTCCTCTCATCTTTCATCTTGTCCTTGTCCCCATCTTTTCTCTCACCTATCCATCCTCCCTTGTTCTTTATCAGGAGTCTTAGAGAAGTTGCGCGACCTGTTTTTTTTTTTTTTGTTGTTGTTGTTTTTTAAAGTGAGATGGCTGAAATGGAATGAGTGCGTGGGGGGGAGAAAGAAAAAAGGAAAATCGAAACAAAAATGAGAGAAAAGTGCTGGTGGTTCAACCAGGGGTCTCCGCTGTCAATTAGACACTGCACAGACGGAGAAAGCGCGAGCAAGAGACATACATGGACAGAGACGGAGTGGGAGAGCGAGAGAATGAGAGGAGGTAAATGAGAGGGACGAGAGAAAACTCAAAAAGAATGATTGGGGGAATATTACAGGACTGGAGGAGCAAGGGGAAGGAGGGAGCGCGGGAGGTCAGGCGGAGGGTAACTAGATGTTACGGAGGAGGAAGAACGAGTGAGTGAGAAACAGGGAGACGATAAACGAGTGCAGGCTGAAGTCAGAGGGGCCTGCTGGGAGCTGCTCTGTGCACTGATAAAGCAAATAAAGACAGAATACTCCAAAACAAACAGGGCTAGAAAAACAGCAGCTTTTAGCTGCACTCTGAGCTCAGTTTAGATTCAGGCACTTTTTAAAAAGGTCGATTCAACCTCAGCCACTTTCTTAAAGCCAATTTGGGCGCACACACTTTTTTTTTTTTTTTAAAGAGGTTAATCCTGGGCTGAGAGTTCATTTGGGGTTTGTCCATTTATTAGACTTTGACAGAGCTTTAATACACTGCTGCATTGCAATTCCTTCACATGAAGCATTTTTTTATATGCAGATTGAGTCACTTTTTAAGTTAATTTACATCAATGAGAGTAAAACACATTTTTACCACAGGCTGCACATCATTTGGACGTACTCTGTGCACTGTTCAAATTAAACCTTTGTTTCCTCCCTGGTGCAGTTCATTTGTGTAGATCTGAACACAATAGTTGCACTCGGGTGCGGACCAAAACAACTGCAACGGGACCCTTTGGAGGAGATGGTCCCGGTCCGGTCCAAGTGAACTCCAGTCCGACCTGCTTATGGTGAGAATGTGATCCAACCTCGATCTCACTCAACTACTCAACTAAGCCTGAGCTACACACCTCCCTGTAGGCAGGTACGTTTTGCATTCTGGGATTCGGCAAAGTGCCGCAGATGTGCAGAGTACACAAACTGTAGCAACTAGCCTGCTACATACGGGTTATGGGTTTGCCTGAAATATTACCTGAATAAATACAGGTGCTAGGAGGAAATGTTATCCATTAGTCCAGACCACAACACCTTCTGCCTCCTGTCACAGACACATCTGGCCAATAAGTGGACAGATTGTTGTCGTGTGCTTTGTAGTGGCACAGTTTGGTTCACTTGAAGTTCACTTGGATTTTCCTTTGTGAGGGGAAAAAAAAAACCCCAAAAAAGCCCACAAACCATAAGAAAAAGGTGCGATTTTACAAACTCAGCAACTAATTCAGACCAAGCAGACAAAATGAAGCTATGAAAACGCCTTTAGTTACAGCACATATACACTGAGAATTTGAAGGTTTATTTTAGTGAAGAAGGAAAAGTCTTGTGTTGAAATATTTAAACTTCTGGATTTTCAATGATGGAGAAGGTGGCAGATGTATTTGCCAGGGTTTTAGCCTCCAGAACCTCAGGTTGAATCCTGACCAGCTGACCAAATTCTCACTGGCTGGACAAGTGTTACTTTAATAAAGGAAAGAAAGCACTGTGTCAGAGTCATTCCATGACATTGTCATTTCAGGTGGGAAATACATGTATTTTGAATGGCTGTCACATTCAGTGACAGCCTTTGTCAGTAGCAGCAGCTACACCTGATTTGGATGCGAGGCCTCCTCTCTCACAATAAAGGAAAAGGGAAGGTCAGCGAGGCTCTTTACTGTTATTCCTCAGTAGTTCTTGTGCTGGATCACCATTCGATGTAGTTCTATTTTAAGAAAACATCTGAGCCGGTTGTTGTCATGTCGGTAAAATAATAATGGCGTTAAAATGATTTAATGTGCTGCAAATACGAGCTTTTATGTTCCTTTATAATCTCTTGGCTAGTAAGGCTGGCAGGTAGAGCACAATTTAATGAGTAAATACAATTTCAAGTGAAATTTTCTTTGGGTGGCTGCAGCGTTAGTGATTTCATGAATGCTAAAATAAGATGCAAGCACTGCTGAAAACAGAGTACTTGACAAAAGATTTGAAACATATTTTCAGAGGATCTTTGAAGAAAAAGCCAGAGGTAGTAAAATTAAATTACTAAATTCGGGATAAAATAATTAATACCCTAAGAAACCACTGCCATTAGGGACTAAACACAAATAAGCAGGAAGATAGGAAAGGCAGCATAACATTAAAAAAAACAAAAAAACAAAAAAAAACAAAACTAGGGATAAGACAACTTAAAGGTAATTCTGAAGATGTCCAGACCTCCAAAAGCCATTTGAGCACCACAGTGAAATCCCATTCTCAGGGTTAAACTGCAACATGTGACACAGGGCTGCGAGCATATGCACACAATTAGTCAAATTTCTGTGGCCCCAGACTGCGCTTCAAAAGATGATTTAACTGCTGTGAAAAATCTAATTTGCAGCTCCAGGAAAATGAGACTTCACAACATTGCGCTGCAGCTCGCCTTCATCCCCTCTGCCTCGTCCACAACCCTCCTCCCCCCTCCGAACAACAGGAAACAGTTGAAAGGTGAGAGCTGTTGGAGGGTTTTTTGGTTTGACCACAGAATGACCGCAGAGTCGCACTCTCTCACACACAGGAAGGGGTGTAGATGTAGGTCATATCGGGGGAGACTGACGGAGAGGTCAGGACTGATAACACAGAACAATGACCTGACCGGGTCACCACACGGCCACTGTATGTGTGTATATATAAAAATATATGTGCAACAGGCACTTTGGCATTTTGTGTGCGCGCGTGTCTGCATCTGCGAGCGACCGAAAGCTATTTATCAAAGTGTGGAGAGCTCAAGTTGTGTTTGCATGTATCGGAGTTTGAGCCACCTTGACTCGCCCCCCCCGACTTAACCCCAATTCCTGACCGCTACTTGACCATTGGTCGGAAGCAGAGAGCCAGCACTCCCCACCCCGTCCAATCAGATCAGTGAATAGCTCTGCTACTGTGACCACCGCCTGACCCGCTGTCATGCCGATAAGGCTGGCCACAGACAGGACAGGAAGTTGAGACAGAGGCCGAGAAACACACGCTCACACACATGCGCGCTCTCTCTCACACTCTCACACACGCTCACACACATGCGCGCTCTCTCTCACACTCTCACACACGCTCACACACATGCGCGCTCTCTCTCACACTCTCACACACGCTCACACACATGCGCGCTCTCTCTCACACTCTCACACACACACACACACACACACACACACACACACACACACACACACACACACACACACACACACACACACACACACACACAGAGAGAGTTAAGTGACCTTTCCCAGATAAATAATAGCTTAAACTCATAAATCCGTAGATATGGATGCACTCACTTTTGAGCAGCGGCTGTTTTTTTGCTGCGTTATCTCGAGTGCAGCAGGATCACAGACTGCTTTATTACACTCTGAACCTGCTGTAAGAGGGGAAGAAGAAAATGTGTGTGCGTTAGGCAAGGAGGCAAGGCAGGTGTATATAGAAGTCTTTCAGTGTTTGTGGAAAAGGAGAGTGTGTGTGTGTGTGTGTGTGTGTGTGTGTGTGTGTGTGTGTGTGTGTGTGTGTGTGTGTGTGTGTGAGAGACAGATCGATCAGATAAGTGTCTTTTGGGGGGGCCTGAGGGCTGATTCTCGCCCCTCCCTGGCACCGCTACTTATCCCACTGACCTTGTATTGCACTTATTCTGAACTGTGTGAATGTGTGCTCTGTGTTTGATTGAGACATCAGCCCCCATGATGCCAAGCAATCATGCTTTAAGGCAGAAATTGAGAGAAAGTGGAGGAAGAGGAGAAGCAGATGAGACTATCAGACACAGCGGAGGAGAGAGGAAAATTACTCTTCACAACCAGCGGATGAAAAAGACCTAAAAGTTTGGGGGCACTACACTTAAGTGGAAGATTGTAAGCGTCGACTCATTTTGCCTTTAACCGTTATCTATATTGCATGCAACATTTTTGTTTTTTAAAATCCGTGTAAGTTTTCAAGATTGCAATAAAAAACAGAGCTGCACTCAGCTCATATTTTGCATTCTCTCTCTTTTTTTTTTTAAATCAGCACAGGTTTTTCTGGGCTCTCTCGTGCAGCAATTTCTGGGGCTAAAGTGCAGCCAGCGCACAAGTTCCAAGAACTGCAGTTACTCTAATGGCCATTTGATGATACTTCCAAAAGTGATTTAATCTCCATAGATTTGAAGGTACTTTTGGCTGCTCCCTTGCCAGGATGTCAGGTGAGGACATGCTGCCTTCAGGCTTGGAAACTGGTGAAAATTGCTTGGTCGTAACCAGAGATCAGTTCATATAACAAGCAGTGATCATCGACCAACGGGTAGCCTCCAGAGGTTTTTTAAAAAAAATTAATTAATTAAAAAAAAAAATGTGGAAGTGGCAAAAAAAAAGAGCAGTTTCTCTGGGTACCAAAAGAGGCTGGTTTCAAAAAGGAGCCAATTCCCACAGACTCCCATGTATGCGGCATTTAAAGGAATATCTATGGCCTGGTACAAAAAAGGCTTTGGCCTATATGGATAGTTCCCCCTTTATAACACCTGAGAAGGGTGATTTTTTTTTCTTTTTTAATAACTCATCCACCTGGGTAATTAAGTTAGGGGCGTGGCTGCATTGATTGACAGGTATCCACTGGAGTCTGCCAGGCCTCATCTCCACTTCTTTGAGTTATTAAACTGTACGTCTCCACTGTGCCGGTGTGGTGAGTGAAATTCTACTATTGTTTTGGCTCTACACCGTTCATGGATGCAGCTTGCTAACCAACCTAGCTGGAAATACCTTTTCATCCATATAAGGTAACTTCTGGCTCCAAAAATCCAACATGGTGACAGCCAAAATGCTAACATTGACGCTTCAACGTGTGGAGTATAAAGCCAATGGTGACGTGACATTGGCTGTGCCCATCTGTGATCCAGTCTATAGAAAATTTAGGTCAGTTTGAAACAGAAGATGTTTGCTCCGTTTAATTCCAAGTAATCAGAGAATTACTTCCAGGGAGCGAGTGTAGCCAGTGTACTCCTGTTGCTGGTCCCAAGCCCGGATAAATGGGGAGGGTTGCGTCAGGAAGGGCATCCAGCGTAAAATCTTGGCCAAATCAAACATGTGGATCATCAAGAATGAGATTTCCATAGCGGATCAGTCGAGGCCTGGGATAACAAAGACCGCCTCCGGTGCTGTTGACCAACAGGGTGCTGGGGCAGGAGACCAGGTAAAAGGGAAGCAAGGCCAAGAGCACTGGACGTGGATTCAAATTGTTCTACATTTCCCCTAACAAGTGAAAATCCCTCGTTCAATGAAGACATAGAAGACACAAAATCCCTCAGCGGGGTTGCATCAGGAAGGCCATTCACTGTAAAAATCTGCTAAATCAAATGTGTGGCCGAAAGTAGCTTTGTTTTTTTGGTGTTATCATCACACAGTCTGCAGGCCTTAAACTTGATGTCCTATGTCCTCTACGACCTCTATGTTGCAGTGAGCCTTGCACTGAACTTATAAGCCAGCTGAAGCTGCACAGTGTATAGGAGCCTTTAGAGAGAGTAAGACAGTTGTGTGCCCTGTTAGGAAAACATTTTCAAACAATGCATCCCATCAACACCTGATTATCTTTGCTCTCCTCACCATAAAGCTTCTGCAGTAAAACACTGCAGTAAAATTCATGTTTATACTTTCACACTTCAGACCCATGAGAATGCTGAAGGATCCTAAATTTAAGCCGAATGCTGTCACATCATGTAGGCGTGAACAACAACACTGGTGAGAGTTTCAAGTTACTATTTTACAGCAGAAAGTCATCAAATGGAGATTTGAGTTTATAAGATTAATGGTGGAAGGCACACAGGAAACATAAGACGAGGTTTCAGCAAGAGTCCTTGGAAAGATGTGAACCCAGGACGTCCCTGTTGCATGGTTACACGGTAAGTCTCTCAGGCCGCTTGGCCATCAGCACGCCCTCCTGTGTTTGAGAGTTTTTGCAGCACCAACAAAAGCAAAGTTTTAGAGCATTTTTTCCTGTTTCCACGCCCAAAAAGTTTGCACGCACGAATGTCCACTCCAGGCAAATGTGTTACTGCATTTTATACAAACCGCTTGCATCTGTGTTTTTGTTTGTGTGTCCCACTCTGCCCTCTCGTTCTTCCAATAGATCGGCGGGCGAGCATTTAGATGTCCGTCTGCTGCTCATCCTCCCTTCGGCCTCTTTCTTCTCTGCTCATCCCGCTCTTTCACCCCTCTCCACTCCTCCATTCATCCCCCCTTCTGTGACCGGTCAAACGGATGAAGAGAAGTGTCAGCCTCCCGAGGAGAGAGGGGGGGGGAGCGAGGTAGAGAGACAGAGGGAGAGACCGGGGGAGAGAGAGACCACCCTGTACGTCCGTTTGACTCGCCGTATCACTTTCACCTGACTGCACTCTTTCACTCCAAATCCCTCGCTTTTTTGCTCTGTTCCGTCAACATTTTTTACACATTCATGTCTCGTTTTGTCACTCGGTGAGTTCAGAATTGGGCCAGAACGCTTTCTCTCTTTTCCGCTTCCATCTCCTCCCGTCATCTTTTCCTTTGGACTCATTCATCTTCTCCTCATCGAGTCTTCGCATCAACTTTCCCCCTCATTTCCGCCTTTCTGTTAAGATTTTTGTACTTTCGCCATCTCTGCCTTTTTCTCCTCCCCCCTTACATTCATCTTCCCTCCTTACGTGCCCGTCCTCTCCTCTTTCCCCATCAGTCTGAGTCTGGTGAGGAGTTGAAAGGTCAAAGGTGAACCTGTTGCTGATGTGGTTTGGGTATGTGTGCTCACTGCTGTTCAACCCCAACACACACACACACACACAGATCAGCCTGGTCTTGTCAGCAGTCCCTTTCCTGACTCTGACCTGTCACACACTCACTTAAAACACAGACACACACCCACACTGCAGCTGTCCCAGCGTGACCACAGTCCTTGGGAATGTGATGGTAGCAGATTTTTGTCTCCTTCCACTCCTCTGACCTCTTCTATCTCTTCCTGTCCTCATCCTCACCTCTGTCCTGTCCTTCTCTTAATCCTTCACTTTCTCTTTACCTTTTGCCTCACACCACCCTCCCTGCATCATTTTTTTTTTTCTCTTCTACGAAAGCACTGAAGAAGACTGAAGTGGGGTCACCAAAATAAGCAAGCCTCGGGACGCGACCTGGTAAAATGTTGCCACAAACAGGTATAAAACTTTAACTGCTGGATCAACACCGTGAAAGGAACTTGTACCCAGGAAAGTGTCGTGTTCATATGCTGCAATGAGTCCTGCTTTCCAGTTAGCTAATGAAGACGGATTCGTCCTAAATGATATAAATTAAATTAAATTAAAAGCATATAAATTAAAAAGGAAATGGGAACAAAAGAACTCAACATTTAAAGCATAGACTCTTCATGGATTTCTAGTTCCCATAGGCTAGTAGGTCTCTCTCTTTTTTCTGCGTAAATAAATTTACAATATATAAAATCGACATTGTATAATATTTTAAATATTTCTCATGCAGTAAAGATTCATGACTTTTCTTAGTTCATTCAGACTATTTTCATAGTGGAGTTCGATCAGCTGATCAGTGGACTGGCAACATTAGTGGCTATAAATATGACTTAATTCTGACCAGATTCATTACAGATAATGTAGTTTTTGTATCATTCATTATTTATATATTTATTTTGCTCTGAATTTTGGGTTTCAATTAGTTTAGTTTTGATTATTTAAAATTGTGAGATTAAGTTCTATCTTTAATTTACTGTCATTACTGTTATGATTGTTATTGTGATCAACATTATTTTTGCTCTTTATTACTGTCATTAATTATAATCACTATTATTACATTATATGATCATCATCATTATTACTATTACATTGTCATCATTTCCCAGATTACCATCACCAATATTATTACTAGTAGTGTTATCATTATAAGCACATTTTAAATTATCAGAACTATTACAAACAAACAAACACTGTGTAGGAAGTTTACTCACACCCTCAGAAACCTGCAAAGCCTTCTCATGCTGATTGTGTTGACAAATTTGCTCAGTGACAGACTCAAACACACATATTATTTATATTATATATTTTATATATATATATATATATATATATTTTTTTTTTTTTTATTTAATTTTAATTTTGTTCACTCTGAAAATACACAATATTTCAGTTTGATACTGTTTTTCTTCAATCTTGTGTTTTAACCGTTAGTTTTCAGTTGGGTTTTAGTTCAAAATAACTTCAAAACGTGACTGTTTTAAAAAAGGTAAAATGCAAAATCACAAATTTGTCTGTGTGACTGTTCAAAGCAAATTTTGAGGAAACAAAAAAAGAACAAAAGAAGCAAACTTCTATCCATCTGCCAGCCTCCCCACCCATCTATCTAGCTACTAAACTACCTGCCCATCTACCCATCCAGTGCATGATCGTATGAGAAACCTCCTTTCATACCCATTCTACCTCAAAGCATCAACTTAACCTCCCTGCTTCCACCAATACACTTGCCTTTCCTTCTCTCTCATTTCTCCCCATATGGGTGTAGTTTTCAGGTCAACTTGGCTAAAGACAGACTCTGGATCAAACTCCAGGAAATAAATCACACTGACATATTACG